>NC_133161.1:75953257-76256287 GCF_040802235.1 Manis javanica
GGAGGCTAGGCTGGAAATCAGAATTTAGAAATTGTTGGATACAGATGGTATTTAAAACCACCAGACTGACTGAGATTACAGAGACAGTGAGAATAGACAGAGAAGTTCAAGGAACAAGCCTCAGAAAGCTCCAAAGTTAACTAAGCTGAAAGAGGAAGTGTTACATCAAAGGAGACTGAGAGTGACCAGGAACTCCAAGAAATATGTGGAGTCGTGGAATCCAAGTGAGGAAAGTATATTAGTGAAGAGAGGATGATACATTTGTCAACTGCTTAAATATGTCAGTAAGATAGGGACAAAGAATTGACCTTTGGATTTAGCAATGTAGAGGTTATCAGTGACCCTTACAAGAGCAGTTTTGATGGTGTGAAACACCTGATTAGAGTGGGCTTAAAGAAAAACAGGAGGACAGGAAATGGAGAAATGATAGAGATAGCTCTTAAAAAGTTTAGTTGCAAGGAGGAGAGAAACATGATGGTCATTGCCAGGGAAATGGGGTCAAGAGGGACCTTCTTTTAAGATGGAAAAAATAACAACATGTATATGTGCCAAGGGGAATGATCCAACAGGGACAGGAATGTTGATGATTCAGGAGAAAGAGGGAAGAATGGCTCCTTAAGAAGAAGCAGCCATTCTTAAGGGAATGGGATCTACAGTATAAAGTACAAACAGAAGGACTGGCTGCAAATAGGGACATGGATAGTTCACTTAGAGAAACTGGTGTTGGTGCAGATGCTGGTAAGTGGGCAAATGTCAGGGAGGTTGTATCCAGTGCCCTTTTGAACTCTTTGATTTTATTGTGAAATGAGCAGCACAGTAATTCAGCAGAAAGTGAAGATAGGGCAAGAGTAATAGAAGTTTGAGGAAAGGTAAGTATGAAATAATTATTAAGATACTGGAAGAGTGAATGAACTAAGGAAATATTATGACTGTTGGGCAGCAAATATTGGAATCAGTGTATAAGTAAGAAGAAACATCTTTGTCCTTATGAATCTTGCATCCTACAGAGTGGACATAAATAACAAGCATAATAATTACATGAAGTGTATAATAAAGGGCCATTTAGTTTCATGGTGAGACCAGCCAAATGGATTGGGTTTTTCTTCAGCCATGTTCTACTGCTTAGTGGAGACTTGCTGTAGTTAAATTAGCAGGATTATGGCTTTGGCGGGCAAGCCTGATAAGGCCTACAAGAGGGTTGCAGATGTTCGCAAGATGGGTTACAAAATAAGAGATCAAATTAAGGTAGTGAGGAACAGGACAAAGGTGGTGAAATCACTGGATTGAAGGGAATGCATGTGTTTGATGTATCTTCTCCACCCCACTTCCCTGCCCTACTTAATGTGGTGGCTAAGATGTCCCTGGTTTAGAATTCTAGCTCCATCAATTTTAAGATCTCTATTCTGTTCCATTTTACCATCCAGTTGAACATAGTGGCTTAATATTGTTTCTCAATGAATGAATAGCTGGATGGTTGCACCAGGTAGGGCTGTTTCATTGTTATCAAATAAATATAAAGGAGCCCTTGGAATTGGCTCTGATATACATGAACATGTCACGTAGACGTGGCTACTCGTCTTCACAAACACCCCTGGTCCTAGATTCTCACTTGTGCTCTCAGACACAGAGCACAGAGTGAGCACGTCTAGAGGGACAACGTTAGAGCTGACTCAGACAGTCAGACAGGCCTACGCATCTCATCACCAGCTGCTCTCCGGTTGGTCGGTTGGTCATTTGCGATTTTAGTTCAGCAGCTTCCTCCTTCTTCAAGTATCTGCATTTTTATTCCCCAAGATTCCTTTTATAGAAACTGAAGAGGCTGTGGTCCTTAGTCTACTCACTTCCATAATGTCCTCCAGTTATCACTAAGGTTTCTTTTAAACTAAACAGCTCCAACTGGTTCAGTCCCAGAGTATCTGAAAAATAGTAATCTGACCACCTGTTAGCTTCCCGAGGAGGAAGAATTCTGGTTCATCAATACAGAGAATCCTCACGGTGGGCTAGAAGGGAGATAAAACATTTTGAGGGAAAATAAGTAAATTTCTTTTTCTAACAAAATTCTAGAACATGCCATCCTTTCAATCACCTCCCAGCATACTCTTCAAGACAGGGTCTGCCAGTGTCCGAGGTCACCTGGCTAATAAGATGCGAAGCTCAGAGTTTGAATCCCTCTATTTAAAGCCTTATAATTATTAATAAAAGCCTTAATAAAGATTGCCTTCAGCTTTAGGCCCTTCCTTTTCGGAGGAACGTGGAGATATTAATCAGACGGGACATACGGGGGACTCAAACAGGCTCTAGGTGCAGAGACAGTGCAGCCCAGGGAGAAGTCTGAGAGGGGAGCAGAGCCGGGGTTGCACTGAACACGGGACTCTGCTCCCGCGGAGGCAGCCGCAGGCAGGACTCAACTCTGGGCGGCCGTCTCTTGTAAAAAAGGCGAGTTTTGCATTGGGTGGACTCTCAAGTCCCTTCCAGCCCTAGGGTTCTGCGTCTCAAAGCTTTAGGGCTCTTCCCGAAGGAGCACAGCGTGCTGACTGCAGGCAGCCCTGGTGCGCGCTCTCGCCGCCCTGCACGGCGGGGTCAACGCCCCGCGGCCAGGCCCTGGGTGGGAGCGCGGAGGCGAGTTTGGCCTCTCTCCCTCTCGGCCGCCGGTGGCTGCTGAGCGCCCGGAAACTGTCCCCCGCAGGGGCGTAAGGAGAAAACTGAGCGCGCGGCGGTGTGTGCCGGTCCCCTGAGGGGCTCGGGAGGCCCGCCAGGCGACGCTCTGTGAGCACGGGCGGCGGGCGCATCGGCCGGGGTGGAGGCGCACCCGGGTGGGCGGCGGCCGCGCGGGGCCCCTCACGCTGCCTGGCCTGCGCGGCGAGCCCGGAGGGCGGCGGGAGCGGCAGCCGGGGGCGTCGCCGGGACCCCGCGAAGGGCGGGGCGGGGCGAAGCAGGGGCGAGCAAAGTCCAGGCCCGGTGGCCGTAGAGCGCGGCGCCCCGCGGCTCGGACCCGGAGCGCGAGGTCCGAGGTGGACGGCCGGGCGCGCAGGGCTGCGCGGAACCCCCAGGCGGTGGGCGCGGGACTCGACAGCCGGCCTTCCCCCGGCGGCCCTGGGCCCCGCGGCCCCTGCGAGGAGGCGGCTGTCCCCCCCGAGCTGGCCGGGCGCCCCGGGACCTGAGGCTGGGCTTTCTCCGCAAGCTGCAATGGACCAAGAGGCGGGAAGGAACGGAGAGGTCCGGCGCCCCGGGAGAGCAGAGGGCGACTTGGAGCTGGGCTGCAGCAGGTACCTGATCCGCGCCACCGCTTTCCCGCTACCCTCCACTCGGCGGGGCCAGGACTCGATCTTGGAAAGGAGAAAAATCTGTTGATGCCTTTGGAGGGTCTTGTATGAGGTTCTGACCTTCCTCGGGAAATGTCATCGAGTCTCCTTTTCAAACAGGCTCGGAAAGAAGAGGCTGACTGTAAAAGGGCCCCTTCTCTTTGTGCAGGGGGCTTCGATGAATATTTGTGTTGTGTGGCATTTCTTGCCTTAGATAGCTCAAAACTTTTACAAATAACCTTCATAAACATCATCTGGTTTTCTATGTTTCTAGAGCATCAGACATCTGCTGTTGATGGGCACGCTTTTGAGCAAGGGGAGTGAAGCAAAGAACTGTCACCTCCCTCTGATAATTCCTCTTCCTCCTTGTCTTCCCCCCACCCTCCCTATCTTCCCAGCGCCAGGCAGGTTCCTTGCTAACTTCTGGGTAATGAGGTGGCGGGGGGGTGGTGGGGGGGAGGGCGACCGCGAGCAGCCTCTTTTCCTCCATAACCTTCACGTCCCAGTCAGTTTGTGTTAAAATTCAAGGGGAAAACGTCAGCATTTCCTTTGCTTGCGCGGGTTTCTTCCTGAGCTGGCTTCTTGGTTCCCAGGGGACCTCGTTAAGCGCACTTCACCGGCCTCAGTGGGGCAGAAGCCACCAGTCAACGGTGTGTTGTCGTTGTTTCCTCTTTTGCTGTGGGAACAGTGAATCATTTTCGCCTTTAGCTTCAAATAGATGATGAGGCTGTTAACGGTCTCTGAGTTCATGTCGGACCACCCAGAACTAACTGACCTGTGTTATCAAGTCAGTCACGCAGAGTCAAATTTATGTTCTGTAGTGTGCCCTCAGGCTGCCAGGGGCCTGATTGGCCAACTGGAAATATGACTATCTGATGATGTTTAAACTGAAGAATTATTTTAGTTGGTTAACTTCTGTATACGGCGATATTGCTCTATTTTTTATAACAATAGTAGTCATTCATAGAAAATAGAATTTGCTATCCAGAATTAGAAAACCAGTAGGCAGCATTATTTCTGCTAGAAAAGTATGGTTTTCATCAGCTGGCAATTTAGGCTACGATTCACTGTGCATCTATAAATAGATGGCATTTTCAGAAGAAGGCTATTTATGTATTGCACTAGCTGTACATTTGATGCATGCACAAAGGAGCTATCCTTGTGAAAGAAACAGTAGCACTCCTGAACCCAGGGAAGTGCTCAGAAGTTGGGCTCACAGGCTTGTGTTGGAAAGAAGAAAACAGTTCACAAGAGAAACAGAGAGTTGAGAATAAGTTGAGACTCTAAGATTATGAAATTAAATGCAATGAGACTCATTTTTATAAAAAACAGACCAAAACGTATACATTCACAGTAAGTTAAGCTCACTTCACCTATCTAGGGCAAACTGGGAGATAGTTATATGCTTGTTCCAATCATGATGTTATTGCCTGGGGACATTTTTACATTTAGAGGCAGATGTCCTTTGATTTTAGCAAATGTTCTAAGTAACTTAGGATCAAGTCTTATTAGTAAAACGTTATCACCTGCCTGGATATTTAAGCTAAATAAATGCACTTCGGGTAAAAAATAAAAATAAAAGCCCTGTGGTAGGAACACATTTGGTGTTTGCATGGAACAGCAACAGCAGAGAGGCCAGGGTGGCTAGCAGAGCGAGCAGGGTGGAGTGCGAAGTGTGGTCAGAGAGCACAAGAAAACAGATCACGTAGGGGCCTTGAGGCCAATGTGAGAATTTTGACTTTTACTTTCACCAAAATAGGAGTCAATGTAGGCTTTTGAGTGGAGGAATAGCATGATATGGCTTGAGTTTTTAAATGATCACTCTGGCTGCTGTGTTGAGGACAGACTAAAGTGAGCACAAGTGGAAGAGGAGAGACTAGGTGGTTCTCCTGGGCTGTTGGGATAGCAGTGCAAGTGGTGAGCAGTGGTTGAATTCTAGATGTATTTTGAATGTACAGCCAACAAGATTTACTCCCACTATTCCCTGCAATCCTTCAGAAGAGTAGCCTTTACTATTTTTAAGTTAATATATATTTTATTTTAGCAAAAGAAGGGTATAATTGTTTGGCAGACATTGTTAATACACTCATCCTCCCTGTGTGTGGGCTCCACAAGGCAGGCAACCATGTCTCATTTACCTGGGTTTCCTTGTAGTACCTTGGACAGTTACCTATGTACTTGGTGATTACCTTGCAGTGTTTGCTAAGCTGGATAATTTTGACAGTTCGTGGACATCACTGCTTTGTATTTGAAGATATTATAATAGTTGAATATAATAACTACTCATATTTATGTTTGATTGCCTGAAACATTTTATAATGGTTTTAAATTCAAACAGTTATATTCTTTTACAGCATTCAAGACAGGAAAAAAACAAAGAAAGTGAATTTGATTGGACTATTAACATTGGTAAGATGTGAAATATTAAATGTGAATAATTCTTGCCTTCATTCAACTTTGGTGTCTTGAATAAACAGCTGTAGGGCCAGTACTTTAAGATCATTGACAGGCAGTGACAGATTTTCCCTGCTGTACTTGTCCTGTCTTAGGTTAACTCATTTTAGTCAGTGGCTTGAATTCTCAAGATGGATGATAAAAGAGGTGGGGACAGGCTGCCTTTGAAACAGGAGAGAAAACTGGTTTATGGGAAAATTGAAAATAAGACATGCTTGTAGCACCATACAGACTAAACAATTTCAGGGAAGTGCATCTCTGCATTTATTCCACCAACCCCACCCCACCCCCAGCCCAAATTTAGCTTAAAATAAGCTTGCATATGAAGAAAATGATTGTTAATTACATAAATTTTAAAATAATTAAGAAATATGTGTTCATATTTGGCTTCCAAGAAAACTGATTAAATATGGAGTAACGATTAGGGATTCAGATTATGTTTAACACCAGTCTCCATGGCTTTCTGTGGTCACAAGGCAAGCCAGCATATTTTGGGAAGATATCTAATCAGTTTTTCCTTTGTAATGTGTCTCAGGGAAGTGCCTACTTTTGGTTAATATGATATGCTCCAAACTATGATAGCCATTATTCATTAACAGAGAAGTTGGTATTAAGAGGCATGTCAGTGAAATCCCCAGCTTAGTAAGGAAATTGGTGAAAAGACACCAAAATATCCTCAGTCTCCAACATTATGCACATTTCTTATTTCACCATAAAGCCCCTATTCATTCTTTTCTCCCTTATTCTTATTTTTGTGAAAGTCTCAGTAAGAGCTTTTCAAAATTTAGTGCCTTAGAAAATAATTGTGTATAAAACCTAAGTATGGTTTCAATGTACACATCCTTAATTTACCTGCTACAGAAAATAATATGCTACAAACCTTAACATAGAAACACAGGAATTTCATTTGAATTTTAAAGTTAAATTTAAATTAAATTTAAATGTAATCTTTTCAGCCTCTGTATAGATATTTTTTTGTCCTGAAAGAGGTTCAGGATAAAACTGTGCTCTAACAGGAGTTAGAAATGCCCTGTTTTTTTGAAAATTGTTGAAAACAAATCTAGGTTTATGTCGGATGTTGCTGTGAAATTCACATAATTTTATATTTAAGCTTAGAGATAATAAAATTTCATTTAAGTAATATGAAAAGCACTTAAAATGTACCTCAATTTCATGTAAGTGTTCAGTAAAGAGAACATAACATGAGGACCTGATGCTGTACTTGTAACTGTGGCTGATGGACCCATGTGCTCTCTCCCCTTTCCCTTGTGCACTTGACTTTACCTGCTTTCTTGTTCTGTTCCAAGCTCCCCCTGGCTTCTGACCCTTTGTCTCTTTCAGCCTCTGGCTTGTCCTGCGTGTTTGATGATGGAATTTGGCCTGCCCATACTGAAATTCTGGAACTCTATCTGAGAACAGTTTGCACACACACCCTTTCCCCACATGTGCAGCTGACCTCAGGCTGCCCTGGCATATTGACCCTATGTGACTCAACTTCAGCTCACAAGCACCACCCCCCCTGCCAAGTCTGACGCATCTCACCCATTCTCCCCAGACTGGTCCTTGGAAATGGGTGGAAGAAAAAGGTTAAAAGGAGAGGAGAGATGCAAGTGACAGAGGGGAAGGTACAGAATTGGGAAAATAAGAGAAGGGAGATGTAGTCTGGAAGGCAGAGGAGGAAAGAACAAATAGAGTGCCCCAGAGCGGTCAACCAAAAATGGGGAGAGAAAGTGAGAAATTGGAGAAGACTGAAGACAGTGAGGGACAAAATCTTTGGGGTATTGTAACACTGATCAGCTGGATAGTTATTCGGTGTTGCACACTTCACTGTGACAACTGCTGTCACCCCTCCAAGTGACAGTACTAAATACATTGTACTTTAATAGTACTAAATCCAAGATCCTTGATGTGACCCACCAGGGCCTTTATTCCTCTTTTTCATGTGCTCTTCCACCCTTTGTACTGTACACTTCAGAAATTCCACTGCTGGCAAGGACAGGAGTTACCTGAGCACTCTGTGCCATTGCTAGTCACCTTACTGTTCTCAGCCGAAATTGCCCCTGCTTCCTCTGTGCTCCCCAATTTGTCTTCAGCTAATTGTCCCTCATCTTTCAAGATGCTGCAATGAGCATCAGTATACACAAGCAGGACTTCCCTAAAGTTCACATTCAGGCATTCCCTTATATTTGCTGCACTTCACTGCTGAGCTGACTTTAAAAGCTAACCTAAACCTCTTACAGGGACCTCATCCTCAAAACTTGGAGGTTCTGTTTCCCCTCATCTGTAATTCTCCCTCTGAAATATGCTGAATGTTGTATTAAAGGATGTGGTGTGTGTGTGTGTGTGTGTGTGTGTGTGTGTGTGTGTGTGTGTGTGTACTTCATGTCTATGCCTAGCTATTTCTAACTCACTATCTCGGTAGCTCTGGAAGATCAAACAATATTTCTTAATGGAACCAAGCCTTTATCCCTTCTTCTTATATTGCAGTCTTTGAACTAAATAAGATACCAATTAAACAGACTCAGACTGATTTCTTCACAGGATACAAAATAAGTAGAATCATGAAGTTAATCTGTCAATGATTTGTATCAAAATTCTTCTTTAATACCCTTATTTGCAACTATTACAAAAGTACTGACCTTAAATAAAAATCCAAAGAACATAGAATTGTAAAGTATTATTTCTTTCTTTTTCTTCCCTTAGTTTCGATACTCTGACTGGCAGGATAAATTATTTATGTCCCTGGGCACGCTCATGGCCATAGCTCACGGAGCAGGTCTCCCCCTCATGATGATAGTATTTGGACAAATGACTGACAGATTTATTATAACAGCAGGAAACTTCTCCTTTCCTGGTAAGCATTTCTTTACCTTTTTTAAGATGCACAGTACAACTTTAAATGGAAGATTAGAAATTGGTTTTGCTATCTGCTATCCATTTGTTTAATGATTTAGACATCTGGGTGACTCCAGTTATCACAGAAGGTGTTATAAAATTCCCAGAAAATTCCTCCCTCATTTAAATTTCAACAAATAGGTGTATCTTGCTTGATTTTTAGTGCAGGATGAGGAAATATACAGACAGCTTTGCATCTAAATAAACTAGGGAAGTCACTCCACTTGAGGCTGGTGGGACTGTAACCACGTCTCTCTGCGTCCTGCCCCTGATCACTGGTGGGTCTCAGAACGTGGCATTTAGTGCCGCAGCACTTCCTGCTGGGCTCAGCTTGGTTCTGGCTTTCTGTTTTTTTCAGTAATAGTACTCTTTCACCGTATTGTTATTTGCTAGGTCCTATTTCACTTAACCCTCTCAAGAGCAATCCTACATCATAGGTAGTATTATCCTCTGTGACATAGGAAGAAGCTGAGGCTTGGAGAGGATAAATAACTTGTACAAAGTTACATAGCTGGTGAGTGTTAGGGCAGAGTGCAACCTAGGTCTTTCTGCCATCCACTGAGGCTCATGACCATGTACATTAATTATGCTGCCAATCTACATAATTGTACTTTCTCTTGAAAACAAAACTGTTTTGGGGGAAGTTTTAAATGGATTATCTATGTTTCATCAGTGACCAAAATTCTAATGGGAACACCATAAAGATAAAATTGGAGTAAGATAGGAGAGTTTAAACAGTCTCTAAGGAAATGAAGGGTAGGAATTTTCAATTTGTTTTCCTTTTACTTCTTAGATCTATAGATCTTTTCACATTAATATTTTATATATATATATATATATATATATATATATATATATATATATATATATATATATATATATAGCTGGATGATGCCCCTATTTAGGCACATCAATCAAAAACTGGTTTGAACTCAGGGTTAAAAAAAATTCAGATAAATGGGTGAAGTGATAAACAAAATGTGGTCTAGACATACAATGAAATATTATTCAGCCTTAAAAAGAGGGAAATTCTGACAGTGCTACAGCATGGATGAACCATGAGAACATTAGGCTACATGATAAAAGTCAGTCAGAAAAAGACAAATTGTGTACAATTCCACTTGTAAGTGGTATTTAGAGTAGTCAAATTCATAGAAACAGAAAGTAGACCATGTTGCTGGGGGCTGTTGGGATAATGAAAGGGGGAGTTGTCGTTCAATGGGCATAGAGTTTCAGTTTTGCAAGATGAAAAAGTTCTGGAGGTTGGTCGTATAACAGTGCGAATATATTTAATACTGCTGCACTGTACACTTAAAATGGTTAAGATGATAAATCTTGTTAGGTGTATTTCATCACCAAAATCTGAAAAAACAGATTGAAACAATACAACACACTTATCACAGATGAGTTAGCATTTGGTCCAATTTTACTGACCCAATTTTTTGTTTTACTAACACTAGAATAATTCCACAACTTCCTTATTTGGTGTGCTTATTTTTTTACTTGTTTTTAATTATGCAGCCAAACAGCTTTGAAGCTGGACATGGCAGGCAGGTGCCATGTGCTGTGCCCAGGGCCAAATTCAAGGTCTCTCTGGGGGAATGACACAAGCAAGCACTTATAGACCTGTGGGTGCTGGAGTGATAAACTCACCAGAGTTGCCAACTGAGTTTCAGTAGCTGCCAAATTATATGACCCTTGGTCTTCTACAGCCACGTCTGTCACTTTGCATATAGGCTGTCTTGGAAGATTTGAAATGAGATGGCCCTCAAATGTTATTAATCTCCAATGTCCACTTTTTGGTAGTTTGTCAAAGTAATATTCTCATACTTCTTTATAGGAAATGAAGTCTTCATATTTCATACTTCCTGTAAATCCAGAGAGCTCATTGATATGTTTCAAGTTGTAGAATTTAACAAAAATCATGGAGGTTGAGTGAAGATAGAGTACTCAGCTGAGCTCACTAGCTCACCTCATAGAGATGATGCTTATTTAGAGTCTGTTCTTCAGACTTGTTGGATTCTTGGACAGCTAACCTTATGTGAGCCAAGTGAGAAGGAAATGTTAGAAGAAAAAAAGGTTTGAATTACAAAAATGCCTGTCAATGACTGATTTTGCAAACAGAACCCGTCCTTGTCAACAGAATAAAGCTATCTGTGACAAGGTCGTCCCCTTCACACTGGGACGTCAGTTGTGCAGAAACTATACATAAAACATTCACATCCAAAACCTTAAGGACAGAGTCACAGGAAACAGTTTTCCACAGAGTATCAGGAACTTGGTATATTTATGCCAAGTGTATGTCACTGTAATAATCTAGGAAGTTCTGTGGAGATATCAGTATACCGTGCATGTCTTTGCATTGCCTTGTGGTTGAGAAGAAAAGCCATTTTTGAGCTCCCAGTTACCTTCATTAACTGTCCATACTGCCAAAGTTTCTTGGACAAACACCAACTCTTTGGTTCTGAATATTTCTATATGATAAGAGAAGTTCTAGGAAAAATTGAGGGAGGCAGGCATTGATTTTCTTTGAGACTCTGAAATGACAGTCAGGACTCCCTGTGTAGTCCTTAAGGTAAACAGTCATTATTTATGCCTTTCTCTGACCAGATGTATGACCTTGGGCAAGTTATATAACCTTCGCGTTCTTATTCTCCTCTTTGAAAGGTGATCATAGACTTCCTGATAGAATGAAATAAGATAATTTGTGGGACACTAGCTGTGAGAACTTGGAAATGAAGCTAACACTCTAAAATCATGTTTCTTTTTCTATAAAATGGATGGATCCTATGGAAGCTCTCTAAATTGTATAGGCAGCTTCGAGAATTCTCCATTACCTTGTTATGGAAGGCATTCAGGTGGGCTAGAGTAGGAGTTTCCCATCCTGGAACATTAGAATCAAGTAGGGGTGCTTTTTAGAAATAGGATGCTCTCGATTTGGCCAGAGGTTCTGATTTAACAGTCTTGGGTGGAGCCTGGGCATCTGTATTTTTTCAAACTCCCCACGCGGTCCTAAGAAGCAGATAACATTGAGAACCCCCAACCCTTCCAACTACTTAGAAATTGTTTTTGAGACTGAAGCATAATAGATAGCATCTGAGAAGACTTTTCCAGATCTAGAATCCCATGATTCTGCTGGGAACACATCAACACACATCTGTCTCACCTTTGTCTCCAGGCAGCAGAAACTCTTGGTTTCCCGGGCACTTTGGGGTCCTAGGGTTACTAACCCAGAACTAGATCACCACTATTGCCCTGGGTTCTGAGAAAGGAGCAGATCAAACTTGGAATGCTTATAAGATTCTTATTTCCTAGAAGGGAGAATCAACCTGAGTTATAATAACCTCACTGAGAGAATTTAAAGTTTGAAGTAGGTGTTGGAGGAGAGTAAAACTCATTTACAATTGCACCTGATCTGTAAGTTCAGGGTAAAACTAGCCCTGTACACATACATCTGGAGGTTTCCCAAGGTTATGAACAATGATTTCTATAAATACTACAGCTTTAGGATAGCTTGTGTGCCTCCAATTCCAAACACAGTTCCAATTTGGCCTATTAGAGGTGCCAAATTTAAGAACTCGGAAGGAAATGAGCACACAGGACTAAATTGATAAGAACAGAAGTAAAATAGGGTGTGACTCCTTAGGGATCTGAGAGCTGATAAAGAGCTAGATTAATAAGCAGACACACTTTACTGTGAAGGTCAATAGAAGTTACAGTCATGAGGGAAAAATTATGCCACTATCAGGGCCAATACCTAGTAATTGATCCTGATAGTAGCTTAAGTTTTAAATAAATGTCAACCTTACCTCCCTTTGGAATAAGATAAGAAGGATGCTCAGCACCCAGAAAATATGGGTTATTTACATGTGATAAAGGAACAAAGACTAGTTTCTCTCCTAGTAGCATGGTAAATGGGAGACACCTACTGTGGTATGTTTCTCAACAGTGCTGTAGTGATATTTTATCCTATCTATGTTTTGAATGCAGTAGTTATGGGCTGTTTCCTTTTTATTTTCTTCACCTTGTGTTTTAAGAAATGTGAAAATAAGTCATTACTACATGAATCAATTTGCACAGTATGGTGTTAGGAACTGTATTTTATAGTATTGGGCTTCTCATCCTACTTGCTAGCTGTATGACTTTGGGTAAGTTACTTTATCTCATCTACCCCAATTTCCTCATCTGTAAAATGGGGATTTATAAAACAGTCCTGCCTCTTAAGGTTATGCTGAAAATTGAAATAATTAATACATGCATAGTGTTCAGAATACAGCCTCACATATAGTGAATGATAGCTGTTAGTAAGATATGAAAACCAGGAAAGGCACATTGCTATTTTTATCAAATTAGCTCAAATTATTGGACAAATTAATATAGCTTTAACAATACCAGAATACCATTTTGCTGGTAAACTAGGCATTGAATGCAGGACAATAACTTAATTGCCAGTGATCCACTGATTTGTCTTTGAGCAACTCAGCTATCTTCCTTGTTTTTAATTTTTCCTCCTTTACAATGGATGTAATTTAGTCTTTCTATTATTCATGTTATAAGGAAGCATGTTAAGAGAAAACACATGTATGTAAAAGTGAAATGTACAGAAGCAAGTATCTGTACAGTGCTTTGAGCCACTAAGAAAAAAAGTACCTCTTAAATCCTGTATTTCCTATCCGGGCCACTGCTCTCTCCCTCCTCTGCCCAGGCATGCTCTGTGGCCCCTCCTGCGGTCCGCTCCTCTCTGCTGCCTAGGAAGCTGCTCGGCTAAAGGCTTGAGACCCAGGGTTGGGGAGAAGTTGGGAGGGTGTATCTTCCCCCTGTGGACCCTAGCTGTCCTGCACCTGAAACCTTGGGCTCTTTACTTGGGGAAAGTGAGAAGAGTGCACTACAGAGTGAAAAGAGAAAAATTATAAAACTTGCCAATGCCTGTATTTCAACCTTTACAAAATGTCTTATGTTTGTTTTGTTTTGTTTTTATTTAGCGAATTTTTCATTATCAATGTTAAATCCAGGCAGAATTCTGGAAGAAGAAATGACTAGGTAATTGGCTAATATAAAGAAATAAATATACATATATATATATATTTCTGGTGTATTTAAAAAAATGTTTTATTTGAAAACAATTTCAAATTTATAGGGAATTATAAGAATATACAAAGAGTGCCTTATATTCTTTACCTTTTATACTCTGTAACCTATTGTTATCATTCATACCTCCGACCCCCACCACAACCCCCCATTTAAAGTAACATACATCATGGTCATGTACTCATAAATACTTAGGTGTGGTTCCTAAGAATAGCATATTCAATTTGTAACCTCAGGACATTTATCGCCTTCAGTAAATTTAATATTGAACACAGTATTTTGTGTGAATATTAAAATACATTACAAATACTAAATATTAAACGCAGCACTTTGAATCTACCATCTCTATTCTACTTTTGTCAGTTGATCCAATAATGTCATTTACAACATCTTTTTCCCTTTCCTTCAGCCTTCTTAATAGAAATCTCAAAAGCCTGTAATATAATATTTGTATGTTTACTTATTAGTGTTGGTGATTTAAATGAAAATGATCTGTGTGTGGTAGCAGGTATCTATCTGAAACAGTTTGTAAAATTATGTTAAAAATATATCTGAAAATACTGAAGTTGAATTTATTATTTTTAAAGGTACTAACCTTCCTCTAATTTAGTTAAGACTTCATTCCAAATTACTTTGAATTCATGACAGTTGAGCATACTATTTAAAATTTTCTTTTCAAATTCTGCCAAATAGTTTCTTTTCATTCTTTGTCTAAACAATATGAGCAAACTTATACTAAGAACCATTTCACATGCTCAGGCTGTTTATATCTATATTTGTAATATGTGAATAACAGTGAGCTTTATCAGCACAGTAAGAAATGTAAGTCTAGAAAGTTAATTATGAAAGAATCAAATTGTATCTATACATTGTTGATTATCAATTTTTAAATGATTCATTAACACCTTTATTTTTTGTAGTTAACCACAAAAAATTATCTGTTTTCTTTGGCTGATAATTCAAGTAAATAGGTTGGCCATAATCCTCTTATAATTTAAGGAAAGAAAAAATTTTTTAATTAATGTTTGTTATAACGTCCTAACAGTCTTTGTGATTAGTTCAGTAAACTATTAATACCCAGTTCTGAAAATTTCTCCTGAAAGAGATGAATAAAAGACAGTATTTAAAATAAACTTTCTAATTATCTTTCAGATATGCATACTATTACTCAGGATTAGGTGCTGGAGTTCTCATTGCTGCCTACATACAAGTTTCATTTTGGACTTTGGCAGCCGGCCGACAGATTAGAAAAATTAGGCAAGAGTTTTTTCATGCTATTCTACGACAAGAAATAGGCTGGTTTGACATCAATGACACCACCGAACTAAATACACGGCTAACAGAGTAAGTGTATTGTAAATGTCACATTTTCATAAAAAAGTTAACTACTAACCATGTGAAAATTTTTCATGGGAAGATTTTAAATGAAAAAAATCAATTTGATATGTATTGGGAATAGGTCATCTGACAGCCATTTCTAGCATTTACAGCCTGTGCCATGATGTATTTTCCTTATCTGTTAGTTTTCTCCTCAGTTACATAGTAGATTTATTTGAAGACTGAGCTCACATCTTTTATTTGTTTAAGACAAACCAATATATTATATTTGTGGTAAAGGTCTGTCGCAGGTCCTGACACATGTTGTACACTCAGTTAAGATTGTTGAATGAATGAGTAAATGTGTGAATGAATTCACAAAGAGACTTGTCTCAGTAATTGTTGACTCTTCACTTATTCAGCAAATATTTGAGGGCCTTTTATGTGCTGAGAGCCCTTCTATGTATCTGTGATATAGCAGTGAACATGACAAAGATCTCTGTCCTCTCATTGCTTCCATTCCAGCATGGAGAGATAGATGATAAACGTTTTCTTATTGGAGGTCCTGGCAAGATAGTAGTGAGTAAATGAAGTAAAAAAAGAAGGAAGGTTAAGGCATTTAGAACCTGGTTGGCCTTGGTGAGGACTTCAGCTTTCACTCTGAGTGACATGGGCAGCCACTGGAAGTTTCTGATCTGAGGAGTAACACATCCAGACTTCCATTTTGAAAGGATGACGCTGGCTGCTGTGTTGAGAATGAAGTGGGCTGGGAATAGAGCCAAGAGCAGAAGCCAGGAGCCCTTCCCCATTACTGTTGCAATCAATGTCCCTTCTAACTCCTGCTTAAAACGTATGGACTCATGTTCAAAATGTTAATGATGCTCTAACAGGATTAACTAATTTAATAGTGTGACTAATGACATTGACTTCTTAGAGCGTGAACGAATCCAGAATCACTCCCTTTGTGCAGTCTTTAGGTAGGGAAAAATGTCATTCAAGAGACTAAGACTCTGCCAGAGGCTTATAGGAGTATGAACAAGTTTTAGCTGTCTGTGTGTTTGTCAGATGTCTATTTCACCTTGCCAACTGAAGACCTCCTGCCTGTAACCACTTAGGTGTCATCTTTTTTAGTGACATCTCCAAAATCAGTGAAGGAATTGGTGACAAGGTTGGAATGTTCTTTCAAGCAGTAGCCACGTTTTTTGCAGGATTCATAGTGGGGTTCATCAGAGGATGGAAGCTCACCCTTGTGATAATGGCGATCAGCCCTATCCTGGGACTCTCTGCAGCTGTTTGGGCCAAGGTATGTGACACTTGGGCATTTTGGTGTGTGTTACCCCCACACATACAGAGTTACTTTTAATATGCAGGATTCTGGTACTTGTAGTTGTGCTGATCTGTGGTAAATATCAGTTGAAACCACATTTAGAAGCATGTTGTTAATATGGTGCTTTAATAAGAAGACTATTTTTAATGTGATACAAAATGTCACAGTTATTACTTCCATTACAGGTTGTTTTGCACTGCTGTTTCTTTGGGTTAATCTTCTGGTGTAGTAGTTTAAATAACATATATGGTTGTGTCCTTATTTAAGGAAACACAATTTTAAAACACAAAATTCCTCTAATGTCTTGCAGGAATATAAAAAGTTTAAATAAAGTTTGGGTTTGTTCTATTTATTTTGAATTGTTACCTGTGACAGTTAAGTGGCACTCTGCCAATTTTGTCTTGTAATAAAATACACATAACCTGTTCAACTTTAGCCAACACTGCAGGGTTGAGAAATTGTACTAGATACTTTTGCTCATTCTGGGGTTAATGATTTACCTAGTAACCTATTTGTATCTCTTTTGTTTCAATGCTTCCCTTACCTTTCTCTTAAACATCTTGTTTAGCCATCTCACTATTCAGTAAAAGGCCCATGACCAGATCTGGAAGTATTGTTTTCACAGTAATTCAAAATTGTGATACGATAAAGGAAAGGGTGGTGAATCCTTTCAAAGCAGTAAGGTTTTGTTTTAGTTTAATTTGTAATTAACAGAGAAACAGTGTTTGTGGAACTTGTCATTATTCCCTAAAAATGCTATTCAGAGAATTGTGTGCGGATTTCCTTTTCCTGACTACTCCTGGGGTGCATTATCACCAGGGTGGATCAGATGTAGCCTTTGAGGGGGCGCAAGGAGCCATTGGATGTGGTGCACTGAATGTTGCCTGCGTCATGACTTCAGTGTTTGGTAAAGGATAGGGTTTGGGAAGAAAAAGCAAGTTAAAGTTGAACAGACTGCCTTAAACTTTTCTCTCCATACAAAAGTCATGATGTTTGTCTTCTGTCCAGATACTCTCGGCATTTAGTGACAAAGAACTAGCTGCATATGCGAAAGCAGGTGCTGTGGCAGAAGAGGCTCTGGGAGCCATCAGGACGGTGATAGCTTTTGGTGGCCAGAACAAAGAGCTGGAAAGGTCAGGAAGGTTCTTTGTCCACCAGTTCAAAGAACCCACTCTTACATTTTGTTGCTCGTTCTTTTGTTGATAAGTGTTACTACTCTCCCCTTTCTTGATATTAACCCTTCCCCCCCACAAAATAGAGGCACTCTTTACTGATGTGTTTAATGTCAGACTCTGAAGCAGGGTTCTTAGCCTTTTATGTTCCATGTACTCCTTTGGCAGTCTGATGAAGCTATAGACTTCCTTCTTAGAATAATGCTTTTAAATGCATAAGACAAAATATATAGGATTACAAAGGAAGACAATTATATTGATGTAGAGTTATCAAAATATTTTTTAATTGTGATATAGTGAATATGTACTTCTATTATTAACGTAGTAAATAATAAGAGCAAACTATGGCTCTAATAACTACTGTAATTCTCAAGGAAGGATGCGAGTAAAAGATATTTCAAGGTTTTTGTATAAAATGTAACAGGATATGAAAATGACCTGGGATTTATATTGGCAACAATGTCACAGTTACTGCTAATGCTACAGTGGTTTGTTACCTGCATAGATAATTAAAGGAAATGCTAAATTTCAGTGATAGGATAGTGAAGATAAATATATAAGTTTTCCCCATTCAAGCTCCTTGACCATGAACCTCTTGTCTAGTCCCTGCTCTAAAGGACCTTGATGTGCAAAAGCCTAAATGCCAGAACTAAGCCCTCTGATAAAGGCTACTCTGCTTTTGTTAAGTGTTCCCAACCAGCTTTCTTTAAATAATATCATTCCCTAGTACAGTTGCAATATAATTTTATGTAAAGTATTTTCTTCTGCCATTCTATGGGACTCCTGATACCCCAGCTCTTTGAAAGAGATTCTCTGGAAATTGTCCAGCATTAGAAGCAGAGTTTCCCTGATACCTACCCTCCATTTCATTTTCTATTTTTCTATTTCCTAACCCTCTTCAAAACCACCATGTTGCTGGTTATCTAACCTCTTCCTTTTTCTCTCTCACCGCTGCTTCCTGTACACAATAGTCCACACAGACCACACTAGCCCTCAGTCGGACCTCAGGATGTGGGTGTAATCAGTATCGCTCCATTAGCTGCTGTAAACAAGCCGCCTAAGTGAAGGTAATTACAGCATGTCCACCACTGTCACCAGAGCCTTGGGTCACACTGGGGCCAACGTAGCCTCCACGCACAGGCCTGGAGCCCAGCCACACAGGACTAACCACTGTCCTGGATATGGCATGCTGGCTGCCTCCCAGGCGTTTGGCTCTGCTAAATGAATGCAGTGCTCAACCCTGAGGAAAGTTCACTGACCAGCTGGGTGCTTTAGGTAATTAAAAAGACAAACTTCTTGGTGGCAGCATACATTTTTAAGAACGAATAAATTTTGAACATCTCACTTGGTTAAACTAAAAAAATATGATGCTGTTTCTTTTTGTGTTAGAAACAGAAACACCCTATTTTATATGATATTTTCCCCCAAGTCTCATTGTGTACCCATTGGATTTTTTTCTGATTTTAGGCAGCCAAAATGTAATTGTATACACTCTCTGTGTCTAGGATGGAAAGCTAGATTTAATTTAAGTTGATGTGAAAAACATTGTAATTTAACTGTACCATTCTGGAAACTTGTACCTTTGTATCAAAATCCTAGGAACCAGTAATATGAATTTTAATTACTCTTCAAAAATATGATAATAATAGAATGAACAATATTCAGGAAGAGGTTAAATTCTAAAACAATGGTAGTAATAGGAATTATCAGGTTTTGCCAACTAGGTGCCAGCACTGTACTAACTCCTTTCTATAATTATCTGTCCACCTCACAATTATCTTGCAAGGTAGGCTTTATACCTCCATTTTTCATCTGCAACTTTATACCTTCAGTTTCAGATAAAACAATCTAGAAAAAGTTGAGTAAGAACCTGCATCCCATAAATAGTGGCCATTTTATAACCTTGTATTCTGGTCTGACAATTGAACATCAGCCTGATCAGAAAACAAAAACAAAGGCCTAAGTTAAAAACAAAAATATATAAAATTCCTGTCAATCACCAGAGGCAACATAGGAGGGATTTTCTGTTCTCTAGAGAAGAGAGACTGAGCTGTGTTAAGAATCTGACTATTTTAAGAGTCCTGAATCGAATTTACGTTTGGTTCCATTCTGGGTTGGCTTAGGTTTCTCTCATGGATTTCTCTCCTACCTTCACCTTGATTTACGGTGATGGTGAAGCTCTTCCATATCCTGGGGTGAGAGTTCTGAAACAGCTATGGGAACAGAGGGGAGAAGGAAGACAGGGCCAGGCCGGGAAAGACAAGGCTAGGTTAGGTTCTAGTCCTGGTTGATCTTAAATTGGGGGGTTAGTTCCCAGGAAGCTGAGTCTCACCAGGGGTTTCTTACTTAAATGGTTTTGTTCCCTAAACCTCTAACTACACAGGGGGTGAATATAGCCCAGAGTAGGGGTTGTTTTCTTATTATGTTTTTCCCTCATTTTCTGGTAGGTATCAGAAACATCTAGAAAAAGCCAAAAAGATTGGAATTAAAAAGGCTATTTCAGCCAACATTTCCATGGGCATTGCCTTCCTCTTAATATATGCATCATATGCGCTGGCCTTCTGGTATGGATCCACTCTAGTTATTTCAAAAGAATACACTATTGGAAATGCAATGACAGTGAGTAGTTTTTTTAGTATTTATTAAGAATCTAAAAATACTATTTATCAATCTACCTTTTCTTTTCTTCCATGTGGCTCCTTGTCAAAGGTTAGCAATGATTATAGGCTTCTTTCTTTAATGAGTCTTTGCTTGGTGCTCTGGGCAGAGCTGGCCTTCTGGAAAACAAGGTGTAATTACAAGTAGAGGCATGAAAATAGCATTTGATTAGACCAGTTGAGAAATATACATAATATCTGAAAGGAAGAAAAAAGTGAATGAATTTATGAATGAACAAATATGGGTTGGAACCATCCTCATTCTGTTTTTCAGTTTTGATATATAAAAAGGTGAACATTGTATTATCAGTCACAGTGTGAGAGAATGTTAAGTTTACATATTATAACACCAGCTATTCCAAAATACAAGATGAAAAGTTATTTACATTTGTTTTGTTTTTCCCTTCATTTTGTGATTCTAAAAATTATATATATACTAATTATACAAAAGATTAGAATAAAAAATTTAAATATTAGAAATTATTTAGAATTACTTACAATTTAATAATCCAAGTACACTTAAAAACTTTCACTGTAGATCTTCCAGATCATTTTCTATGTATTTGCATGTCTTTTTTCTTTCAAAACTGGAATTTTATTGTGCATACCATTTTGTAACTTTTTCTATAAATAGCAGTATTCTGTGACAGTAACAATCAGAACATTCAAATAGCATCTTTTATAACCTGCACTTCCATATCTTTCTAAACAGAGGATACAGAACACAGTTTGGCCCTTTGATGATGACTCATGTCCATTATGAAAATTAATCCTTTCAAATATTTCCTAGAGTGGCATCTTCAAATCCCATTGAGATCTTGAGGCCTGTTTGGATGGACAACCTTTTGTAATTGTGGAGCCTATTTTTTCTTGTTTTGGTTTCCTCTCTGGGGGCCAGTCTCTCTGGAAGCCTTCCACCTTGTTCATGTCCTCATTTGATGAATTTTATGAAGAGGGGGGATGGAATCCTGACTTGCCGTTCACCTTTTGTGACAAGTGTGTCCTCTGCAGGGCTGGAGAGGCATAGCCAGGTGGCAGGGAGCCCAGCAAAGCCCTCTGGGTAAAGGGCATGACCTCCAGTGCATTGGCTTTATAACGTCTACTTTGGTATAGAGACATTTTCTCTTTCTTACTGGCCCTTCTGTGTATTGCAGGTAGTGAATAGATATCTAGGGGGTATTTGAGTTCTGGGTATGTGAAGTGTTATTGTTATTGTCCTCTGAGGAAAGTCCAATTACATGTACAAGTTTCACCATGCCCAGAGGTAAAGGAGTAATTTCTCTTCATTTACATTTTCCTTAGTTAAATTATGCTAATAATCTGGATTCCCAAATCTATATTATTGGTTTTTCTATGTCTATTTATTTTCTCAGTGAAAAATATGTGAAGGGAAATGTGTTTTGTGTGCTATTGTACACAATAATTGTGTGGAGGAGTGAGTAATCAGTGCACCTAGGTGTGATATAGTGTTTTATAATGTGTGAATAGTTAATTTCTATGTTAAAAATCTTACTAAAATATATATTCAAAATGGTCCATTTTAAGGAAAATTCCATTGGAGCCAAAATCAACCATGTTTCATTTTCAGCATTCTGTGTAATTCAATGCAGAGTTAGAAAAAATCTTATGGGACTGAATTATAATATTGGTGGAAATGTTTCCCTCTGGTGGCATTAGCTTCAGAGTCAAAGAAAGAGGTTTGAAAATCTTTCTGACTCTCTGAGTTCAGGAGAAGAGCAACAGATAGTTTGGCAAACTAAACTAAAAAATTATATTTTATATATTTGAGGCTTAAGAAATCCATTCATGCACTGAAGCACTATATTAACCTTGTAAAGTTTGCTCTTTCGCTACAAGGAATTTTAAAAGGATAAATGTAAACTCAATCCTTTGTGTAGTGTGTGTATCAAATGCGTATTTGAGAGAAAAATGGATACCAACGTGGGGCTTATAACTTTTCCTCGTGTTCTTCTGCTCAGGTCTTTTTTTCAATCCTGATTGGAGCTTTCAGTGTTGGACAGGCTGCTCCATGTATTGATGCTTTTGCCAATGCAAGAGGAGCAGCGTATGTGATCTTTGACATTATTGATAACGTGAGTTATTTATCACTTGAATGTAGAAAATCCTTTGAGGCTTGGATAGTTAAATGTGGCCTTAGGTTAAATATCATGTGAAAGTCAGTTATGGAGATCAACAACCTCTTCTTAGTAATGAATGAAACAAAATGCCTCATTAATATTTCTAAAAGCTGATCTTTAAACCTTGTAACACTGATCTCCTTCTGGAAAAGTAAATGCACTAGTGTCTTGTTACTAGAGTTCAGAGCAAAGAAATTTGTCTATTTGATTTTCCTCCTTTTCTGTTTTCATTCTCTACCAGACTGAGAATATTATGGTTTGTATACAGGATGAGTGGGTAGAAATATTTTGGTGGGACCAAAATCAACATGTTTTCCCATGGGCTGCCCCGTTCAAAAAAGAATGATCATCACATGTTCAACATGCTTTTGCATAAACTATACTGAGTAAGTTGCACTAACTGCAGTGAAATGAAAACAATAGTTTTGACATATTAAAGTATATCCCTGCATTTACACACCTAAAATGCAAAGTAGGTCATTGAAAGTTGATTGTTTAATCTAAGCAATTTCTCCTGTTTCATTGATCTAAATCATGGGAATATTGCTCAGCTTCTGAGCATTTTGGAAGTTTACTTGTTCCTAAATAACTTGGCTCCAATCAGTTGTTCAGTTGGTCTTTTCAACCCAATTCATTGCATTTACTCTTTAGGAATAAGCTAATTTTCATTAAATGCTGAAATACCTGGTGATATCAATTGTAGTTTGTTTTTGTTATCATAGTTGTATAATCATACAGATCCACCCACATAGAAAATGTATGAGGATATGCAATAAACTTAAAGTGAAATACTGTGTGCAATGAAATGAATGTTATGGATGTTTCAGGAAAAGCCTGATTTCTGAGAAGGAATATTTCCCAAGCAACACACATGCACACAGTCTTCACCTTGGGCTCTGTCTCATGTGAGGGAGATTGGGCCATTCCAGGTCCTACTTTTGGAATTCGCTGAATCCTACTCCTTTAAAATGCAATTGTTTGTCCTATGGTGGAATAGTCATTGAATTTTGTTTTATTTAGAATCCTAAAATTGACAGTTTTTCAGAAAGAGGACACAAACCACACAACATCAAAGGGAATTTGGAGTTCAATGATGTTCATTTTTCTTACCCAGCTCGAGCTAATGTCAAGGTATTGTAAAGAATATGTATAGGAATTCCCAACTCAGATTGTTTGTTTAATCATCTTAAATAATTTGAAGTCTCTATTTTTTTATATTTATGTACTTTTCCCATTTGGGTTATATTCCCTTAATACTTTTTTCAAGTTTAAAATGGAATCAAATTCCTCCATTACTATCATTTTGTTAAGATATGTGTTCTTTCTCTCTCTTTTCCCTTAAGATCCTGAAGGGCCTCAGCCTGAAGGTTCAGAGTGGGCAGACGGTGGCCCTAGTTGGGAGCAGCGGCTGTGGGAAAAGCACAACCATCCAGCTAATGCAGAGGCTCTATGACCCTGATGAGGGTATGGTAAGTGGGAAGAACCAAGTTCTTCAGAGTGGGAAGCTACCAATTAACCCTTTGAAACTGTTTTTTTAGTAACAAATTTGCCTGTGAATCCAGTTTTCATAAAGGACTTCTGGAATTGCAGTGCATCTGGATAATGCATTCAACCCCCGCGGCTGGTTTAACAAAAGGATTCAAAGATGATGAAAGCCAAAGTAGCTAGACAACACTCTCTTCTGTTCCAACTAAGCTTTTCATGACCACTAAATCACTGGGAAACAGTCATCCAAACCACCGAGGGGATTATTTTCAATGAGCTATTGGGTTTGGTCAAAAATATTCTCTATAGCAGTTGTGGACAACCTGATGATCAAGGTCACAAGAAATATTAGGGTAATAATTAAACTAATCCAACAGTTGGGTCTTCAAAAATAATCTTTGAATCTTTTTATTTATTTTAAATTTTTTATGTTTTAATTGAACTATCATTGATATACAATGTTATATTGGTTTCAGATGTACAACGTAGGGTTTCAAAAATTATATAGATTACTAAATGCTCATCACAGTGTGGCTGCCATCTGTCAACATACAAAGATATTACAATATTATTGACTTTATTTCCTATGCTATATTTTCATCCCCATGAGTAATTTATTTTATAATTAGATGTTTGTGCCTCTTAATCCTATTCACCTATTTTGCCCATCCGCCCACCTGCCTCCCCTATGGTAGCCATCAGTCAGTTCTCTGCTTATGAGCTTATTTCTGTTTTGTTTGTTCATTCATTTGGTTTATTTTTTAGAGTTAACATATAAGTGAAATCATATGGTATTTGTCTTATTTCACTTGGCATAATACCTTCTAGGTCCACCCATGTGGTTGCAAATGGCAAGATTTCATTCTTTTTTATGGCTGAGTAATATTCCATTGTGTATATGTCCCCTCACATCTTTATATGTTCATCTGTCAATGGACACTTTGATTGCTTCAATATCTTGGCTATGTAAATAATGCTGCGATAAACATAGGAGTGCATATCTTTTTGAATTAGTGATTTTGCTTTGAGCATATTCCCAGAAGTGGAACTGCTGTATCATATGGTAATTCTATTTTCATTTTTTTGAGAAACCTCCATTCTGCTTTCCATAGTGGCTGCACCAATTCGCAACCCCACCAGCAGTGAGCAAGGGTCCGGTTTTCTCCATGTCCTCTCCAGCACACATGTCTTGTCTTGTTGATGGCAGCCCTCTGATGGTGTGAGGTGTGGTTTCATTGTGGTTCTTAGCTGCATTTCCCTGATGATTAGTGATCATGTGAAAGACAACTGAGTTTTCTTAAGTGTTGGAATATCTGAAGGGAAATTGATGTAGCCTCTTAAACTTCTGGAGACATGGGAGACAGTAATACCTAGGGTGTATTTTTTGCCTTTACAAAATTTTGTTATAAATTCAAACTTACAGGAAAGTTTTGAGCAATGAGCTCACATATACCCTTTACCCAGATTTACCAATTGATTATATCTTGAACCACTTGATTTATTGTTTTCACTTTCTCTTTCTGCATGCATGTGTATATAACACACACACACACACATTTTTCCCTGAATCTTTGAGAGTAAGTTCAGGACATGATGCCCCTTGAACTCTACATACATGAGTATGTATTTTCTAATAAGAAGGACAATCTCTTATATAACCACAAAACATTTATCAAAATTAGTAAATTTAACATTAATACTAATTCACATTTATATTCAAATTTCCTTAGTTATATGAATTTTAGGGCATTGAGTTTACCTGAAATTAAAATATACTTCAGAAATTAAAAAACTGAAAATTAGAAGTTATAAAGAAAAACAAAAGACATAAGGCATTGAGATAAAACAGATTGCAGAAATGAATACAAAGTTTTCTAGGATACGTGCATTATTAATTTATCTAATTTAATGAAATTAATAAACATTCTTGGAAAAATCTAATATTACTACGGAGGAACATAGGCCCATCCTCATTTACTAAAGCAAACTCTAGGTTGGTTCTAGTGTAGACATTTTTCTTTATTTAAAAAAAAACTTAGTAAAATACTAACAATTGAGGAAAAGCATTTGAAAATACCTTATTCTATATATTATTATATACATAATTTTTTACAAAATACACATGCAAGCAGGGGAAAAGTCTTCAGAAATTCTATAACTCAGAGATATTCACTGTTCATATGTTTAAAAAAATTTTTTTTAAGGTATTATTGATATGCCCTCTAATGAAGGTTTCACATGAAAAAGCAATGTGGTTACTACTACCATTTACCCATATTATCAAGTCCCCCCCAATACCCAATAGCAGTCACTGTCCCTCAGTGTAGTAAGATGCTGCAGAGTCAGTACTTCTCTTCTCTGTGCTACACTGTCTTCCCCATGATCTCCCCCATACCATGTGTACCAATCATAATACCCCTTAATTCCCTTCTCTCTCCCTCCCCACCCACCCTCCCCCACCTCTCCCCTTTGGTAACTGCTAGACCCATTTTGGAGTCTGTGAGTGTGTTGCTGTTTTGGTCCTTCAGTTTTGCTTTGCTGTTATACTCCACAAATGAGGGAAATCATTTGGTACTTGTCTTTCTCCACCTAGCTTATTTCACTGAGCATAATACCATCTAGCTCCATCCATGCCATTGCAAATGGTAGGATTTATTTCCTTCTCATGGATGATAAGTATTGTGTATATGTACCACATCTTCTTTATCCATTCATCTACTGATGGATACTTAGGTTGCTTCCATATTTTGGCTATTGTAAATAGTGCTGCAATAAACATAGGGGTACATGTCTTTTTAAATCAGGGATCTTGCTTTCTTTGGGTAAATTCCCAGGAGTGGAATTCCCATGTCAAATGGTATTTCTATTTTTAGTTTTTTGAGGAACCTCCATATTGCTTTCCACAATGGATGAACTAACTTACATTCCCACCAGCAGTGTAGGGGGGTTCCCCTTTCTCTGCATCCTTACCAGCATTTGTTGTTCTTAGTCTTTTTGACACTGGCCATCCTAACTGGTGTGAGGTGATATCTCATTGTGGTTTTTATTTGCATTTTCCTCATAATTAGTGATGTGGAGCATCTTTTCATGTGCCTGTTGGCCATCTGAATTTCTTCTTTACAGTAATGTCTGTTCATATCCTCCACCCATTTTTTAATCAGGTTATTTGCTTTTTGGTTGTTGAGGCATCTAAGTTCTTTATATATTTTGGAGGTTAACCCCTTGTCAGATATGTCATTTACAAATATATTCTCCCACACTGTAGGATGCCTTTTTTTGTTGCTGATGGTGTCCTTTGCTGTGCAGAAGCTTTTTAGTTTGATGTAATCCCATTTGTTCATTTTTGCTTTTGTTTCCCTTGCTCAAGGAGATGCATTCAGGAAAAAGTTGATCATGTTTATATTCAGGAGATTTTTTTCCTATGTTGTCTTCTAAGAGTTTTATGGTTTCATGACTTATATTCATGTCTGAGATCCATTTCAACTTCACTTTTGTGTATGGGGTTAGACAATAATCCAGTTTCATTCTCTTGCATTTTGCTGTCCAGTTTTGCCAACACCAGTTGTTGAAGAATCCATGGCTCTTTTATCATGTATTAATTGACCATATATGGTTGGGTTTATATCTGGGCTCTCTAGTCGGTTCCATTGGTCTATGGGTCTGTTCTTGTGCCAATACCAAATTGTCTTGATTACTATGGCTTTGTAGTAGAGCTTGAAGTCAGGGAGTGTAATTTCCCCCCACTTTATTCTTCCTTCTCAGGATTTGTTTGGCTATACAGGGTCTTTTGTGCTTCCATATGAATTTTAGAACTATTTGCTCTAGTTCGTTGAAGAGTGTTGTTAGTATTTGATAGGGACTGCATTGAATCTGTAGATTGCTTTAGGCAGGATGGCCATTTTAACAATATTAATTCTTCTTATCCATGTGCATGGATGTGTTTCCATTTATTGGTGTCTACTTTAATTTCTCTCATGAGTGTCTTGTAGTTTTCAGAGTATAGGCCTTTCACTTCCTTGGTTAGGTTTATTCCTAGTTATTTTATTCTTTTTGATGCAATTGTGAATGAAATTGTTTTCCTGATTTCTCTCTCTGCTAGTTCATTAGTGTATAGAAATGCCACAGATCTCTGTGTATTAATTTTGTATCCTGCAAGTTTGCTGAATTCAGATATTAGATCTAATAGTTTTGGAGTGGATTCTCTAGGGTTTTTTATGTACAATATCATGTCATCTGCAAACAGTGGCAGTTTGACTTCTTCCTTACCAATCTGGAGGCCTTTTTTTCTTTGTTTTGTCTGATTGCTGTGGTGAGGACCTCCAGAACTATGTTAAATAAAAGTGGAGAGCGTGGGCATCCTTGTCTTGTTCCCGATCTTAAAGGAAAGGCTTTCAGCTTCTTGATGTTAAGTATAATGTTGGCTATGGGTTTGTCATGTGTGACCTTTATTATGTTGAGGTACTTTCCCTCTATACCCATTTTGTTGAGAGTTTTTACCACGAATGGATGTTGAATTTTGTTGAGTGCGTTTTCAGTGTCTATGGAGATGATCTTGTGGTTATTGTCCTTCTTTTTGTTGATGTGGGGGGTGATGTTGATGAATTTTTTAATGTTGTACCATCCTTGCATCCCTGGCATAAACCCTACTTGATCATGATGGATGATCTTTTTGATGTATTTTTGAATTCATTTTGCTAATATTTTGTTGAGTATTTTTGCATCCTTGTTCATTAGGGATATTGGTCTGTAATTTTCTTTTTTTGTGGTGTCATTGCCTGGTTTTGGTATTAGAGTGATGCTGGCCTCATAGAATGAGTTTGGAAGTATTCCTTATTCTTCTACATTTTGGAAAACTTTAAGGAGGATGGGTATTAGGTCTTCACTAAATGTTTGATAAAATTCAGCATTGAAGCCATCTGGCCTATAGCTTTGTTCTTAGGTAGTTTTTTAATTACCAATTCAATTTCATTGCTGGAAATTGGTCAGTTCAGATTTTCTGTTTCTTTCTGGGTCAGACTTGGAAGGTTTTGTTTTTCCAGAAAGTTGTCCATTTCTTCTAGGTTATCCAGTTTGTTAGCATATAATTTTTCATAGTATTCTCTAATAATTCTTTGTATTTCTATTGTGTCCATATTGATTTTTCCTTTCTCATTTCTGGTTCTGTTTATGTGTGTAGACTCTCTTTTTCTCTTTATAAGTCTGGCTAGTAGTTTATCCATTTTTGTTTACTTTCTCAGAGAACCAGCTCCTGCTTTCATTGATTCTTTCTATTGTTTTATTCTTCTCAATTTTATTTATTTCTGCTCTAAAGTTTATTATGTCCTTCCTTCTACTGACTTTGGGCCTCATATGTTCTCCTTTTTCTAGTTTCATTTATTGTGATTTTTAGACTGTTCATATGGGATTGTTCTTCTTTCCTGAGGTAGGCCTGTATTGCAATATACTTTCCTCTTAGCACAGCCTTGGCTGCATCCACAGATTTTGTGGTGTTAAATTATTGTTGTCATTTGTCTCCATATATTGCTTGATCTCTGTTTTTATTTGGTCATTGACCCATTGGTTATTTAGGAGCATGTTGTGAAGCCTTCATGTGTTTGTGGGCTTTTTCATTTTTTTGTGTAATTTATTTCTAGTTTCATACCTTTGTGGTGGTCTGAGAACCTGGTTAGTACAATTTCAGTGTTTCTGATTTACTGTGGTTCTTTTTGTGGCCTAGTATATGATCTATTCTCAAAAATCTTCTGTGTGCACTTGAGAAGAATGTGTATTCCACTGCTTTTGGGTGTAGAGTTCTATAGATGTCTGTTTGGTCCATCTGTTCTAATGTGTTGTTCAATGTCTGTCTCCTTACTTATTTTCTGTTTGGTTGATCTGTCCTTTGGAGTGAGCGGAGTGTTGAAATATGTTAGAATGAATGCATTGTATTATATTTCCCCTTTTAATTCTGTTAGTATTTGTTTCACATATGTAGGTGCTCCTGTGTTGGGTGCATAGATATTTATAATGATTATATCCTCTTGTTGGACTGACCCCTTTATCATTATGTAATGTCCTTCTTTGTCTCTTGTGACTTTCTTTGTTTTGAAGTCTATTTTGTCTGATACAAGTAGTGCAACTCCTGCTTTTACTTCCTATTAGTTACATGAAATGTCTTTTTCTATCCTTTAACTTTTATTCTGTGTATGTCTTTGGGGTTGAAGTGAGTCTCTTGTAGGCAGCTTATAGATGGTTTTATTTTGTTATCCATTCAGTGACTCATTGTCTTTTGATTGGTGCATTCAGACTATTTACATTTAGGGTGGTTATTGATTGGTATGTACTTAATGCCATTGCAGGCTTTAGATTCTTGGTTACCAAAGGTTCAAGGGTAACTTCCTTACTATCTAAGAGTCTAACTTAACTCACTTGGCATGTTATTATAAACACAATCTAAAGGTTGTCTTTTTTTTTTCTCCTTCTTTTTCTTCCTCCTCCATTCTTTATATATTAGGTATCATATTCTGTACTCCTTGTCTATCCCTTGACTGACTTTGGGTGCATTTGATTTAATTTTGGATTTGCTTAATAATTAACTGTTCTACTTTTTTTTACTGTGGTTTTATTACCTCTGGCAAATAAAACAGCTACTTAGCCTTAGGAACACTTCTATCTATAGCAGTCCCTCCCAAATACACTGTAGAGACAGTTTGTGGGAGATAAATTCTCTCATCTTTTGCTTATCTGGAAATTGTTTAATCCCTCCTTCAAATTTAAATGATAGTCTTGCTGGATAGAATATTCTTGATTTGAAGCCCTTTTACATCATTGCATTAAGTATATTATGCCACTCCCTTCTGGCCTGTAAGGTTTCCACTGAGAAGTCTGATGATAGCCTGATGTGTTTTCCTTTGAATGTGATCTTTTTTCTCTCTCTGGCTGCTTTTAATGGTCTGCCCTTATCCTTTATCTTTACCATTTTAATTATTGTATGTCTTGCTGTTGTCTTCACTGGGTCCCTTGTGTTGGGAGATCTGTGCACCTCTATGGCCTGTGAGACTATCTCCTTCTCCAGATTGGGGAAGTTTTCAGCAATTACCTCCTCCAAGACACTTTCTATCCCCTTTTTTCTCTCTTCTTTCTCTGATACCCCTATAATATGAATATTGTTCCATTTGAATTGGTCACACAGTTCTCAATATTCTTTCATTCCTAGAGATCCTATTTTCTCTCTGTGCCTCAGCTTCTTTGTATTCTTCTCTAATTTCTTTATAATTTATCATCTCCTCCACCATATCTAATCTGCTTTTAAAACCTTCCATTGTATTCTGTAATGATTGGATTTCTGACTGGAATTCCTCCCTGAGTTCTTGAATATTTTTCTGTACCTCCATGAGCATGTTTATGATTTTTATTTTGAAATCTCTTTCAGGAAGATTGACAAGGTATGTTTCACTTGATCCTTTCTCAGGTGTTTGAAGGATTTTTGTTTGAACCAGGTTCTTTAACATTTCATGGTTGCATGTGGCACCCTAGTGCCCAGAAGCTCTACTTTCTGGAGCTGCTTGGCCCCTGGAGTAATGTCAGGGGTCGCAGGGGATTGGTGCTGGTACCTGGGGGATGAAGGAGCTGTTTCCTGCTTCCCAGCTCTATGCCTGTCTCCACTGCCAGAACCAGTAGGTCGAACACACAGGTGTAAGCCTTTATGCTTTGCATTTGTAGCTGCTGTAGGTGGGGCTTCCCTTTGGCTGGCCTGATGCCAGGGCAGGGTTTGCTGGTTTGTGAGCCAGGTACGGGCTGGCTAGAAGGAAGGTGCAGCAGGTTGCATATCATGGTGGGGGGCCTTTGAACTGCATAGCCAGCCAAGGGGATGGAGCGCCAGAAGATCCAGAAAGTTCCCAACCTGCTAGGCAGAGTGCGCCCAGAGAATTTTGTCTACCTGACCTTTCTCCTGAGCATTAAGCTCTGTGCAATCCTTGCCCCTTTAGCAGCCCTGTTGCTGTTAGGAAGTCTCTCAGACTGCCCACCTTTCTTTTGTCCCGGAGCAGCCAGTTTTGGGTCCCTGTTTTCCACAAGCAGCTGGAATTCCAATCTCTCCAGGTATTCTGCCTGCCTTAGCTTTCCAACCTCACTAATCAAGAGAGCACCATGCAATGTAGGTTCATGCTCCCAGAGCGGATCTCCAGGGCTAGGTGTTCAGCTGTTCCAGGCCTCTACTCCCACTCCTTCCCCGCTCCATTTCTCTTCCTCCCGCTGGTGAGCTAGGGTGGGGAAAGGGCTTGGATCCCACTGGATCACAGCTTTGGTATGTTACCCTGTTCCGTGAAGTCTGCTCTTTTCTCCAGGTGTATGCAGTCTGGTGCAGCCTTCTTTCCTGTTGCTCTTTCAGGATTAGTTGTATTAATTATATTTTCATATTATATGTGGTTTTAGGAGGAAGCCTCTGTTTCATCTCTCATGCTGCCATCTTTAATCCAATCTCACTGTTCATATTTAACAGTTTTGGTGCTACTGAAATAATAGGAGAAATACCCAATGATATAGTAGATTAATTCAATTTTCCTTAAACTTTTCTCCAGCAAAACTCAGTAGAACTATCAAATGGAAAGCAATGAATTGGAACAAATTATTTATGATATATATGAGAAAACTATTATATTTAATGTTTGAAAAATTAATGTGAATCTATAATAGGAAATGAACATGTAAATCTTTCCAGATTAAATATAGATTGATTAAAAATTTCAAGGAATGTTCAATCTCACTTATAAATATATACAAATTAAAGCAGATACAAGCTAGCAACTCTATTAGTTAAAAATCTGATAAAACCCAGAGCTAGTAAATTACAATGCAGCAGATATATTTACTTATTCCTGTTGACATTGTAAATTACTAAAATCTTTTTAGATGGTTGTTTATTCAACCTTTATTCAGCAAGTAATAAATGTGCAATATACACTTGCCATTATAGAGGTAAGCAATCATTATCAGAAAAGAAAAAATAAATCATACCGTTCAGCCTGGCAGTTCTCTACTTTTACAGTGATTGTCTTTCAATGTTCCTTGAAAGAAACCAAATGTCCAGTAAGTGGAAAATGCTAACATAAATTATAGTACGTTACATATAGTGAAAATCATAATGCCATCAAAATAATATGTAGACTAGGTAGGTAAGTGGGCATTTTCTTCAACTGTAACAATAGTAAACAAAAATAGTAGTGTGCCAAGACTGTATAACCCAATATTGCTACGGAGAACAACCCATCCATGAAAAAATGTAAGGTAATAAATATGAAAAGAGAGCATATATTTTTAATTATTATTCTTGCACACTGTTATTTCCAATTCTCATTTCTAACCAGTAAAATAAGTTTAATTTCACTAAGCCTTTGTAAAAAAAGGTTTTGATGCTTTAGATTTCAGGTGGTTTAAAATATTTCATGGAACAGTTTTTTTTCTTTCAGATTAACATTGATGGGCAGGATATTAGAACCTTTAATGTCCGGTATCTGAGGGAAATCATTGGAGTGGTGAGCCAGGAGCCAGTGCTATTTTCTACCACAATTGGTGAAAATATTCGTTATGGACGTAGTAATGTAACCATGGATGAGATGAAGAAAGCTGTCAAAGAAGCCAATGCCTATGAGTTTATCATGAAATTACCTCAGGTAAAAGCTCTATCAGTGTAGTTGTCCTCAAAATTAGAATTTCATATCATGCCATGGAGTTCTTTTTTCAAAGGTTAAGCTAATAATGTTTGAAATGAAGCATTGTCCAACTTTTCCAGGTAAGTCTCTTGAATGATTCAGTGGGAGGTTTAAGGAGTATAGCCTGGTGCATGAATCATAAAATTTTATACACGGTATGTGTTGGCAGTTTTTTTAGAATTCAGTACTCACATATTTCATCATTTATGACCTATGGCAATAGTCAAAATGAAGCTCCATGTTGTCTTCATGAATTTCTAGACTCCATAGGTTTTCTTATTTAAAATACCTCAAGACCTCCTCCACATTTTCTGTTGTAGAAATTTGACACCCTGGTGGGAGAGAGGGGGGCCCAGCTGAGTGGGGGACAGAAACAAAGAATCGCCATCGCTCGGGCCCTGGTTCGCAACCCCAAGATCCTCCTGCTGGATGAGGCCACATCAGCCTTGGACACTGAAAGTGAGGCTGAGGTACAAGCAGCTCTGGATAAGGTCAGTAGGCCCTAAACACCTGCAAGACCACCAAGAAGCTTCACTGAAAATTCCTGCTACTGCTTTTCAAGTCTACAATGAAAAAACATAAACATAACAGCAAATGGAGCTTTCTCATGGGGCTTCACTGATTCCTCCTTTCTCAGGTTGGATTGCAGAGAGAGGTGGCTGGCCCGTCACCTGGCATGCTGTGAGATGCAATGAGCCCAAATCCAAGGCTATGCAATGAGCCACCTGGCTTTATTTATTTCTTGCACATAGGCTATTGTTTTGATCAAAAGGGGCTGTGTTAAAAGGTACAAAGAAAAATCTGCTTACTTAGATACTGGTCCCCTGTATCTAAGCAGTTCAAAATAGTTGCCTTTTGGGCAGTAAGTAACATCGTCTTTATCTGTTCATGAAGGTAACTGGATGCTCTTCTGGAAATAAAAATTCAACTTGTGTGTTTATCTAAAAATAAACATATAATAAGCAATATGTTTTAAATGCTGAGCTCATGTGCCTTGCTCAGATGTTTCTAAATCTCTTACTATCATCTTGCTAAGCTGAAGCTTCACAGGAGGAACCTTATCTTAGGACACCGTCAGGATGAGTGCTAATGTTATCTGTGCAAACAACACAATATAAAAACCAGAATCAGATGACACCATATAAGTGAGTTTCAAACACATAAATATCATAAATATATTTGATTTGATAAACTTTAGTAATAAAATGTGCAAGCTACTTAACAGATTCTATCTAAACTACCTCTCAGTTTTAGAGATGAGCTGTATGAAACTTATTTTCTCAGGAAAATTTATCCCTGAATCCTGAGTAAATACAACTGGCTTATGTGCTATAAACTATAGTTAATTAATGGTTCCTTCATCAGACTAATAACTTAATGATTCATAAGATGATGATAATTGTTCCTCACAAATTCTTACACTGGATTATATTGCTTTCATGTACATTGTCTCAATATTAAGGAACCAAAAATACTACACAGGAAACTGTTATCTGGTTAGTTAATTAGAAGTGACTTGAAGTAAGAAAGATATCATTTAGAAAACACACACATAAATTAATTTTAATTTGAAACATATAAGTGGGCATTTATATGACTTTTTACTTTTTTTAGTAAAATAGACTTTTTACTTTTTAGTAAAATCAAGTAAGATAAGAAAGATTCATGGGGGGAAAAAGTCCCATTTAGCCCTAAGGCCCCCACCCAATGTTTTCTAGGGTACAGAAATTAAATATATTAGCCTATGCCATGCTAAAAGAACAGAATTATTAGAAATATTGTTGTTTTTTGTGATATTGATCTCAGAGAAACTATAGTCTTGGAAGTTTTAATTCATATTCAGACAAGTTACTTCGCTCAATTTTAGCAATTAGTGTTCTTTAGGATTTTGGCCCACTCATGAGTTGATAATGTTTTATGTATTGACTTTAAAAATAACTGATGAATTACTCATAATTTTCTTAAATCCTCAAGAAAAGTCATTAGTAGCTTGGAATAAGGTTAAGAGCACAGGCTTTGGTGCTAGACAGGCTGAGGTTGGAATCCTGGCTCTATCCCTTTCCAGCTGTGTGACCTTGGGCAAATGAATGAACCTCCCTAAGCCTGAGATACACAGGCATAATTGGGGAGTGGGGGATAAATAATGTCATAAGATGATTGAAAAAATTAAATGAGACACTGCCTGGAAGGTTATTAGCACATACATTGTACATAGGAAACACTTGAGTATGTTATCTGCTGCTATTTTTATGGTGACTACTAATGATAGTCATGACTGTTAATTTTATTGATTGCTGAATTAGTTACCTTTTGCTGCATAACAATTTATCCCAAATTCAGACTTAAAACAATAATTATGTGGAGTAGATGGGTAAATTTTATGCTATTTTCCCCTGAGCATTTAATGAAAATACTGGAGGGATGACTTTGCAAAAATGGGTGAGATGGCCTCACTCATGCTCTGGCTGTTGGCTGATCATCTCATGAGCTCTTCATACTTACAGTTGCACAACAGGCTTAACTGGCTTCCGTACACAGAAGTTTCAGGCCATTGTACCCCAAGGCTGGAGCTCTAAGACCTGTAGGGACATAGACTCCGGAATTCACACAATGTCACTTTTACCACAAAGCTAACCCAGATTGAAGGAGTGAGGAAATAGAACGTGCATTTTCATGGATGAGCTGTAAAAATTCTGTGACCATATTTAATCTTCCACAGCACACCCTCTGCCACACCTATTTACATTTCTCCTATGTGAAAAATAAATTCATCTCTTCCTAAGACTCTCAATATTTTCATACAGTTATGACATCAGGCCCAAAGTCCAGTATCTAATGATCTACATGTGGTTCATATACAGATGAGGTTCTTCATGTTAAACTCATCTTGATCCAGAGACCTATGAGCTAAAGAGACAAATTCACTCCCACACATACATGCAACATGTAATGGTGATACAGGAATAGTATAAGCATAATAGATACTACTGTTCAAAAAAGAGAACAGGAAGTACATAGCAGCTACTGATCCATGGCAATTCTGAAATGCAGTCTGGTGCAGGTTGCCAGTTACCCTGTTGCTCCAGGGAAAAGAAATGATCCTTGATTAAGACCCAATTCTGCCCCGTGCTAGTAAATTCCCTAGTCCATTGATTTGGGGCTCCACCCACTGGCTATTGGATCCTCTCTCTGAGAGGTGCTTCCTTTTCAATAACAGATGGCCAGTACCTGCAGCTGAGTAGCTTTCTTAACAGGCATTCCCCCATAGAAACTGGGGACATTTTTTGGATGACCCTGGATGACATTTTGAATTTTCTCAATCTCCATTGTTTTTTTATTAAGATATCATTGATATACACTCCTATGAAGGTTTGACATTAAAAAGATTGTGGTTACTACATTCACCCATACTATCAAGTCCCCCCAAACCCCATTGCAGTCACTGTCCATCAGTGTAGTAAGATGCCACAGAGTCACTACTTGTCTTCTCTGCGTTAAACTGTTTTCCCTGTGACCCCACACACATACCGTGTGTACCAATCATAATATACCTAAACCCCTTCTCCCTCCCTCCCCATGTACCCTCCCCCACCTCTCCCATTTGGTAACCCCTAGTCCCTCCTAGGAGTCTGAGTCTGCTGCTGTTTTGTTTCAACACTTTTGCTTTGTTATTATACCCCGCAAATGAGGGAAATCATTTGGTACTTGTCTTTCTCTGCCTGGCTTATTCACTGAGCATAATACCTTCTAGCTCCATCCATGCTATTGCAAATGGTAGGATCTGTTTCCTTCTCATGGCAGATAAGTATTCCATTCTGTATATGTACCACATCTTTTTTATCTATTCGTCTACTGATGGACACTTAGGTTGCTTCCATATCTTGGCTATTGTAAATAGTACTGTGATAAACATAGGGGTGCGTATGTCTTTTTGAATTTGAGATCTTGCTTTCTTTGGATAAATTCCTAGGAGTGGAATTCCCATGTCAAATGGTATTTCTATTTTTAGTTTTTTGAGGAACCTCCGTATTGATTTCCACAATGGTTGAACTAATTTACATTTGCACCATCAGTGTAGGAAAGTTCCCCTTTCTCTGCATCCTCTCCAGCATTTCTTGTTCCTAGTCTTTTCGATGTTGGACATCCTGACTGGTGTGAGGTGATATCTCATTGTGGTTTTAATTGGCATTACCCTGACAATTAAAAGTGTGGAGCATCTTTTCATTTGCCTGTTGGCCATGTGAATTTCTTCTTTGGAGAAGTGTCTGTTCATATCCTCTGCCCATTTTTTAAATTGGGTTATTTGCTTTTTGGTTGTTGAGGCATGTGAGTTCTTTATACATTTTGGATGTTAACCCCTTGTCAGATATGTCATTTATAAATATATTCTCCCATACTGTAGGATGCCTTTTTTTGTTGTTGATGGTGTCCTTTGCTGTACAGAAGGTTTTTAGTTTGATGTAATCCCATTTGTTCATTTTTGCTCTTGTTTCCCTTGCCTGAAGAGATGTGTTCAGGAAAAAGTTGCTCATGTTTATGTTCAAGAGATTTTTGCCTATGTTTTCTTCTAAGAGTTTTATGGTTTCATGGCTAACATTCAGGTCTTTGATCCATTTTGAGTTTACTTCTGTGTATGGAGCTGTACAATAATCCAGTTTCATTCTCTTACATTTTGCTGTCTAGTTTTGCCAACACCAGTTGTTGAAGAGGCTGTAATTTCCCCATTTTATATCCATGGCTCCTTTATCATATATGAATTGACCATATATAGTTGGGTTTATATCTGGGCTCTCTAGTCAGTTCCATTTGACTGTGGGTCTGTTCTTGGGCTGGTATCAAATTGTCTTGATTACTGTGGCTTTGTAGTAGAGCTTGAAGTTGGGGAGTGTAATGCCCCCAGCTTTATTCTTCTTTCTCAGGATTGCTTTGGCTATTTGGGGTCTTTTGTGCTTCCATATTAATTTTAGAACTATTTGCTTTAGTTTGTTGAAGAGTGCTGTTGGTATTTTGATAGGGATTGCATTGAATCTGTAGATTGCTTTAGGCAGGAAGGCCATTTTGACTATATTAATTCTTCCTATCCATGAGCACGGGATGTATTTCCATTTATTGGTATCTTCCTTAATTTCTCTCATGAGTGTCTTGTAGTTTTCAGGGTAAAAGTTTTTTACTTCTTTGGTTAGGTTTATTCCCAGATATTTTATTCTTTTTGATGCAATTGTGAATGGAATTGTTTTCCTGATTTTCTCTTTCTGCTAGTTCATTGTTAGTGTATAGGAATGCAACAGATTTCTGTGTATTAATTTTGTATCCTGCAAGCTTGCTGAATTCAGATTTTATACCTAGTCATTTTGGAGTGGATTCTTTAGAGTTTTTATGTACAATATCATGTCATCTGAAAACAGGGACAGTTTAACTTCTTCCTTGCCAATCTGGATGCCTTTTATTTCTTTGTGTTGTCTGATTACCGTGGTTGTGACCTCCAGAACTATGTTGAATAAAAGTAGAGAGAGTGGGCATCCTTGTCTTGTTCTTGATCTTAAAGGAAAAAGCTTTCAGCTTCTCGCTGTTAAGTATGATGTTGACTGTGGGTTTGTCATATATGGCCTTTATTATGTTGAGGTACTTGCCCTCTATACCCATTTTGTTGAGAGTTTTTATCATGAATGGATGTTGAATTTTGTTGAATGCTTTTTCTGTATCAATGGAGATGATCATGTGGTTTTTGTCCTTCTTTTTGTTGATGTGGCAGATGATGTTGATGAATTTTTGAATATTATACCATCCTTGCATCCCTGGAATAAATCCTACTTGATTTTTTTTATGCATTTTTAAATTCAGTTTGTTGAGTACTTTTGCATCTTTGTTCATCAGGGATATTGATCTGTAATTTTCTTTTTTTGTGGTGTCTTTGCCTGCTTTTTGTATTAGGGTGATGCTGGCCTCATGGAATGAGTTTGGAAGTATTCCCTTGTCTTTTAATTTTTGGAAAACTTTAAGGAGAATGGGTTTTAGGTTTGATATCAAATGTTTGATAAAATTCAGCAGTGATGCCATCTGGTCCATGGGTTTTGTTCTTAGGTAGTTTTTTTATTACCATTTCAATTTCATTAATGGTAGTTGGTTTGTTCAGATTTTCTCTTTCTACCTGGGTCATCCTTGGAAGGTTGTATTTTTATAGAAGGTTGTCCATTTCTTTTAGGTTATCCAGTTTGTTAGCATATAATTTTTCATAGTATTCTCCAGTAATTCTTTGTATTTCTGTGGTGTCTGTAGTGATTTTCCTTTCTTATTTCTGATTTTGTTTATGTGTGTAGACTCTTTTTTTTCTTGGTAATTCTGGCTAGGAGTTTATCTATTTTGTTTATTTTCTCAAAGAACCAGCTCCTGCTTTCATTGATCCTTTCTACTGTTTTGTTCTCTATTTTATTCATTTCTGCTCTAATCTTTATTATGTCCCTCCTTCTACTGACTTTGGGCCTCATTTCTTTTTCTTTTTCTAGTTTTGTTAATTGTGACTTTAGACTGTTCACATGGGATTGTTCTTTCCTGAGGTAAGCCTTTATTGTAATATATTCCCTTTTAGCATGGCCTTAGCTGCATCCCATAGGTTTTGTGGTGTTGAGTTATTGTCATTTGTCTCCATATAATGTTTGATCTCTGCTTTTATTTGGTCATTGATCCATTGATTATTTAGGTGCTTGTTGTTAAGCCTCCATGTGTTTGTGGGCTTTTTGTTTCCTTTGCATAATTTTTTTTAATGTGCAATAATTTAATTACAAAGTAGCACATAGATCACATAGGAAGTAATGAAACTATATATGATAACTAAAACTATGACAGCTTATATCTGAGAAAGAGTAAGTGCCAGTAATTAACATAGGCAATAACAATATGTGTATAGAGCTCTAAAATTCACAAAGCCATTCACACACCTTATCTCCTTTTATCCTCTAGTATCCATACCTGTTATTTCCCACATTTTACAGGCAAAAAAAATGAGCATTGGATAGGTTAAAAGGACTTGGTCAAAAGTCACACTTAGTTAGCCAAAAGAGGAGCTGACCAAGATCCAAAGTTTAATCCTATGTTCTTCCAGAGATACCACAGAGCTGTGGGTCTAGGAGAGCAAGGATGATGGTGGTGGTTGGCTTAACCTCTGGCACTGCAACAGACTTGAGGTTCTTATGGTTAAATCCACCTTGTTTAAACCCCATTGTCCATCCTGCTCAGAGCTGGAGGCCTGCCTGTAGGTGTCTAAATTCTCAGAGGCAAACCCTTGGCTGTAAGCATCTCTTCTCCAAATTTCCTCACATGCAAGGAGCCTGTTTTTCTCCTTGACTCACACATGTATTATTCTTTCATGCCTCAGGACCTTTCCTTTGCATAATTTATTTCTAGTTTCATACCTTTTTTGTCTGAGAAGCTGTTTGGTATAATTTCATGATTTCAATGATTTTGAATTTACTTAGGCTCTTTTTGTGGCCTAGTATATGATCTATTTTTGAAAATGTTCCATGTGGTTGAGAAGAATGTGTATCCTGCTGCTTTTGGGTGGAGTGTTCTGTAGATGTCTGTTAGGTCCATCTGTTCTAATGTGTTGTTCAGTGCATCTGTCTCCTTACTTATCTCCTTTCTCATTGATCTGTCCTTTGGAATGAGTGATGTGTTGAAGTCTCCTTGAATGAATGCATTGCATTTCATTTCCCCCTTTAAGTCTGTTAGTATTTGTTTCACATATGTAGGTTCTGCTTTGTTGGGTGCATAGGTATTTACAATGGTTATAGCCTCTTGCTGGACTGAGCCCTTTATCATTATGTAATGTGCTTCTTTATCTCTTGTTACTTTCTTTGTTTTGAAGTCTGTTTTGTTTGATTCAAGTACTGCAACACCTGCTTTTTTTCTCCCTGTTGTTTGCATGAAATATCTTTTCTCTGTCCCTTCACTTTTAGTCTGTGTATGTCTTTGGGTTTGACATGAGTCTCTTATAGGCAGCATATAGATGGGTCTTGTTTTTTTCTTTCCATTCAGTGACTCTATGTCTTTCAATTGGTGCATTCAGATCATTTACATTTAGAGTGATTATTGATAGGTATGTACTTATTGAAATTGGAGGTTTTAGATTCATGGTTACCAAAGGTTCAAGGGTAACTTCCTTACTATCTAACAGCCTAACTTAGCTCACTTAGTATGTTATTACAAATACAACCTAAAGGTTCTTTTTTCTTTTTTCCTCTTTTTCTTCCTCCTCCATTTTTTATACATTAGGTATCATATTCTGCACTTTGTCTATCCCTTGACTGACTTTGGGGATTTGATTTTGCATCTGCTTATTAATTAACTGTTCTGCTTTCTTTACTGTGTTTTTATTTCCTCTGGTGACAGCTATTTCACCTTTGGAACACTTCCATCTATAGCGGTCCCTCAAAAATAGACTGTAGAGATGGTTTGTGGGAGGTAAATTCTCTCAGCTTTTGCTTATCTGGAAATTGTTTAATCCCCCCTTCAAATTTAAATAATAAACTTGCTGGGTAGAGTTTTCTTGGTTCCAGGCCCTCCTGCCTCATTGCATTAAATGTATCATGCCACTCCCTTCTGGCCTGTAAGGTTTCTGTTGAGAAGTCTGATGATAGCCTGATGGGTTTTTGTTTGTATGTGGTCTTTTTTCTCTCTCTAGCTGCTTTTAGTAGTCTGTCCTTATCCTTGATCTTTGCCATTTTAATTATTATATGTCTTTCTGTTGTCTTCCTTGTGTCCCTTGTGTTTCGAGATCTGAATACCTCCATGGCCTGAGAGACTATCTTCTTCCCCAGATTGGGGACATTTTCAACAATTACCTCCTCAAAGACACTTTCTATCCCTTTTTCTCTCTCTCCTTCTTCTGGTGCCCCTATAATACAAATATTGTTCCGTTTGGATTGTTCACACATTTCTCTCAGTATTCTTTCATTCTTAGAGATCCTTTTTTCTCTCTGTGTCTCAGCTTCTTTGTATTCCTGTTATCTAATTTCTATTTCATTTACTGTCTCCTCTACTTCATCTAATCTGCTTTTAAATCCTTCCATTGTGTGTTTCATTTCAAACACTGAATTCTTCAACATTTGTAACTCATTCCTGAATTCCTCCCTGAGTTCTTGAGTGTTTTTCTGTAGTTCCATGAAGATGTTTATGATTTTTATTTTGAAATCTCTTTCAGGAGAATTGATGAGTTCAGTTTCACTTGGTTCTCTTTCTAGTGTTTGTGGGTTTTGCATTTGAACTAGATTCCTTTGACATTTCTTATTTGTAGGTGGCATCCTCTAGTGCCCAGAAGCTCTACTCTCTAGGGATGTTCAGCCCCTGGAGTGATGGTGGGTGTTGCAGGGGAGCAGCGCTGGTGCCTGAGAGGAGGAAACATGTCTTTTCTGCTTCCCGGCTGCAGTGCCTGCCTCTCCACTGCCAGGGCCAGTAGTCAGAGCATGCAGGGAGAAGCCTCTTTGCACTTGTTGTTGCCTAGGTAGGGCTGCCCTCTGGCTGGCCTGGTGCAATGGCAGGGGCTGCCAGTTTGCAAGCTGGTGCCAGCCGGGAGGAAGGTGCAGTATGCTGCGCATCACATTGGGGTCCTTGAAGCTGTGTAGCCAGCCAGGGGGATAAAGTTCCTGAAAGTTCCCAACCTGCTGGGCACAGTGTGTGTGCCCAGACAATTTTGTCCACCTGTCCTTTCTCCTGAGCAGCAAGCTCTATCCGATCATTGACCCTTTAGCAACCCTCTCACTGTTAGAAGTCTCTCAGACTGCCTGCCTTTCTTTTGCCCTAGAGCAGCTGGTTTGGGATATGTGTTTTCCACAAGCAGCTGGAATTTCAGTCTCTCCAAGTATTCTGCCTGTCTTAATTTTCCAACCCTACTAATCTCCAGAGCACAATGTAATATAGGTTTGTGCTCCTAGAGCAGATTTCCAGATCTGGGTGTTCAGCAGTCCTATGCCTCCACCCCCTCCCTACTTCATTTCTCTTCTTTCCTCCAGTGAGCTGGGTTGGGAGAAGGGCTTGGGTCCCTCCAGATAATGGCTTTGGTACTTTACCCTTTTCCTTGAGGTCTGCTGTTTTCCCCAGGTGTAGGCAGTCTGCTGCAGCCTTCTTTCCTGTTGCTCTTTCAGGATTAGATGTATTTGCTATACTTCCTTATTTTATTTGGTTTTGGAAGGAGGTTTCTTTCTCACCTCTCACACCACCATCTTTTTCTTCTCAATCTCTTTTGGTGCAAGCTTGTGGACTTTTATAAAGACTTTATGAGTTTGCTCAGAATCTGACTGTGGTTCACTCAAGCTCCAACTACTCTATAATTTTTATATTCTCAGTTAACTTATTCAAGCTGCCTTTGTAACTTTTTCAATGCAAACCTCTCCATTCTTTGGGCTGCCTATGAAGCTGCCATGAGAAAATCCTTATTTAAGAATTATAGGAGCCCTTTTTAAAAAAGATCTTAGTCCCAGAGAACATGTCACATGTTTTAGGCTTTTCTTACAGCAGCATCCCAATCTGATTACTAATTTCCATATCAGTCGCTTTAAGCCAAAACTTACTGGGTTGGCTGCTTTTTCCTGGTCTCACTCAGGCAGCTACTTCCAGCTCAGGGTCAGCGGGGCTGGAACATCCAAGATGGCCTCACTCATGTGCCTGGAGTTGGTGATGGCTATTGCCCGAGGCAGCTTGGTTTCTTCTTCATGAGGCTTCTCATCCTCCATTAGTCTAGATGAACTTCCTTTCACTGTGATTTTGAGGTAGCATTCGACGATGGAAAATGCATAGCTGGAAGGCCCCTTGAAGACTAGGCTCCGGAAATTGCACAGACATCAATTCTTCCATATTCTTTTGGTCAAAACAAGTAAGTCACAAGGTCCCCAATTTGAGGAGGTGGAGAAATAGACTCCGTCTCTGAATGGGAGTAGATGTAAAGAGTTTGTGACCATGTTTTATCTACCATAGTTGTTATGAATCATTTATAATGTACCTAATTGAGCTCCATAATTTCCAAGATAACTAAAGTGATATTTTGCAGACAGTAAACCACATCATTAAAAGGGAAATCATCCCTTACTGCATGACCTTCAATATTATTCAGCTGATTGGCCATTCTTAATTTTGAACCAACTTTCTCTTAACAATGACAAGTTGAATTTTGCAGTTTATTATCTTTCCTTTGAGGAGCATAAGGATATACCACCATTATATCTATTGTTATTGCTCCCTGATTAGCTATCCTGGAAGAATAATATTTTCCTTTTGTGAATCCTTAATACAATTATCAGTGCCTCTTGTGTGGCACCAACTTATTGCAGTTAGCTATTTATTTATATATCTTCCCTCTCATAGAAAGAATAAATCCTCTAAGAGGCATAATTAATAAATGCTTCATGTTCATATTTCTTTAACACTTAGTCCAGTGCCTTGCACAAAGTAGAGCCTAAATAAATATTTATTGAATTGAGTACCGTGGTCCAGTTCATGAAGATAATACATGTCTACATTAAAAAATTTTTTTAATGACCATATCAGCTTTTGACACAATAGATAGCAACTATTTGTCAAAATAAATAGTAGGTTTTCGAGTATAGGATATTAAGGAAGAATACAAGAGCAGATTGGATATTTTAATTTTTTAAGGGAAATCAGTAATCACAAAGTTTCATACCCACATGCACTCTCGTATTCATACTGTTGCCGTACTGGAGGGGCAAATGAAGAACCAAAAGATAGTCTCCATGGTGATGTATGAAATGATTCCAAAAGGCTTTATTATATGTTTTTTTCCCCCAGAAGTTCCAGAAATACTAAAGGATTAGATTTCCCTTTGTTTGGGCCTTTCATTCCTGCACATCCAAAATTAGAAAAAGGTCCATATTTCTTAATAGTGTCCTATAATATAGGATATTTATTTGCCAGTGTCTTGTCATCACTAGCGATCTGAGAGCTTTGAAAAATATCTTTGTTGTCAAATTTTTCCTCTGGCCAAAACTTTCTTGTCAATGGTGGCAGTTGTTAACTTTTAAATTCACACATATGTTCTTTATTTCTCCCACACACCAATTATTCACTCAGAAGTCTGATTGAATTTCTTTGTCTTTTTATATTGACATAGTATCAACTGATTATTATAATGATAATACAGTCACTGTCAGCAAATGACTCATCACTATTACTATCCTAAATATAATTAGATAAATCAAATTATTTTTTATATGCCTTATTATACATGGACCAAGTTATGCAACTTCCACATCAGTTACTATTTATGAATGCTTCTTTGGGACCTGTATACTAAAAATCAAAGAACAGTCTCAAATGTTGTCCAATAGAGCTAATCTCTAATCTCCCTCTCTTTTACGGTTTAGCCCCTTCATATTTATTCAAACACAATGTTGTTATCTGGCAATTTAGTGCAAGGACTGAAGTAGAAAGACCACGCTGTTTTTTCCTAGTTGGCTACACAGTCAGTTCAATACCATTTATGTATAATCCATCTTTTCCCTACTGATGGACAAGGCCGTATTTGTCATATACTAGTTCTTCAATGTTTTATGTCTATTTCTGGACTCTATTTTGCTCTGTTGATGAAATTGCATATTCATGTGATATCTTCCTTTATATTTTACTGTTTTAATTGCTATAGCTTTTTATGTTTCAGTATCGGCTGGAGATAGTCACCTCTCATTAACTTTCCTAGAATTTAAGAAAAGGCTGCTCTTTTTAAAAAAAGATGAGATATAATTCATGTACCATAAAGTTCACCTTTTCAAAATGTACAGTTCATTGGTTTTTAGTATATTCACAAGATTTTGCAAAAATCACCACTATCTAATTGCAGATACTTTTCGTCATCTCAAAAGGAAGCCTTGTATCCATTAGCAGGCACCTTGGAAACCACTAATCTACTTTCTGTTTCTATGGATTTGCCTATTCTAGACATTTCATATACATGGAATCATACAATACATAGTCTTTAGTGACTGGCTTCTTTCATTTAACAAGTTTTCCAGATTCATTCATATTAAAATATGCATAAGAATGCCATTCCTTTTTATGGCCCACTAATATTTCATTGTATGGATATACCACCTTTTGTTTATCCTTCGATCAACTAATGAACATTTGGATTGTTTCTACTTTTTGGCTATTATGTATCTAGTCTCTCATTTTAACTCTAGTTTTTAACCTCTTAGGTGGATTAGGCTACACTCTAATAACCATCCTGGTGATGTGGTTTTATTGCCTTGGAGTAGAAGTGGTCGTAAGAAGGTATTAGCCTATAAAGCTAATGAGAATCAAAAAGAGTAACCATTATTTATGACATAGCATGAATAATTTCATGAGCATTTTCCACAGTTTAGATGCCCTACCAAGCCAACATATAAATTCATTGAACTTCTCACAGGGGTGATTTGTAGATTTTAGCATGCATAAAAATCACTGGGGGTGCTTATTAAAAATCAAAGCTATTGCCCTCCTCCCAGAGATTGTGATTCAGATGGTCTCTGACTGTCCTGATCTTGAGGTACATTATTACCTAAACCGACTGAATGCAGTCCATCTGAATTACAGTTAAAATTAGGTTCTTCAAAAGAAACCCTATGGAAGTGTTCTGGAAAAGGCTGCATTGCCAAGTTTTCTGCTCAAGTCTCTGGCATACCACACAGCTCAGAACTCAGGCTCTTCAGGCAAATATGAAAACCCTTGAGAAGTCAAGCTGTTTCTTGTTTTTGTTGAGTAAACACTGACTCTAATGTAGTCTTCCAGAGTTACCCATTCTATATTGAGTGGGTTGGCTTCCTGTCTGGTCCAGATCTCAAGTCTCACTTTAATCTTTCACAAATGGGTGGCCTTTGTGCCCTAATCACACAGGGACAGTAAGCTAGTCTCTCATCAACCAACTGCAAACACATCTAACCAAGAACTTAATCATGCATGTTAATTCACAGTGCATTGACCATAGTAACCCTGCTGCATCACATGTGTGTCCTTTCCCCATTCAGGCCAGGGAAGGCCGGACCACCATCGTGATAGCACACCGGCTGTCCACCGTCCGAAATGCAGATGTCATTGCCGGGTTGGAGGATGGAGTCATTGTGGAGCAAGGAAGCCACCAGGAACTGATGAAGAAGGAAGGGGTGTACTTCAAGCTTGTTAACATGCAGGTATCTGCTCCCCAGGCATTTTTTCTGCTTCTTGATATAGTATTCTTTACATTATCAAAATATCACACAGCTAATGCTATACTGAGAATTAAGAAACTTCAGGAAGTTGCCTAAAAGCCTGATCTGAAACTTTAATTCAGAATCAGTGAAAGAACCCTGAAAGAGAGAAAGCTGAGGGAGGAGCAGAATGCCAAAAATATTTTGAATTTGTTTCTTAGGACAGAGATTCTTAATTGCCTAGGGAGTGTGTTCAAACTAAGAGGTCCTTTCCACCACGAGACGGGATGATCAGAGTGGTGGAAAGACTAAGAGGGAAATGCCCAGCATCTGTAGCACTTCAGGGAAGTTCTGTGAAAACTACTGACACTAGTTCCTAAAACTGGTGATAGTGATAATAATTAGCTTGTCTTATTATTGAACAAGACATCAAACTTACTTGAACACTTTTGCAAAATAAATGATGTAAAAATATTTTCTTCTACAAATATTCTCGTCTTTATAATATATACATTTGATTTGATGTAATGAGTATGTACATACATATTTTTGGGGTTTTTTTCTTAACATTCAGGTATATATTGTCCAGATACTATCATTTTAGAGGGTACTCACTCAGCAGTCAGTTATGTTACTGTGTAATAAATTGTTTAGTCATTTCTCTAAAGCTGGATACTTGGTTTGTTTCCAGTATTTCTCTATTGTAAATGGTGTCCCTTGGGAACACATGTGAGTCAAAACAAAGTTCAAGTCAAAAATTCATCTTCTTTTCCCACAAGTAACTCAGTTTCCACATTTGAAATACTAAACCTACCATTCAAGCTTTCTCTAAGGTCTATAAATAAGCATGTGAATATATGGAAAAGCCACTTTAAGGGTGAATTTTATGGGATGTGAATTAAGTCTCAATAAAGCTTTTACATAATTTTAAAAGAGAAGCACGTGACACAAAATAGATGCATAATAAATGACAGTTATTGAATTAATGACGTCTCCAAAGTGAAAATATCAAATGAAATGATAGGAAGTTTTATAACTCTTGCTTCAATAGAGAATGTTCTCCAGCAGGAGGGAATTAATCATAGTGTCTGTTAGCCATCACAGGGTCTCAACTAAAAATATATATATAATCTTCCTGCAATTCAATTTTCATTTTCATTTCGTTCATGATTACTAAGGCTGTGCAGTTTTGCCTGTGACGACATGCTAGGTCTCCAAAGGATAACCCCTTTCCCCCTCTGGCCTATTTCTCTGACCCTGAAAGAATGACCTTTCACTCACTCCCATTAGGACTTAGGCTGGGAGACCGCCAAGCATATAAGGAGAGCTCTGACCTTTCTATATCATCTTCTCTAACCTTTCTTTCCTACAATTAAAGTACAATTAAAGACTGAGCAGCAACCTGGTGTGATAGAAAAGGCCTGTTGGCAACCAAGTACGGCTTTGGGCAAGTCATTTAACCAGACTGGGTTTGGTGCCCTCACCTGGTAAATGAGCGGGTCCTGCACTACAATGACCACTGCTGTTCCTTCCTCTCCGGCATTCTATGATTCTTAGACCCCGAAATTCTCCACCTTGATACCCCTACCTCTGCCACTGCCAATTAGGGTTTTGCCTTGCCATTTACTCATTGGTCTGTTGGAGAGATGGAGGAAAGTCTAATTGCCTCCCTTGGGGAGAAACCAGCTTTTCCTCATTTGTAGCTTTATAAAGGAGCCCTTGATGCTGTTTCCATTCCTTATTCCCATTTGCTGATGACATGACTTGTTCTCTGGATTCTTGTATCATGAGGAAAGTCCTGCATACCTGCTGGATGATGAAAAATTTGCCCTTTAATTTCTACAGATTTCACATGCAAAACTTTCATATTGTTCAAATTGAATTTAACCTCTCTGTCCTCTGTAACCTTCTTTATTTCCATGTGTTAATGCTCTCCTTTACAGTTTTCCACCTAACCTGGACTGAGAAGCTGTTATGGAATCTGAAGGACTTGACACATGTAATACTCAAAGTGGCTTTATAGTTCTAAACCTGGAGGTTATATCTAGCTGGACACACACACACCCAATTTAATGTTTTCTTCTTTCAGACATCAGGAAATCTGATCCAATCAGAAGGATTTGGAATTGAACCAAATGACGAAAATGCTGCCAAGGGTATGGCCCCAAATGGCTGGAAATCTCAGATATTTAGGAATTCTTCTCAGAAAAGCCTTAGGAATTCACGAAAGTATCAGAATGGCCTTGATGTGGAAATCAGTGAACTTGTAAGTTGTTTTTTACTTAAATCCTTTACTGTATAGTTTTTCTTTTCAGATTCCTAGTCTTGCAAGTATATTATAGGCCCACTTGATTAGTACTGTGAACCATATTCTTCTTACTCTTCTTGATCAAAGGAAATTTCAAATTCTAAATGTATTTGACAATGAAGTAAAATCAATTCCAATTAAAAATGGATTTCCAATGGAAAAAAATAGATTAAAAAATGTAATATTTGTGCTTAGATGCTCAAAATTATAATTAGATACTCCATTTGTCTTTGAGAGTCAGAGATAAATAAGGCTAGTCTAAAGTAAAAGGCCCTGATATTTGCATACTCTATCGGATTGGAGTACATTTGATTGCCTGTACTAGGAAACCCAGAAAAACAGCAGTTTAGACAGAATATGTGTTTTTATTTCTCTTTCACATTAAAAAAAGTTTTAGATGCAAGAAACCCAGGGCTAGAATGGTAGCTCTGGATTCAGGCTCCTGTCATCTTTATCATCACTATCCTGGCATGTGGCATCTGTCCTCAACAATCTAAAATGGCTCCTGAGGGTCCAGCCTTCACACCCATGTTTCAAGCAGCCAGAAGAAACAGAGTGATTTCCCAGAATTCCCAAACAATACTTTTACTTATATATCCTTGGCCATCGTTTAATCACATGGTCATATTTAGCTACAAGGGAGGGTAGAAAATTGAACTTCTTTCTGTGTGCATTGCCACTTTGAGTTAGATTGGGATTCTCTTACTAAGAAAAAGGGGAGAATGGCCAGAAATTGCATAGTGGTACATTCTTGAACATTTCTTACCTGAAGACTTGGGATATTATTAATTCAAGTTAACAGAAACTTTTATAATAGAGAGGGAATCCATTTCAAGAAGAGACATTTTCTTATTTCAAGAAATATGTTTTGAGAATCCATTTTGATGTTATTGATAAAGGCTGAATTTATTTTGACTCTTGTGTTGGCCTCAAGAAGCTAATCCTGCAGAGAGTTCATTGCATCTGTTTCTCTCTTCCCACAATATCATTTACTGCAGAAATTACAGGGGCTCTCTTAGAGGTCTGGATTTGGTATATTAATGGAAAAAAGAGTAACAATTGTACTATTGTGCAGCTGCGTTATGATGTGTAATATAAACAGTCTCTCCCTTTTTGGCTATGAAAGTATCCACTTTTCATTTCTTTATCTTGAGATTTATGCTGCTAAGTCTTTAGAGCCTCGTATTTTAGAGGAGCACTTTTTTCTTGAAGCCACACACAGAGGAGAGGGGCACACTCAACAAGACTGTCAGGGTACCATCACATAAGGAGAGGGGGCAAGGAAGTCTGACTGCGGGGACCTGGGAAGACTTGTTTGTTGTGTTAAAGAACTGCCCAAGGAAAAGACACACTTATCAGACTGGAAATCAGGACATCAAGACAGTGTTAACTGGGGAGGAAAAAAAAAAACCTAAAAATACAGAGAAAATGAGTGATTTGAAAGAAAAGAGTGGAGTAGAACCTACTACTACGTTCCCTATTTCATGGTGACTCAAACATGACCTTTTAAAACAACCATAAGGCTTTCAGATTCCACAGGCACCTTTTGTGACTAGCTAAATTGTTACACTGCCACTATAGTCAGAATATTCTCCTTTATGTGATCTGAATCCTTCATGCTTATCAGACATTGAGTTCACCATTTGCTGAGAATCTGATATGTGCCAGGCATTGGGCTAGTTTCTAGGGATGTAAAGACATAGTCTTCACCTTTAAAAAATTCCCATATTAGGAAAGGAGAAATGTAGACACACAGGGAAGAAAAAAAATCACAAAACAAGGTAAGCTATGAAATAAGAGACATCTGCACAGGCAATAGTGGTAAAGGAAAAAAGCCATAATTAATTTGGTTTATGAGCTGGGAACGTGTGGCAGAAAAGGCAGCGCTGGGCAGAGTGCTGGGCGAGGAGGCCAGGCCCATGTTCTCCAGTGAATAACGGTGTCCTACATTGTAAGGACTGTCACCCATCGGTTCACAGGTGTTGTCTCATTTGATCCCAACATGCCTGAGCTGAGTTGGGACTTGAACTCTAGGGCATTTTGTGCCCACATCCTGCCTCTGCTCGCCCTGCCGAGGCTGCAGTAGAGATGGAAAGATTGCTTCTTGGGTGAACTTGTACTCAGCCTATGCTGCGTAGCCAATGGCACTGTTAATATTTGTAAATATACTGTCCTACTCCCTCGTAGTCTGCTGTGGACTGCTCATTCTCTGTCCCTCGTCTGCACGTTCCTCGAGGGCAACGTCATGCCTCTTCTATGTCTGCAAACTCTGGTAACTGTTGTGTCATCACCAGTTTGTCCTGATCATGTTTTGTTCTAGGATGAAAATGTGCCGTCGGTGTCTTTTCTGAAGGTCCTGAAACTGAATAAAGCAGAATGGCCCTACTTTGTGGTGGGGACAATGTGTGCCGTTGCCAATGGGGCACTTCAGCCGACATTTTCAGTCTTATTCTCAGAGATGATACAAGTAAGTTTGAAAACATCACTGAACAGCTTGAGTTAAACCAGTTCATCACTAATTCAGTTCTCATGCCACCCTTACCACTGGGTCCCTTCTGGAGTAAAGCAGCCTCAAATTAAACCAAGCCAGTTTTAAGTTCTCCTTTGAGGAAAACAGTGAGACAAAAGAAAAAGTAGCCTTCGAACCATTCCAAGTTAAGACATAAATGAAGTTATAAACTGTAAAAGGATGGAAGGAGGCATTCTAATTAGCTCTTTTCATATGGGTGAAACTGGTGTCAGGCAATGACCCCCATCCTGCTTATAGAGATGCACGTCTCACAGGATGGCTGGGGCGCCAGAGAGAGTTTAGGAGGCTAGGTTGTGGGCAGACCAGCCTCACCACTTAACAGCTGTGCACACTTGGGCCAGATGCTTTCCCTTGCTGTGCCTCCATTTCTTCATCTATAAAATATACCTGCCTTATTCAGTGACTGAAGATGAAAAGAGGTTGTATAGATAACTACATGGAAAGCATTTAAGAGTGTCTGCCTCCCAGTAAGTATTCAAAAAGTGATAGCCACTACATCATTGTTACAGCGATCCTTCCAAGGCTTGGGGAGACTGAGATTAAGACAGGAAACATACTGTCTAATTGTTGAAGTCACTGAGGTATATTTACAGGAAGTTACCAGAACTAGCTAAGGCTCCTTAAAACCCAACATTCATATTGTATAATCTTAGTCAACCCTTCACATTATTGGACAGTCTTCTTTGCTAGAGATGAATTATTCTCCATCATGCTGAGAATTTATTATGCTTGTGATGTAAGACATTGGTCTACAATTAGGACTACAGGCCAAAAGAAAAAAACACAAATAAATTACAAAGGACTCTCCCAATGTTTTTAAATTAAAAAATAAGGAAATCTCTGGCTCTCTTGCAATTCAAGAGCTGTGTGGACTGTATTTATGTTTGGGAGCATCTCCTTTGCACCAAATGCTGCTCTGCTGCTGAGGGGGATACAGCAGGAAACAAAGTAAACCAGGTCCTACCCTCAAACAGTTTACTTCCTGTTGGGACAGACACACCATACACAAGCAAACAAAGTGTATACAATGTGTCGGGGAGAGCAAGTGTTTTGAAGGCAGTATTGGGCTATAGAGGGGTTGGAGATGGGGGTGCTGTTTCATGTTGATGGTGAGGGGAGGCCTTTCCTGGAAGCTGCCCTGCAGATTGAGGGGTGGGGGGCTGGCCCTGGGGAAGGGGGAGTTCCAGCAGCACAGAGGAAGAGGAACAGACACAGAAATGTGCGACCACCCACAATCCACAGGCAGGGTCTCAGTCCCCGTGAGTAACCTCGTATCCTCAACTTCATGGGGACAGGAAGTAGAACAGTGGGTCACGGAGGGCAGGGGGAGCAAGTGATGGGGAGTTACTGTACAACGGCTGCAGAACGTCAGCTTGGGAAGATGAAAAAGTTGTGGACATGGATGGTGGTAATGGTCACACTCCATGAATGTGCTTAATGCCATGAACTGTACCCTTGGTGAGGTGAAAGTCGTTTTACAGTATGTATATCTTACCCACAATAAGAAAACCCCACATATTTGAAGCCTAGTTTTTAAAAATGTGATATTCAAGCCACTATTTATGGAAAGAATGAACAGAATCATGTAATCCAAGTGGGTAATTTAAATGTTCTTTTGCAGATTTTCGGACCAGGGGACGATGAAGTGAAGCAGCAGAAGTGCAACATGTTCTCATTGCTGTTTTTAGGTCTGGGAATTATTTCTTTTTTTACTTTCTTCCTTCAGGTAGGTCCCTTTGGTTCTCTCATTGCATCTATTTCCAATTAGAGAATATAAATGAATAATCATTAATTAGGTTTTATTGAATATTAGTATAGGTTGGTTAATTGTTAATCAAAACCCAACGAAGCTTCCAAATCTCAGGCTGAAATGAATTGCAAACACAATTGGCCCAAGGCTTTTTCAGAGGTGGAATCCTTAGCAGGAGGAATTGTGATTTCTCTGTGGGTTAAACTGTGTTACATTACAGCTTTGCTTTCAGTAAACATTCCTTCCCAAGGAAAAAAATAACTGAATTCACAGGAGAATGTAAGTGCCAGTTAAACTCAACTACTTCTAAATTGGAAAATACCAGTACAATAGTATTCTACTCTGTTGTTGTCACTCTTTATACAATATCAAATAACTTCTCTGATCATCATTTTCCCCCATAACTAACTGCTGAGCTCTTTGAAAGAACATGCATTATATTGAATTTATTTATTGTAGAGCTGGCCAAAATGAACTAGTAAACCTTGCTTTGTTCTGCTTGACTTATACTAAAGCTAGACTTATACTAAATTTATTTTGTCTCTTTAACTCAGCACCACACAGGCTTTTTAGTACAATCCTTTTTTTATTTATTTTATTTATTTTTATTTTTGCTATCATTAATCCACAATTACATGAAGAACACTATGTTTACCAGGCTCTCCCCCTCACCAAGTCCCCCACACATACCCCACTACAGTCACTGTCCATCAGTGTAGTAATATGCTGTATAATCACCACCTGTCTTCTGTGTGTTGTACAGCCCTCCCCATACCCCCCCACAACACTATACATGCTAATCGTAAGGCCCCCTTTCTTTTTCCCCACCCTTATCCCTCTCTTCCCACCCATCCTCCTCAGTCCCTTTCCCTTTGGTAACTGTTAGTCCATTCTTGGGTTCTGTGATTCTGCTGCCGTTTTGTTCCTTCAGTTTTTTCTTTGTTCTTATACTCCACATATGAGTGAAATCATCTGGTACTTGTCTTTCTCTGCCTGGCTTATTTCACTGAGCGTAATAACCTCTAGCTCCATCCATGTTGCTACAAATGGTAGGATTTGTTTTCTTCTTATGGCTGAATAATATTCCATTGTGTATATGTACCACATCTTCTTTATCCATTCATCTACTTATGGACACTTACGTTGCTTCCATTTCTTGGCTATTGTAAATAGTGCTGCGATAAACATAGGGTTTAGTACAATCCTTTAAGTCAGCACAATGAGGTTTCCCAGAATGCTTCTCTTTTTATCATTGTTGAACAAACAGTTCAAAAGTAAGCAAGCTGTAATTTAGAAATCATTGCCTTGCTAGTAGCAGCCCAGCGATCTGATCTGTCTCCAAGTCCTGGCGTGTTAGGGAGTGGGCTTGCTTATATAAATGTGTTTTAGAGGCTGCATGGACAGCGGGCTGGTGCAGAGAACTGTGGTGCCATCGTGGACCTGAGCTATCTGCTGCAGAGGAAGGAGGGGCCCACAGCAGTCTATTCCTGGGCACCTGGGGCACCTTCACCCCTTTGCATCTCCATCCTCCTGGCTCAATGAAGACATCTGACATGTCACTCTTGGGGAGCACCTGACATGCCCGGCACTCAGCCTGCCTGCAGGCACTCACCCTCCCCAGATGTCCCAGAAGGAAACCCAGCTGGGGACAACTGTTACTAAATATTACTAAAAAGAGGGAAACTGTCTGGCAATGATGCTTGAGGAGAAAAAGTAGCCTAATCGTTGCTCAGTCTGAGAGCAGGTGGCACTGGGACAGGGAACCAACAAGCTCATTCAGAGCTTGATACTATACACATCCTCTCTTCCTCTACACTACATGACCCAAAATGTATTCCTGCAGAGGTATATACAAGGAATGTAAAAATCAATGTGAGTATCCCCACTTGTGTCAGAATACTAGTGATGACCAAAAAGGACAACAGCTTTCTTTCTCAACCAGGGCTTCACTTTTGGGAAAGCTGGAGAAATCCTCACCACAAGGCTTCGGTCCATGGCTTTCAAAGCAATGCTAAGACAGGTGCGTGTTTGCACTACAGAGTGCCTTCCGTTCCACCTTCTCTCATGGTGAGCTTCTCCCTGTTCTGGCTGGTGCGCTGCCAGGCCCTCGCCCCGACCCCACCCCTCGACCAGTTCATGGGATTCTGGTCTGGGCCCTGCAAATTGTCCAGGTCCTTTGATATCCAAAGACCCTTTAGGGATTTTTACAGGAATAGGCTTGATAGCTTTGTGGCTTATTTTGCATCTCTATCCACGTGGATATAATCATTTCAAGGAACTGTATCTCTTCTCTGGATTCAACATAGGTTCTGGTGAGTCACTTGAGATTCCAGGATGCCTTTAAACAAAGGAAAAGGTGGTTGATGGTATCCATGTACCACAATTGACCATACTAACTGTAGGTTTTACCAAATGTTGGTAATTGAGTTTTATTTGTCTTATTTGAGCTCTGTTTTCACATTAATTCACTCACTCATTACTCACCATATATCAGAAAATATGCTGGTAGCTGGGACTACCTATTATCGGCCCTCTTGGGAAGTTCACTCTAGTACAAGACATGTGGAAAAGTATGTACACATGAATTCTGTATTTTTATAGAGCAGGCTTAAGAGAGGGCCAGAATATCATTTATCCAACTGGCAGACATTGATTACATGCCTGTTCACATAGGAGCTCATTGAGCAAGGCTAAAGTTACAATTTTTCCAATTCTTTTAAACTATTCTGTGTAGGGAAAATTATTTTATATGAAACTAAAAGATGCTATAGATGAGTAGCTTATAATTAAAATCATATCTAAGATAGACTATTTTCATCCTTGTTTAAAAAAAAGCAAAACCAAGGTGAGAAAGCAGGGCAGAAGTTCTCAGGCCCCGCATTCACCAGAAGAGCACATCAGCTCGGCTTCGCTGGCCTGTATGGGAGACCCCGCCGGATCAGGGAGGCGGTGCCCACAGGGCAAGCTATGAGCTTTGGGTGGTGGGCTGTGCCCAGGCAACCACAGCCTCAGGCAAAGCTGGCAGGGGGCACAGCGGGCAGGAAGCCCAGGTGCCGGCTGGATGCACCCTCCCGGCCCCCATCAGTGGTGCGCCTGTCACAGCCCAGCAGCCTGGGTGCCCGAGTCCCCTGAAGGCCCTGAGGGCATGTGCTCAGGGGCAGGGCCCAGGCTCCCATGTGCACAAGTTAAGTGTGGATATTTTGGAGGTTCCATTGGACTTTGTTTGCTTGTTTTAGTTTTGAACTAATTTAAAGGTGTATCTTGTGCCATAGGACATGAGCTGGTTTGATGATTATAAAAACAATACTGGTGCACTTTCTACAAGACTTGCAACTGATGCCTCCCAAGTACAAGGGGTATGTAGGCTGCGCTTGCCTGTTACTGTTCTTTAACATGGTTTTGAATAAACGTACAGCATGGCTGCCTGTTAAGCTGCTTTTGGCTGGAAATAATAGATGCTCGACACAAACTGGCCGAAATACTAAAGAGGAAGGCTAGACTTCAGGGTCCCTCTGTGTGGCTCTGAGTGGCTTTCAGTCCTCAGCGGGGACTGCAATATAAGGCTCATTCCCTCGTGGCCACCAAACTATAAGATTCTTCATTTCCCATCCAGTGGACGAGAGTGCACACCTGTGTCTCAACCAGCAAACACCGTTCCCTTAAGTCTGATTTAGACTAACAGGGGTCAGAGGCCCAGCCCTGAACAAATAACTCTCTGGGGATAGCCTCTCTCCCTGGCAGAGGTCCCGCTCCTGGAGCTGAGGTCCCGCTCCTGGAAGTGAGGTTACCCGGAAGCCCGCTGCTTCCACACAATGCGGAGGGTGGTGAGAGTCAACGGTAGTGACCACACAATGGCCCCGTTCTTCTGAGTGTCCGAACAGTAATTCATCCTTATGTCTGTTCCCATCTCTTAGCATGTGTACACCTTGTAGCAGGTGCTCTCTGGGAGAGTGTAATTTCCCTCTTACACATTTGAAGCAAATGGTCCTTAAAAATGACCAGAGTACCTTGGGGTTAATTTCTTCTTTACATGTTGCCTCATGAAAAAGTGTATCCGCCCTACACCTGTCCCAGTGCAGAGCAGCTCATTACTTGGTCCTGTGAGGCTGAGTTCCTATGGGCAGGAGAGGAACAGGTAATGAAAGGCATGAACAAAGAAACCCCTGCAGAGCATCAGGAGCTAGTTTATTGTAATGAAAGGGGCGACTGTTTGCACAGGCCTCAAAACCTCACATCATTCTGACTAGGACGCCTAAGGCTGCAGCTCATGGCTTTGCAACTCAAAACACAGTTGCCTCTCTTCTTTTGCTCTTCCAGGCCACTGGGACAAGGTTGGCTTTAATTGCCCAGAATACAGCTAACCTTGGAACGGGTATTATCATATCATTTGTCTACGGTTGGCAGCTAACTCTTTTGCTATTATCGGTTGTTCCAATTATTGCTGTATCAGGAATTGTTGAAATGAAACTGTTGGCTGGAAATGCCAAAAGAGATAAGAAAGAACTGGAAACTGCTGGAAAGGTAGGTCAAATAAGGCTTCAGTTAGTTTAAGTATTGTTTTTATACATGTATTTTATTTATTACAACATGCATGTTTAATAACTGTACTCACTACAACTAATAATTATCAACACTGTGCATGAATATTATACTTTACTGTAATAATTCCTATAATGTGAAATGGGAAAATTACTGTAAAACATACATCCAGTAAAAAGCACTTAATGCGTGGTTAGTATAACATCCAAATTCCCAAAGTTCATTTCACCTTTTCCTTAATGACCCAATGCCATTGTTAAGACAAAGGTCACCCCTGTTTTATAGATGAGGAGTTCTTAGGACAGAGAATATAAGTGAATTGTTCAAGACAGGACTATTCTGGCACAAAGACAAGTTCTTTCTTCCTGGCTGTGATTTCTGAAATTAAGGTGTGAAGACACCAGGTGGCAGTAATGCTTCTATTTGTGGTTCTGGCTGTACTAGAAATTGGCCAAACATTGACTTGGCCTTACTATGCGCCAATTATTGTGCTAAGTATTTACATACACCAACTCATTACATCCTCACAATAATCCTCTGAGGCAGGTACTAATGTTATCCCAGTTTCACAAATGAGAAAACTGAGAATTAGACAAAATTAACTCATGACTTGGATTCAAGTGCAGGTTTAATTTCAAAGCTCTTTACTATACACCCCTTTTATATGTATTTAAATGTGTCTAAATCTCCATAAAACATTTTATATAAGTATTAGCTTTTATTGACACCTCAAGAGGTGAGGCAGATAATGAATATAAATTGTGATACAGTTTCTACAGCACCACACTTTACAAAGCCCCTTCACAAACACTGCTGCAGCTGGCCTCCCTGCGTGAGGTGGGGCCGATCATATCTCCACCTCACAGGATGAAAGCATTCAGGGGCTGAGTGACTTGCTCAGATATATAGCAAGGAGGGGATGAGATCAGAATTACAAAGTATGTTTCCACTGAACCAATTATGTCCAATGAAGAAAGGCTTTCACCACCTCTCTTAGCCCACATTAGCTACAGTTGGATGCAGTGCTAGGCTTCTCTCCGGTTTCCATCAGAGTGGTTCCTTCTCCCGGTCACCCTGCAGCCTCTCCAGGACTCAGATCTGTAGAACAGTTCATGGCTCTGGGATCTGAGAAGCCCTAGGTGTCCAGTTTGTGAAGATCCTCTTAGCTGCTTGGCTGTGAATACACCTGGGCATCGTTTCCTTGAATTCTTTTTTCACAACTAACTGCTGAGAAAATATACCCTGTAGATTTGATTTCCCTTCTCCTCTGAACCCTGCTTCTTTCCACATTTCAGAAGGGAAAATTGTCAAGATAGAATGAAGATAAAATTTTCTTAGACTAACTAACATGAAAAAAAAATCTTGAATCCAATTAAAAGAAGACATCTTGAACCCAGTTAAGAGTCTTAACTCCATTAAAAATGCCTAATAACACTGGAAGTTGTCAGAACTTAGGCAGGAATAGGGCAACCGGAATTGGCAAATAAACACAACACCTTGGTTATTAGTCTTGGCTTGGTACTCACAGTGGAGATACTGGAGAATTCCAACTTTTCTAAACATCACTTTCCACATATATGAAGTGAGAAATTGTACCAGATAATGTGAATATGTCCCATGTTCCCTACAGCTGATACTCTCATACTGGGGATTAAAGAGTGAAGAACTCAGATAAGTCAGAAATTATTTTTAATAGCTACTTTAACCTAATGACTTTTTTTTTAAATAGAAGAGATTGGACATTTTAAATGTTAATTATCAGCAATTCAATAATAACTTTGATTAACACAGAATGATGGTTAGATAGAAGGTTCTGGAACCCCCCCCAAACCACTGTTTTTTCAAAAAGAAAGGGTCTCATTGACATGGGTGCAGATTACAGTACAGCAGGATTTGGGGTCTGTTACCATTTTCATTTTCCAAAAAGAGCTTGGTAATAAAGAGGTTGATTGCTTGGTCAGGAAGCAGGTAGAGGGGGGCTGCATCTAACCCTCCTGACTCAGGCCCTAACTACTGAGAGTAGAGGCCTGCAGAACCTGGATTCACTCTCAAAGCAGTTAATCCATACCCAGAAAACCAAGAGCTGAGTGTAGAGGCATTACAAGTAGTTTCTCCTTGTGTAAATCATAAAGCTGGGGAAGCAGAACAGCATCATGAGTTAACAATATGGACTTGGCATCACATGGCCTGATAAGGAATCCTTGCACACATACCAATTTCAGAGCTGTAGGAGTGTCATTTAACTTTTCTGTGCCTCAATTCCCTCATCTTTGGAAACAGGAGCAATACTGACCTCACAGGATTGTTGTGAGGCTAAGTGAGATCATGTCAGTTAAATGAGGTCCTACGTGACACATACGAAAAGCTCAGTATGTATCTTCTATTCTGGCTATTATTACTGTTAGATTTCTCATCTGTAATATAGATATATGGCTAATCAGCCTAAAATATCAACTATCTTGCTTTCATCTGGTTATAGAAGATGAAAACTAGAGAAAAGTCTTAAAGCTGATAAAAGAAAAACAACTAAAATCGTATGTTCTTTAATCGTTTCGACGACTCACTTGCAGAATTTTGGCTTAGACTAAATAGCTACGTCACAGACAATTAACATTAGTCGATTGTTAATAGTCAAAATGTAGGTTTTTACATTTCTTATACAAATAATAAATTGGGTTTCCCAAGAGCTGGGGACACCAAGGACTGCACTGTTCACCAGAGTGGCCAACACAACCAACCTGTGCAGGATTCAGCAGAATCACTGTTTTGGGAATAGCTCAAACTTTATTTTCTTTGGATTGTGTAGATTGAACCAAAGCTAAGACTTGTTATTTGGTTAATTAAGGTATTCTATTTAATCTGTGGGTGAGGACCAGATCCAAACTACCCTGAAATTGGTGGCTTGGCTGTAAGAGTCACAAAACTGCTCTGGCCGGTTTGGGTGAAAAGGGATTTGAGGCACAGACACACAAGGAGGGGGGGGACACATGGTTTAGGTTACTGGAACGTCACCTGGAGTTTCTCTCTTAAAGTACAAGCTCTGTTGTTACTGAGTCTCTCTACACATTTGTTCCCTTCCTCAACTGCTGTATATTCAGACTAGCTTCCTACACATACCCGGTGGGGCCACCATTTGGGGGCCTGTGAGTCCATCTATTCCAAACAGTTGCCTCCAAGTCCAGGGAACTGAATTTGACTGGCCTAGATCTATCAGCTGTTTTTCCCCTTCATCAGGATAAAGACAAAGTTATGTTATTTATAAAGGAAGTACATGTCTTCTCAATTGTGGGTGAATAGTTTCTGTAAGTAGAAATATGCTCTTGGAGGAAATGGTACTTCCAATGGGTCTTAGAAATCATATACCAATTCAATTCTCTCTTCTAGGACCTTGCCCTCTGAAGAAGGCAAGCCACAAAGGGGTGTGACTAAAACCAGTCAAGGAACCGCCTGGAGGCAGGGCTGAGAACAGAGACAGGCTGCAGGTGCCCAGCCTGGTTGGTCTTGCCGTAGGCTGGTCAGTCCCCCTGGGCCTACCAAGACTTGCCCATCATACTTGACACAACCAGAAGTGCTCTAAAGATTGCTGGTTTCACCATAGAGCTCATCTCCAGGACATATTTATTATGCCTTGGCTTTCAAAATTGAAGGAATTAAAACCCCATCAATATAATCCCTCCGGATTCTTCTGACAGAGCCCTAAAGTTCATATTTTCATTATTTCAGAAGTAACAGCCCCACTTCTAATCAAGATGTGTTCTACATTACAGATTGCAACAGAGGCCATAGAAAATATTAGGACAGTTGTGTCCTTGACCCAGGAAAGAAGATTTGAATCGATGTATGCAGAAAAATTGTATGGAGCTTACAGGTAATGACCACGTGATTGTAACTAAGAACACAGTGCTTTCCTGAGGCTGAATTAATTGTCCCCAAAAGATAATATAAATTCTGCTCCAAATAGTGATATGACTATACAGGGAAGATACTTTCTCAATAATTATCTCACTAAAAATAGTTTTCTGATGTGACTGGCCCATAGGATCAGATTTTTACATTTCTTATAAAAATAATAAATTGGGTTTCCCAAGATAACGAGGACTGCACTGTTCACCAGTGCGGCCAACACAACCAACCTTTGGGGGATTCTGCAGAATCACTGTTTCAGGAATAGCTCAAACTTTATTTTCTTCGGATTGTGTAGACTGAACCAAAGCTAAGACTTGTTATTTGGTTTATTAAGGTATTCTATTTAATCTGTGGGTGAGGACCAGACCCAAACTACTCTGAAAACAAAGACACATAGCCTCTATCATTGGCTTATATTTGAGCAGCTCAAGAAATTCCAGTACCTCTACTCGTTGTTTGTTTTCAGCCAGGGCCTGTTTTCATAAATGAGTATATTTTAACACAAAATTGAATACAACTTAAACTTTGTAGATGAGAAGAATAGTTAGAACATTTAAAATCTGAAAGGGGATAGTTGAAATCTCAATTTATTCCATCTTCTTAGTTACGTATACTTCATATAGCTATATTTTTCTGTCCATTTGATATCTGATATATAAATGAATGGATAAATGAATGCCATTACCTATGTATGAACTTATGGTTTATTTTGATCCTCAAGATAATTAAGGAATAAAAAGCTGAAGCTAATTTTTAATTTTATTATAATTTAAAAATTCAGTAGCATTGTAAATTGTTCAGTAATAACACCCTGCTCATAGCACCTAAGTTACACCATCCAAATCGGTAATACTTTGAATTTTCCCTCTTGCAAATATCTGCCTTCTAATCTATGAGTAACTATTTGTTTTGGTGAAGGATTTGGAATAATAAAGTATAATAAAGTAGCTATACTAATAAGCATGAGATTTAATTAGAAATGGTGCAAAACAAATTGTAGTTGGTGCAAAACAAATTGTAGTGGGGCTGATGGGATCTAGCTGAGAGAACTTCTGGTGTATTTCTGTATAAACCTCAATGACCCTGGCTTTCTGAATTTGGAACATGAATTTTGACAGACGAGACTATAACCAGTCACAGAAGCCAAGATACCATAACAGAAATCACAGTCTGACAATTCCTAACTTTGACATCCTTGATATTTTTGAACCAACCATCATGTTTACATCAAAGGAGTTTAATATCTGAGTCATCAGATTTTAACGTGTAATATTCACAGCATCTATTACTTGAGCAACCACCATGAAGTAGGTACTGTGTTAGGCATTTGTATTATTTAATTCTCAAAACAATTCTGCATCATATTGGTTATCCCCATTGTATACTTGGAAAACTGATGTGTAGAGAGGTTAAGTCACTTACTCAAGCTAACATACAACACATAAGAATTTAAACCCAGCTCCTCTAGACTTAGAGGCTGGGCTCTTTTGACAACATATTGCTAACTAAGAGAGGCTGAAGACATGGTATATTAGTAAATATACTAATCTGCTTTTCAGGAATTCTGTGCGGAAGGCACACGTCTATGGAATTACTTTTAGTATTTCACAAGCATTTATGTATTTTTCCTATGCTGCTTGTTTTCGATTTGGTGCCTATCTCATTGTGAATGGACATATGCGATTCAGAGATGTTATTCTGTAAGTATCTTTAACAACACTGAGATTATTCTTTAATAGGGTTTCAATAGTTCTATGTTGGCAGTAGGAAAAAACTCTCTTGTTCTAAGATGAGGTCAGAGTTGAACCACCAGAGAAATCTGATCTTGTCAATACTCCAAGTGCAGCTGAATCATCTGAGTACACGAAAATTAACCAAGCTCATGAAAATTATCATAAACCAGAATTTTATTAATACTGCAGTCAGAACAGCAAATTTTCTCATTGAAGAATGCAGGCAAAAATGAATCATAGTTAGAAAGTTGCTTGTGATCATGGACTCAAAACAGTTTGCTATTTATCTGCAACAAAAGATGGCCTTGGCAATGGGATGGGAATGCTTGACTGAGGTCTGGCAAAGGGTCTCTTCTAACCAGGCCTGGAATGACCCTGCCAACATTTGCCCCTTAGCCTCTCCTTTGTTCTTGGTTTCCAAGGCTAAGTAATGGTCTTTCTAATTGATGCATTCCTCTTTTCAAAATATACTAAGTATATTCAATTAGGTTGGGTCTAGTCTTGCCAAAGGGAAGCTATTCTTTTTAAAATCACTTGGCATATTTCTGCTCTGATCGGAGGGTTTTTTAAAAATTGAGGTACATACAATAAAATGCACAAATTTTATCGTACAGCTTGAATTTTGACATATGTATACACTCATATAGCCACCACCCAGAAGGGGTCATTCTAATTTTTTCTGCACCTATTTTTACCCATTCCCCTCAACCTCCTTTACCTATGACAACCACCAGTCTGTTCTCTGTATGAGTCTATCTTTGTTTTTGTTTTCCACATATAAGTGGATTCATATGGTATCTTTCTCTGACTTACATTACTTAGTATAACACCCTCAAGGGCCATTCATATTGTCACAAATGGCAGGATTTCATTCTTTTGTATTGCCAAGCAGTAGTCCATTGTATAAATGTACCACATCTTCTTTATCGATTCATCTATTGTTGAACATAGGTTGTTTCCATATCTTGGCTATTGCAAGTAATGCTGCGATAAACAGAGCATGTATGTTCTTGAATTAGTGATTTTGTTTTCTTTGGGCAGATTCTCAGAAGTAGAATTGTTGGATCATATGGTATTTCTAGCTTTAGTTGAGAAGTTCTTCTACTCCCCTATTTCTAGGTGTCAGAAGTAAATAGCTTTCTGGAAATATAGATCTCAGAATCTTTAGCCCTTCCTAAAAGTTGTTCTAATCTATATCCATTCTTTGAAGAGCATATGATTGGAAAACTGACCTTTAGCTTAGGACAACTGTTTTTTTCAGGGTAGTGTCAGTAGTTATTTTAATTGTAAGAGAAAGTGATGTCTAATAAAAGCTTGTTTTTCCTAATTAAAAATATCTGTAACTACAGTGGTAACGATTGTTTGTGGGGGAGTACAGAAGAAACTACAAACTGGAAGTTGGGTCACAGGTTCAAAAGGAAACATTACTCCTTCACTGGTACTGATCCAGCCCAGTAAGCACTCCATGTGCTTCAGTTCCCTCAACTCTGAAAGGAGTTTAGTTATTAAATTACTTGATCGCAAACCAGATGCAGTGACAAGCCACTTCCTGAAAGAGAAGAACTTCAGAAAGTTACATTAACTCTAGAAAATGAGAGGCTCCTAGTGAAGCCAGGAGGCAGTGGAGAGAAAGGAACCCTTCAGGCAGTGGATCTTGCCTCTCCTCTAGGTTCCTTTGTTAGTGGAATTTTACGATAATGTGTGTGGTAGTTGGGGAATGACTAGTGGAATAAAAAATCAGTACTGGTAAACAGTGTCTTTGGACTTTCAAGCATGATGGAGCTAATTTTATAAGCTATTTTTGGAATTGTGCTTCTGCCCAGGGTGTTTTCAGCAATTGTGTTTGGCGCTGTGGCTCTGGGACATGCCAGCTCCTTTGCTCCGGACTATGCTAAAGCTAAGCTGTCTGCAGCCCACTTATTCATGCTGTTTGAAAGACAACCTCTGATTGACAGCTACAGTGAAGAAGGCCTGAGGCCTGTGAGTTCTCTGCTCCTAATGAGTGCTCGGTTAATTTTCTCCTAAAGGTTTGCTGTCTGCTAGATTATAACTATAGGATAAATTTGTAGTGATCACACATTTATTTAGCTTACTCTGTGATATTTACAGGGCTAATATTTTGCCAACTTCCCTGGCATTTTAAAAATTCCATAGGGGGTTTCCAGGATTCTGAAATTTAGCACATCAAAAGTAAAAAATCAAAAACAAAAAACAAAAAAAAGCTCCCAACAAATCCAAATGTACTAGAACTGAGTAATTTACATGAAATATGTCATTTCTGCATGAAAGTATATGCATAAAATTCCATATGTAAATGCGATTAGCAATTTGGCTTTAATCACATTTTACAACTCATAAGGCCCCTTTATTCAGAGCAAAAGTAATAATCCTATACTATCTCCGATGATTACTCAGGCTTAGGTCTTAGGGTTTTTTTGTGTTCTATGCGCAACACAAGCTGCTGCACATTTTCACAGTGAGGGTGGAGATGGGAACTTGCACAACCTTCCTGGTACTTTACCAGGTATTTGATGTGAGAAAGTGGCTGTGCCCAGTGAGAGAGGCTGCCGGGGCTTCAGAGCACAGCTGTCCCTGAGAGTTCAGGTGCAACTGCTCTCAATCTCCAAGCCTTTGAGCCTTAGGACACTGGCAAGGTTTCAGCCTCTGAATTATTAGTTGGGAAAGCTAAATATTTGTCTTAAGTGAGCCAGAAATCAAGTTTAGAAGACAAGTCTTTGTAATATGACTCCCTCTATAGCCTGTACCCGTGTTTCACGTCACAGCTGGCAACCAGTACTAACTGGTTTCAGCACTTGTATTGTTTATGTTCCTTTCCTAGGGTCTTTGGTAAAGTTTCTTTGAAATAATACTTTTTATTCCAGTAATTATCAGACCATTCAAAAGAATTTTAACTTTTTTAGGATAAGTTTGAAGGAAATGTGAAATTTAATGAAGTCGTGTTCAACTATCCCAGCCGGCCAAATGTGCCTGTGCTCCAGGGGCTGAGCCTGGAGGTGAAGAAGGGCCAGACGCTGGCCCTGGTGGGCAGCAGCGGCTGTGGGAAGAGCACGATGGTCCAGCTCCTTGCGCGGTTCTACGACCCCTTGGCAGGAGCAGTGGTGAGCACATTTTCTTAAAATAATAGTTTGATTTAGACTTTAAGTGGCTAACCCAGTATTCCTGTAATGGAAAAAACTGGGACAAGACATGTAATCCTATTTGATACAATGACTACATTCTACAGACCCCAAACTGGCACCCATAGTCAGACTAATATATGGGGACAGTAAGGCAGAAACGTCTGGAGTTCCGTGTAGCTCAGAAAGTACTGAGTATCAAGTTAACCTCCGCTTTGGGTCTTTTGAGCCAGCCTAATCCTCCTGACAAACACGTCCAGGTTTATATACACCACAGACTCCAGTTAGAGCTCTAAATAGAATCCCAGGGTGGGCCAGTACCCATGTATTCCCTCCCACCTACTCCAGCTTCACGTCATCTTTGTAACCCTGAAGTCTAGGCCTTTGACCCTCACCTTGACCCTTTCATACTCGGCTTTCATCACTGATTTTCTGGTGTCTGGCCTCTGACTCCCTTCCATGAGTGAAACTTGGCTTACTGATAATGCCTCCATCTCCCATTACCTTGGGATGGTGGCGCACTGACCCAGCCCTGGAAGTCCATCCCCATTTAGACAGTTGCCAAGGTGTTAAACCTTGTTGCTTCTTTTTGGGAAATAGTATGCTTCCACTGTTACAATTACCCTGTGGGTATGAATTCAGGCAAACCGTCTCGACAGCTCTCCATACATATGCTGTGCCAACACTAGGGGCGTAATTCCTTTATTAAGAAGTCGAAACTATTTGGGCTTGTGTCTGTGACCTTTGCCTTGTGGGAAGCTGCATTCTCAGAGATGACATCACATGGCTCTTCTAGAAGCATTATGCCACCTGCCCACAGCGAACAAAAAAGAAAAACACTACCAACAAAACCATTCTCCCAAAGACACTGCCGTTTGAGCTTGTTCAACTGAACTCTTGTCCTTAGTGCTGTCAAAAGAAATGGGAGAAGTTTAAGGCTGATAGTTCTCAGAGAAAAGAGAGGTAGAGGTAGGACAGGAAGTAGCCAACTTTCAGAATCCGGGGCCATACTACTGATGTTATTTTTTTTTTCCTTTTATGCCTGAGGATGGGGATAAAACAGAAAGTTGGAATCATTCAGGGGACAGCACATCAGAGTACAATCCCTAATTACAGACTTAAAGGCAGGATGGTATACTTGCCTGGAGGAGGGCAGATAAGGACAAAGAGAAGAATGTGGCAAGACAGGGCCAAAGGTGCTAACATTTTGCCAGTTAGCCCAAGAAAGGGGTGACCACATCACCACAAACACCATCGTTGTTGGCTAGACTGGCCCCCAGTAGTATAAGTACCTGACTATTTCATAAACTGCTGATGCCCACACACAACAGTCCTCTATATGGTTTATCTAGTAACTTACTATTTAGTTTTTTGGTTTTGAGTTTTCTTTTTTCTTTGTAAGCTGCTCTTACAGTTTGTGAACTTTGGTTTTCAGGTCCTAGATGGTCAAGAAGCAAAGAAACTCAATGTGCAGTGGCTCCGAGCGCACCTGGGCATTGTGTCCCAGGAGCCCATCCTCTTTGACTGCAGCATCGCTGAGAACATCGCCTATGGAGACAATAGCCGGGTCGTGTCACAAGAAGAGATCGTGTGTGCAGCCAAAGCAGCCAATATCCACCTTTTCATTGAGACCTTACCCCATGTAAGTTAACTGGTAACTTCTTAGGATGACTGTAGCCAAACTGCGGTGAAATCAATATGGGTTTGAAATATATCTAAGGTAAGGAGTTCAATGACAATTTTCTTCAGCAACTGGTAAATGGGAGTGATCCTGGAAAGATGACTTGAGATACCAAAAAGTGATAGCAGGGGATCGTTCATCTGGTGGTAATCATCAGTCATCCAAGATTCAATTGAAGCAGAGCTTAACTATTTTTACTGTTATATTCTGCTATAATTAGAATCACACTCACTCATAAAATTTAAAACCCTCCATGTTGGTTAGCCTTCATCAACCCTTAACATAGTCATTGACTTTAATCAGCAATGGATTTGAATGAACAGAAAAACTTTAAAGCTTCAGCTTTTACCTGACATTTCACTTTATTTAGAACATTAATTTACATGATGTACATTACTGAATAAGCTGTGCAAACTGAACCAACTCAATCTATACCTTTATTCACTCTATGCTTTTTCATCCTAGAATGTTCTCTCAAAATCCAGCTTCCCAACTTCTGTACAAAAGTATCTTTCCTTTGTGGAGATAAGATGGGGGAGAAGGAGAAGGGGAGAAAAAGAGTTTCTATTTTCTTCTGGTCTTTCATAGCATGTTGCAAATACTACTACTAATTTGGTATTTGCTTGACCTTATATTGAATGCCAGTAAATATTTAAGTGAATGAATGAGTTTTAAAGAACTAGGCTCCATGGGAGGGGTCATATATTTCAAATTTAAAGAATTTTTTAACATTAGAATTTAACCTTTTTAGGACTCTAGTGATATCAGATTAATTGGCAGTATGATAATGGTAGGAATTTGAGAATTTACTCAAATTTCTGTTGCAGAGTACCATTGAGAACTAAAGTCACTGGTTTTCTAGTTTGATTTTGAAAATGAACATTGTTAAATAGGAAAAATATTAAATAGATAACTATGTAGTTGTTACAGAAATTTTTATTGATTCTAAATATTTTTGCCTTGTAAGTACAACTGTCAAATGTTAAAAGTTTATTCAATATACCACTAGTAATTTTTCTGGGTTAGAGCTCTATTAATTTTATTAATGGCTAACTTGCAGAAATATGAAACAAGAGTGGGAGATAAGGGGACTCAGCTCTCAGGAGGTCAAAAACAGAGGATTGCGATTGCTCGAGCCCTCCTCAGACAGCCTCAGATCCTACTGCTGGATGAAGCTACGTCTGCTCTGGACACAGAAAGTGAAAAGGTAGGACCTCTCATCTCATGTCCACACAATTTGTATAATAAAAGTTTCTTGTCCATGAAAAAAATTAAGCAAAGAGGAAAAGAAAAGTTAACAGAAACTTAGTAGTTAACTATTTTGAGAAAGAATATTTTCCTATCTTACTCCTTCCAGTATTTTCCATATTTTCTAAATGATCTTTACATTATCTTTACAAACACAAAGTAGTCAAAAGAAAACTGCATAAATAATTTTCAGCAAATTAACTTTAATAGTGAAAAACTAGATAAAATACTCAATACAAGGGAACTAGTTAAGTGAAACATACTGTGACTAGTTAGAAAATTGAAGTACTTATGAAGATTTACAGTGTGGGAATCCAATTTTTGGCAATAAAACATGTTGCTTTTTTTTATAATCTCACTTATGCTTAGCTCTAACACATGTCCAAAGATCTTTTTAACCATAAAATTCCACTTTTTAATTGAATTATAGTCAATATCATGTTGATTTCAGGTGTACCACAGTGATTCAGCAATTGTATACATTATAAAATGTTCATAATAAGTGTAGTTACCATCTGTCACAATAAGTGTAGTTACCAGTTATTACAAGATATTACAATATTTCTATTATTTTTGTAATTGTTATAATTTAAAAACATAATTACATATAGATTATGTCAATTATGTACATTCAGATGCATAAAACCATGTGTAAAGTTTTAAATTCTCCTTCAATGTTAAAATTTACTTACAGTATTTTTAAGTTAAGGCTTCTGTTCTGATTTATGATTAGATTGTCCAAGAAGCCCTGGACAAAGCCAGAGAAGGCCGCACCTGCATAGTGATCGCTCACCGCCTGTCCACCATCCAGAACGCAGACTTAATAGTGGTGTTTCAGAATGGCAAAGTCAAGGAGCATGGCACACATCAACAGCTGCTGGCACAGAAAGGCATCTATTTTTCCATGGTCAGTGTCCAGGCTGGGACACAGAACTTATGAACTCTTGCTATAGTGTATCTTAAAAATAAATTCAAATCATCTTATAAGTTTTTCTGATTTGTGAAAGAAGTTTCTAGTTTGCCATCATAAAATATAGGTATGTCTTATTCCAGATCAATTCAGCACTTCCAATTTGGTGTTTGATATGACACTTGAAATTTAGGAGTCACAAGTCACACCTGTCCTGAAGTATGAAAACAGCAACCTAACAATTCCTGAGTTACCAGAAACATGCAGAGAAAGAAGGGGAAAATTCAGGTACATAAAGCTGTAGAATTAACAGATGTCACAGGCTTAGGAAAAACGCTTATCATCCTGAATAACTGGGTAGATGACAGGGTGGTTTGGGAACAATTTCAGAAGAACAAAGGAAAAATACATCTTTCAATAGCCCTTCCCCTCTCCTTTGGTAAGTTTCCAAATTATTCTACTGGGGAATGAGGTGTTTCTAAAAGAATACATTCCCGGCTTATCACCCAAGTCCAAGAGAAAATGAAATTACCCTCAACAAGCTAACTTTGCAGGCACACATTTGTTCTATGAAGCAAGAAAGAGGCATAATACTGAGTATTTTAAAAAATGTTTAAAACTCATTATTCCTTAGTGTAATTGGAAACATTAGAAAAATCAATAATGCTGAGTTTCTATAGCAACTGAATTACTTTTTACCAATATTTCTAATTTTCCCAGAATATTAATCCACTTCTCCCATAAGAAGGAAATACACTTAGAGAACAAAAGAAATTTTCTAGACAACTCTTAGAAGCTACTAATCACACTGAAAGTTTTCCGTTTGTTTTCTCCATAATTTACTCCAGCACTATCAATACTCTTGGTTGTAACAAGTTGTTTAGGTCAGTAAATGATCCAAACTAAGTTCTTCTATCTGTAATAAAAAAGATCATATCAAATAATTTTTCAAATGTGACCATGTGTACCAGTGGATTAAATTTCAGATCAACCCACAGAAGAGTGGAACAAGGGGTAATTACCTCAGTGACTCAAAGTGAGCAGAATTCTACCTACTCTTCTTGTGTATTTCCAAACTTGCCTGCTAAGGATCATGCAGCATCTGCCCCTAGAAATTCTAACTCAGTAGGTCTGGGTTGAGGACTGGTTGAGGCTCTATAAAAAACATTCCTGGTGATTATTAACTTCAGACAGGTTAGGGAAACATATTAAAGAATGAGTAAGAAGAGATTCTCTGCAAGAGGTATCAGTTTCTAAAATACCAAAGTCCTTAGACATTATTTAAAAACAACCAACCAAATGATTCTAAATGCCATGGCAATCTAGTCTATAAAATTGTACTAGTTGAGGGAAAAAGGTACATAGTTCAGATTTCACCTTCCTATTCTATAGCAACTGCTAAGGATGTATCAAGTGCCATGGAAGCCAACTCATTATTTTCACAAAGAAATAATGATAATAAATCAGTCTTATCAAATTTAGAATATGTGAACAGGTTAAAAAAAGATGCATAACCAGTACACCAAATTAACTGTAATCTTTCATGGTATATTGCTATAACAATGGCCCTCGATAAATCATGCCCTCTATTATGCCCATTTACATTTACAAAATGACTGTGCTGTTCTTATCAAGAGATGAGACTTTTCCCCGACTCCTTAAATCTAAACTGCCCTTGTAACTTGTTTTAACCAATAAAATTCAAAAGTGACATCATGTGACTTTAGAGCCTAAGCCTCAAGAGGCCTTGCAATCTCCACCTTTCCCTTTTGGAACACTCCAAGTTTGGAAGTCCAGCTAGAATGCTGAATGACCAGAGACCACAGGGAGAGACAGCGTCCCAGCCACCAAGGCCCCAGGCAGTGGGCGAGATCACGTCAGACTTTCCAGCCTCAGTCAAACAGCCTGGTGATCTGCATAAACAAAGACCAGCAGAAGAGCCACCCAGCTGTGCACAGTCAACCGAAACAATCATGAGAACTAATAAATTGTTTTATGGCTGTAAGTTTTGAGTGGTTTTGACAAAATATACAACTAAGATCAGAAATTATAAGCTCAAACAGGAAAGAATCACTTATTCAAACACAAAACAAGAAACTAGCATTTTGAGAGTTTTATTTTCTGGGAGTAGAAAGTATAAAATTTAACAGTGGAAAGAAAACCAAGCTGTAAAATCCTGAGAATTTCATTCAACATTTAATCCTTTTAAAGTCACTAACTCTCACAACTAATTTGAAATATAAGTACTTTAACTTTTTATTCACAAAACTAATTATGCTATAATAAATTTTGTTAGGGTTTTGTGTGTCAGAAGGTGTAAACCTCCCTTCCACAACTTTATTCTACTATTCAGCAGAGACCCTCTATTAAAAAAAAATCATTCAGTTGTAGTGGTCTTTCCCATCAAACATATAGGCTTATATGCTTGTAGTGAGTGTGGAAGTCTTTGATTTTAGGAAAATTACCGTCTAATCATATATTTCATATCCTTTGGCAACTAGGAAAGCTTAAAGTGCTTGAAAGACAAATTCTACAATGATGTTCAAAGGCAGGATTTATAACCTATTCAGGGACCAACAAAAATATATAAAAGAGTAAGATTTGCATTGTTACAATTTGTAGATTTGCATTGTTGAGGCTTATCTTAAACTTTGCATAGTTTGACCGATATTCACTATATCATAATTTGCATTGCTGCTGCATCAGAGGAAACTTAAAAATAATATCTCTACCTCTGTCAGAGTAAATTTAGAAAGCATGATTGTACTCATTTCTACACTTACCAAGTTTCCTTCAAGTCAACATTCCCTCCTATCTCAAATCACCAACCCACTCCCAGCACCCACCTTAATGACATATTTTGGTAAGTGCTTAATAACAAGTTTAGTCTCTAAAGATGAGCAGTGTTCATCAGTTGCATCATATCATGGAAAGCACTAAAAATCAGCTGAACTAGCTTTTCTGCATCAGTGTCTGGACATGATTTCCAGGCTGTACAGGCCACAACAAACCTGTGAAGCACAAATAATAAACGGTTAGGTAATATGTAAAATTCACAACATAAAAAGGCTCCAAATGGTGATGAATACAGCCCCTACCTTTATTTCATATGGCTGTTCATATATGAAATGTGAGTCCTTGCTGAATCAGGTAAATGTAACCTGACACAACTGAAGGTAAAGCCGTATTTATACATAATACTAAGAATACCTACTTTACTATGTGAGAAGAGACTAAGGACGAAAGGCAACAAAAAATTACTGAGAGCCAAGAATGCTCTGGAGGAAGGCCTTATACTCTGTTAGACAAACTGAGCCGCTGGCTTCCTGAAAAAGACTTTCCTAATGTCCCTTAAGTGGAATTAGCTGGAACATGAATTTGTGTCACTGTTTGCAATGAAAATTGAACTATTTTTAAAGAATAATACAGTATTTGATAGAGTAAAAAGAAAAATGAAGGGTAAGATGAGAGAAATGGAGCAGGGAGAGGAGAGAAAAGCTGTTTCTAGAAAAGCCAGAGAGAAACTCTCTTGGGACCATGCCATGCCTTCCACCTCCTTCTAGATCCTCCTGATGAACAAATCCCCCATCTGGCAGATGATAAAAGTGGCCCCAGGAAGCTGAAGAAAACAGGACAAACTTGGCTTTTGGTAGACTCAGAGCAGAAACAGGGCTACTAACTCTCTTGGCACTAGCCTTCCTCCCCTTTTCAGACACTCAATTTTTATAGCAAAACATGCATTAGCTCAAATTCCAATAAAAATATTGAACAATGTAAACCTTGCAGACAACCATACAATTTTTATATCATTAAAAAAGACAGGAAATCAAAACCTCAACGTGTACTTTAGATTAAGCAGAATGAAAAACATGCTCTGGCCCTATTTTTAGTGGTGAAACCAATGTTTGCATGGATTACATTTGTTGAAAGATAAACAGGAACTTACAGAGAGTCTTACTTTGTTTTCACCTAGTGATTCATGATTACTAGTCATTTTCTAATTTCCATTTAGCAATATCTAATTATTTCTTTGCAAAGATTAATGATTCCTATAAAAGTATTAACATATTTAAAGGTTCAGTTATCTTTCTAAATTATAGAAAGAACCTTTCCTATCTGCACAATTCACAAAGAATGTACAGATGCCAATGAAAAAGAGAAAATATTTTGCTTCATAAGAATTCAAGTTATTTTCATCTATCAAATTATTAATGAATAATTTATAATGCCTAAAGTTGGTAATGATGTGATTAAATATGGAAGGATATATAACAGTATACACTGTTTCATCATTTGTAATGATGAAAAACTGGAAATAGGGAAGTGGTTAAATTATGGGAATTTGTAAGACTAGACATTATTCAACAATTAAAAATATCTTGAAGCATATTTAATGGCAGTGGAAATAATGGCTTGAAAAAGAATGAAATTCACAAAAAAGATACTAAAATATTTATAATATAATCTACATTTGTAGAAATTCTACATATAATCTATATACATTATAGATTAAAAACAGTAAGTCTTGTGTCTTATAATGGAAATATAAATAACTTGTTCTTACATTTTTTCCATATTTAAAAAAATTTTTATAATGAGCATGTAGAACAGTTAAAATAAAATGCTATTTCAAAAATGAACCAATTTCTTTTTTAAGTCACACAATTTCTAAGTTTAACAATGAAAAAAATCTCTTCTGTATAATTTCCATGTATTTCATTTGAAAAGTATTTTAAGTATATTCATAGTAATAACACACGAATAACCACAAGCCCTGATTTCTTTTCTGAGTTCCACACTCAGACCTCCAACCTACCACTGACATATGCCCTTGTGGACAAGTACGGAAACATATGAACTCCAACTGACCAGTCCAACCAAATCGGTTTCTCCAGGAGCATTTACTTTAAAGCCTCCAGGTGACTCTAATGTATACTCAGGGTTGTGAACACGGTCCTGCAGCTCCTCTCTACCTCTCTTAAACCTCCTCTTCCACCACCTTCCGACTCAACTGATGATTTATCCATACTGCCTTTTTTGTTTCTTATAATGTTAAGCTCTTTCTTAACCCAGGACCTGTATATTTAGGTTCAACAACAAAGTCATTGTAAAAACATTTACTGAGAGAGGATTAAAGATAGCAGTGTGAGAGGTGAGACAAAGGCTTCCTCCTAAAACCGCATATAATATGAAAATATAATTAATACAACTAATCCTGAGAGAGCAACAGGAAAGAGGACTGCACCAGACTGCATACAACTGGAGAAAAGAGCAGACCCCAAGGAACAGGGTAATGTACCAAACCTGTGTCCTGGCGGAACCCAAGCCCTTCCCCCACCCCAGCTAACCAGCGGGAAGAAGAGAAATGGAGCAGGGAGGGAGTGGATGCCTGGGACTGCTGAGTATCTAACTCCAGAAATCTGCTCTGGGAGCACCAACCTACATTTCATGGTGCTTTCATGATTCTCTCATGATTATGGGGTTGGAAAGCTAAGACGGGCAGAATTCCTGGAGAGACTGAGATTCCAGCCACTTGTGGAAAGCAGGATCCATATCCAGCTGCTCTGGGACAAAAGCTTATACCTGTGTGCTCGGCCCACTGGTTCAGGCAGGGGAGACAGGCACAGCAGCCAGGAGACAGGGAACAGCTCTTTCCTCCCCCCACGCACCAATCCCACTTCCCTGTGACCCCCGACATTGCTTCAGGGGCTGAGCAGCTCCAGAGAGTAGAGCTTCTGGACACTAGAGGGCATCATACACAAATATGAAACACCAAAGGAACCTTGTCCAGAGTAAAATTAATATAACCCCTGAGAAAGATGACATGGACCTCATGACTCTTCCTGAAAGGGAGTTCAAAATAAAAATCATTAACATGCTAATTGAGGTACAGAAAGATATTCAAGAACTCAGGAATGAATTCCAGTCAGAGATCCAGTCGTTGAAGAACACAATGGAGGGTTATTAAAAGCAGAATGGATACAGTGGAGGAAACAATAAATGAAATAGAAGCTGGAGAAGAGGAATATAAAGAAGCTGAGGCACAGAGAGAAAAAAGGATCTCTAAGAATAAAAGAATATTGAGAGAACTATGTGACCAATTCAAACGGAACAATATTCACATTACAGGGATACCAGAAGAAGAGAGAGAGAAAGGGATAGAAAGTGTCTTTGAGGAGGTAATTGCTGAAAACTTTCCCAATCTGGGGAAGGAGATAGTCTCTCAGGCCATGGAGATCCACAGATCACCCAACACAAGGGACCCAAGGAAGACAACACCAAGACATATAGTAATTAAAATGGCAAAGATCAAGGATAAGGACAGACTGTTAAAAGCAGCCAGAGAGAGAAATAAGATCACATACAAAGGAAAGCCCATCAGGCTGACATCAGACTTCTCAGCAGAAACCTTACAGACCAGAAGGGAGTGGCATGACGTATTTAAGACAATGAAGCAGAAGGGCCTGGAACCAAGATTACTTTATCCGGCAAGATTATCATTTAAATTTGAACGAGGGATTAAACAATTTCCAGATAAGCAAGAGCTGAGAGAATTGATCTCCCACAAACCATCTCTACAGTCTATTTTGGAGGGACTGCCATAGATGGAAGTGTTCCTAAGGTGTAATAGCTGTCACCAGAGGTAATAAAACCACTAACTATCCCCAAAGTCAATCAAGGGATAGATAAACAGTACAGAATATGATACCTAATATATAAAGAATGGAGGAGGAAGAAAAAGGAGGAGAAAAATGAACCCTTAGATTGTGTTTGTAATAGCATATGAAATGAGTTAAGTTAGACAATTAGATAGTAAGGAAGTTAACCTTGAACCTTTGGTAACCACGAATCTAAAGTCTGCAATGGCAATAAGTACATACCTATCAATAATCACCCTAAATGTAAATGGACTGAATGCACCAATCAAAAGACATAGAATCACTGAATGGATAAAAAAACAAGACCCATCTGTATGCTACCTACAAGAGACTCACTTTAAACCCAAAGACATACACAGACTAAAAGTGAAGGGATGGAAAAAGATATTTCATGCAATTAATAGGGAGAAAATAGCAGGAATTACAGTACTTGTATCAGACAAAATAGACTTCAAAACAAAGAAAGTCACAAGAGACAAAGAAGGACATTACATAATGATAAAGGGGTCAACCCAACAAGAAGATATAACCATTATAAATATCTATGCTCCCAACACAGGAGCACCTACATATGTGAAACAAATACCAGCAGAATTAAAGGGGGAAATAGAAGGCAATGCATTCATTCTAGGAGACTTCAACACTCCACTCACTCTGAAGGACAGATCAACCAGACAGATAATAAGAAAGGACATAGAGGCACTGAACAACACATTATAATAGATGGACCTAATAGACATCTACAGAACTCTACACCCAAAAGCAGCAGAATACACATTCTTCTCAAGTGCACATGAAGCATTTTTATGAATAGATCATATACTAGGCCACAAAAAGAGCCTCAGTAAATTAAAAAACATTGAAATTGTACCAACCAGTTTCTCAGACCACAAAGGTATGAAACTAGAAATAAATTACACAAAGAAAATGAAAAATCCCACAAACACATGGAGGCTACACAACAATATGCTCCTAAATAACCAATGGATCAATGACCAAAGAAAAAGAGAGATCAAGCAACATGGAGACGGCACTGCAAAATCTGTGGGATGCAGCCAAGGCCGTGCTAAGAGGAAAGTATATTGCAATACAGGCCTATCTCAGGAAAGCAGAACAATCCCATATGAGTAGTCTAAACTCACAATTAATGAAACTAGAAAAAGAAGAACAAATGAGGCCCAAAGTCAGTAGAAGGAGGGACATAATAAAGATTAGAGCACAAACAAATAAAATCGAGAAGAATAAAACAATGGAAAGAATCAATGAAAGCAGGAGCTGGTTCTTTGAGAAAATAAACAAAATAGATAAACCCCGAGCCAGACTTATCAAGAAAAAAAGAGAGTCTACACATATAAACAGAATCAGAAATGAGAAAGAAAAAATCCCTATGGATACCACAGAAATACAAAGAATTATTAGAGAATACTATGAAAAATTATATGCTAACAAACTGGATAACCTAGAAGAAGTGGAAAACTTTCTAGAAAAATACAACCTTCCAAGGCTGACCAAGGAAGAAATAGAAAATCTGAACAAACCAATTACCAGCAACAAAATTGAGCTGGTAATCAAAAAACTACCTAAGAACAAAATCCCTGGACAAGATGGCTTCACTGCTGAATTTTATCAAACATTTAGTGAAGACCTAATACCCATCCTCCTTAAAGTTTTCCAAGAGTAGAAGAGGGAATACTTCCAAACTCATTCTATGAGGCCAGCATCACTCTAATACCAAAACCAGGCAAAGAAAGCACAAAAAAAGAAAATTACAGACCAATATCCTTTATGAACATAGATGCAAAAATACTCAACAAAATATTAGCAAACCGAATTCAAAATTACATCAAAAAGATCATCCATCATAATCAAGTGGGATTCATCCCAGGGATGCAAGGATGGTACAATATTCAAAAATTCATCAACATCACCCACCACATCAACAAAAAAAAGGACAAAAACCACATGATCATCTGCATAGATGCTGAAAAGCATTTGACAAAATTCAACATCCATTCATGATAAAAATTCTCAACAAAATGGGTAGAGAGGGCAAGGACCTCAACATAATAAAGGCCATATATGACAAACCCACAGTCAACATCATACTTAACAGTGAGAAGCTGAAAGCTTTTCCTTTAAGATCGGGAACAAGACAAGGATGCCCACTTTCCCCACTTCTATTCAACATACGACTGGAGGTCCTAGCCACAGCAATCAGACAACACAAAGAAATAAAAGGCATCCAGACTGGCAAGGAAGAAGTTAAACTGTCCCTGTTTTCAGATGACATGATATTGCACACAAAAAACCCTAAAGAATCCACTCCAATACTACGAGATCTAACATCTGAATTCAGCAAAGTTCCAGGATATAAAATTAATATACAGAAATCTGCAGCCTTCCTATACACTAACAATGAAGTAGCAGAGAGAGAAATGAGGAAAACAATTCCATTCACAGTTGCATCAGAAAGAATAAAATACCTAGGAATAAACCTAACCAAGGAAGTGAAAGACCTATACCCTGAAAACTATAAGACACTCTTAAGAGAAATTAAAGAAGATACCAATAAATGGAAACACATTCCATGCTCATGGATAGGAAGAATTAATATTGTCAAAATGGGCATCCTGCGTAAAGCAATCTATAGATTCAATGCAATTCCTTTCAAAATACCAACAGCATTCTAAAATCATTCTAAAATTCATATGGAACCACAAAAGACCTCGAATAGCCAAAGCAATCCTGAGAAGGAAGAGTAAATCTGGAGGCATTACGCTCCCCAACTTAAAGCTCTACTACAAAGCCACAGTAATCAAGACAATTTGGTACTGGCACAAGAAGAGATCCACAGACCAATCGAACAGACTAGAGAGCTCTGATATAAACCCACATATATGGTAAATTAATATAGAATAAAGGAGCCATGGACATACAATGAGGAAATGACAGCCTCTTCAACAGCTGGTATTGGCAAAACTGGACAGCTACATGCCACATAATGAAATTGGATTATTGTTTAATCCCATAGATAAAAGTCAACTCGAAATGGATTAAATACTTGAATGTCAGTCATGAAATCATAAAACCCTTAGAAGACAACATAGGCAAACATGTTGAATATAAGCATGAGCAACTTCTTCTTGAACGCATCTCCTTGAGCAAGGGAAACAAAAGCAAAAATGAACAAATAGGACTACATCAAACTAAAAAGTTTCTGTATGGCAAAGGACACCATCAACAGAACAAAAAGGCATCCTACAATATGGGAGAATATATTTGTAAATGACATATTCAACAAGGGGTTAACACCCAAAATGTATAAAGAACTTACATGCCTCAACACCCAAAAGCAAATAACCTGATTAAAAAAATGGGCAGAGGATATGAAGAGACAGTTCTCCAAAGAAGAAATTCAGATGGCCAACAGACACATGAAAAGATGTTCCACATTACTAATCATCAGCAAAATGCAAATTAAAACCACAATGAGATAGCACCTCACACCAGTAAGGATGGCCAGCATCGAAAAGACTAAGAACAAGTGCTGGTGAGGATGCGGAGAAAGGGGAACCCTCCTACATTGCTGGGGGAATGTAAGCTAGTTCAACCATTGTGGAAAGTTCCTCAAAAAACTAAAAATAGAAATACCATTTGACTCAGTAATCCCACTCCTTGGAATTTACCCAAAGAATACAACTTCTCAGATTCAAAAAAACATATGCACCCCTATGTTTATAGCAGCACTTTTTACAATAGCCAAGATACGGAAGCAACCTAAGTGTCCGTCAGTAGATGAATGGATAAAGAAGATGTGGTACATATACACAATGGAATACTATTCAGCCATAAGAAAGAAACAAATCCTACCATTTGCAACAACATGGATGGAGGTGGAGGACATTATGCTCAGTGAAATAAGCCAGGCGGAGAAAGACAAATGCCAAATGATTTCCCTCATTCGTGGAGTATAACAATGAAGCAAAACTGAAGGAACAAAATAGCAGCAGATTCAGAGACTCCAAGAATGAACTAGTGGTTACCAAAGGGGAGGAGTATGGGAGGGTGGGTGGGGAAGGAGGGAGATGGGGATGGAGGGGTATCATGTTTAGTACACATGGTGTGGGGGACCCCGGGGAGAACAGTATAGCAGAGAAGGCACATAGTGGATCTGTGGCATCATGCTGCACTAATAGACAGTGACTGTATTCAGGTATGGGTGGGATCTTGATAATATGGGTAAATATAGTAACCACATTGTTTTTTCATGTGAAACCTTCATAAGAGTGTATATCAATAATACCTTAATAAATAAAAGACAAAGACATAAAAAAAACCATTTACTGAATGTAACATATTTATGAGGCATTGTTAAAGAGCTGGGGATACAACAACGAACAAATCAAAGACCCTGTTCTTTATCCTAGGAAGAGAGGATAGATCACATACAAATAACTGTACATATTGGATGGCTCTAAATACTATAAAGAAAATGCAGCAGGTGTACAGGGAGAAAGAGAAAGTGTTCTTTTATACAGAGAAGGCCTCTGGATGAGAACAAATATTGTCTGAGAAAGGGGAGTGATCCTTACATATGCTTCAAGGAAGAGAACACTAGGCAGAGGAGATCATAACTGTGAATGCCATGAGGCAGGAGCTTGCTCCATGTGTTCACAGTACAAGAAAGCCCGTGTGGCTGGAGTCGAGAGAAATAGCAGCAGAGTTGTAGGAAATAAGGTCAGAGAGGTAACTGAGTGGTAGACCACATAGGGTGTCACAGGACAACTTTGGATTTTACTGGGAGTGAAATGAGAAGCCTGTGGAGGATTCTGAGTAGAAGAATGACAGGACTTATGTTACATTATTAAAGCGGTCATCAGGACTGCTGTGTAGAGAATGGTCTCCAGGGAAGGAAAGAGAAAAGCTCGGTACCTGTTTCAACAACCTAATGAGAAAAGACGGTGTCTCAGTTTGGTATAGCACTGGACAGTCAGCAGTGATCCGACTGCAGACGGCTGCTTCCTTGGCTATTCAGATGGTTAATTCCCTCTCATCCTGAACACCTGAGCTGCGCAGTCACTCCGCGGGGGCCTTCCCTGGTCACCTATATAAAGCAGTGCCCCATCCTCCCACTAGTTTGTCTCTATTCCCACATCAGCTTGCTTACTTCCTCCAAGCATTCATCACTATTTGAAGTTACTGTTTGCTTTAGTCTCTCTTTCCCAAGCAGAAAATAAAATCTGTAAGTGGGGGAATCTTGTCTGTCTTGTGTCCCTTGCACCTAAAACAACCCCTGGCACACTCTAAGTTCTCACTAAATACTTCCTGAATGAGTAAATCAGAGTTCTGCCCCAGGATCATTAAAAATACATTTTATAAAGTTAGAGAGCTGAGGTATTCCTGGCATGAACTCTTACAATTGCATGTGATACAGGATCCACTACTTGTCAGGAAGTATGTTAAAATGCTTACTTAGTCTCTGTGTGATATGATTTTAAACTTCTGACCCTTTATCATGAAAAACGATAATGAGATCCCTTTTTAACCTTTGTTTTTCAACCTTTAATTTTCATATTAGTGTATACAAACTGAATACTATGGAAATACAGAATCTAAGGACTCAGATGTCAATAAACATAAGACCACTGGTATAAGAGACTATGTACAAATCACACTCAAAATGGAGGCAGATGATAAAATTTTGAAAAATTAACACTGACTGCAAACTTTTTTAAAAAGCAGAAATACAGCTCTCTTTTGCGTTCCAGGTTTTAATATCTCACTGTTTCTTTAAATTAGACCTCATGCAACTGAAATGAAATGTATCTGAATTGGTAAAAAAAAAAAGTTCTTTTTTTGAATATAAATTAATTTAGTCTTTTATCTTGGCCTCATTAGTATGTTCTATGACTATTAACTGCCATGTACTTACAGGGAGTCAAATTTTATCTGAACTTAACCATAAAATATCTTGGGTAGAACAAACATGTTACTGTGTATGCTGATTTTTGAGGATGATGATGATATGATCAGGGAGTCAAACTTAAATGATGCTCTGCACAAAATGCCTAAAGGACTGATTTGATAAGAGTCCCAAAAGTGAGATAGAGAAACAAAATACACATTAAATGTCCAAGTGGAAAAAACAATTACCTATGGGTAGCAAGTGACAGACAGTGGCACAATCAGAATCAGTGTAAGAAAGACATTCAAACAACCGGTGAGAGCTTTCTTACTCTACAGCACAGTGAGAACAAATAGAGCAGCCTCACCTGTCATCTCGGATATGGTAGAAAAACCCATAGCCATTGTGCACCATGGGGACCACCGCACCCTGGATTCTTGAATAGCCAACCAGACTTGTGGAGAGAACAAAGTTTCCACCTCCTCCACTGTGTGGCATAAAGAAAGGATATTTTACTAGTCTTACAGAAGCTTATGTTGCTTCTGAAGAGCTTTTAACATTGAGGAAAAAGAAAATGATTGATAAAGTTATAGAACACTACATTATATTACCTTTTGGAGAAAAGTGGGTCTGTAAAGAGCTCGGGAACAGGGAGACCTTCCTCTTTTGCTATGAGTAAAAGACCTAAAAGATGACGGTCAAATCCTGCAATGAAACCCCAAATCTAAAGTTAGAAAATAACTGTTAATATGAAAGTTTTTTTTAAAGTCCAAAAAATACCAAGGTAAGTACCTTTGCCAGTTGAACAATCTTTCATCATTTTATCATGTTTTGCAAAAGCTTGTAACATCTTTTGCTGCTGCTCAAGATGCTGTATTAAAAATCAAGAGACACTTCAGTAACAACTGCATTAGAAACCAAACAAATAAAAAAAAACCCTGAGCTCAATGTAATTAAGATTTATGTAATTTGGGAAAAAAAGATTTCTAAGAAGAATTAAGACAGATGTTTCTATGTCTTCTCCTTACTTCTTACTGCCTCTTTCCCATTTGCCTTATATCTTGATTCTTTCTTTCCTGGAACAGGAAAATAGTAATTTGTGGGCATTGCTGAGGTGATATCAACAAGTGTAAAGACAGAAGCAACTGGAATTTCAAAACTAAGGCATAATTGTACAAAAATGATGATGAAGCAGTTCTATGAAATTATAATAAATTCACATATACATAACGATGTCTACCAAAACTAAGGAAACAAATACACACACAGTACCAAAATAGTGGTGGGAAGGACTATCCTGTTGTCTAAATGCTTCAAAAAAAAAAGCTTCAAAAAAAACATAAAATTATTCTAATTCTAATATATGAACACACGATTTGTGATATCAAAAATATTTGACCCAATCAACAAAAGCCTCCTTTTAGCAGAATTTTGGGGAAGTCTGCACTTCACTGGTATTACTCTAAAGGTAGATCAAAAGTAGTAAAATATTCATGGTTTTAAAAATACTTTGCCTAGAAAGTGACACAAATGGGCTTCTTCTCAGGACTTCCCCATTTCTTATTCTTTCCAGGTATATACTTCACTGGTAAATGAACAAATGCTTTGAAAACTTAGAAAAAAATAGCTGAGAGTATTTTTCTGACCCAAGGGAACTGAGGTAAAGACAAGAGCCAAGGTTCCTTTAGAACATGTAAACAAATCCTGTAAATTTTTCTGTCCAAATACTTACGCTGTTACGAGGATCCTGCATGGACTGGCACCATCTGGTTGCCTCTACTGTACATGATCGCATAGTCTCTGTACGGCCATGATAAAAATATCTTGTCATAGCTGTTTCATAGCAGCAACCAGGGCTACAGGAAAAAATGAAGATAAGAGAATGTAGCATAAGAAAGAAAATGCTCTATTGTTACTACAACGAGAGTATACCCAATTAAGCTGACTGGTCAGAGATTAGGCTCTACAATACAGACTACAGTTGAGATTTTCAATAACAAAGAGACCATTCTCACTTTCAAAGAGCAAAAATTATTCTGGTTCACAGGGCCTGGTGATTGGTCATTACTAGTGATTGGTCTCTTCAAACTTTCTACTTTTTCCTGGTTTACTCTAGGGAACTTCCTAAATAATACTTTTACTTAATTCTGTAGTCAATCATGGTCTATATGAAGAAACTAAAGGCTAAGGACTCTATATTACAATCTATCATTGTATAACAAATTACCCTAAAACTTAGTGGTGCTTCAAAGGCTTGGCTGTATCAGGTTATATACACTGGAATCTGTGGTAGGTATCCTCTAAGAGGCTCCCCAGTGATCCCTGCCTCCTGCCAGTTATGCCCTGGAATAACTGCTCACACCGAGTATGGGAGGGACCTCATGACTTGCTTCCAATGAAAAGAGGAGAAAGTAATGGTGTCACTACCAAAATTAGATGATAAAAAGGCTTTGTCTTGCTCTCTTTGTTACGCTGAGGGAAGTCAGCTACCATCTGGAAGCTGCCTTTTATAAAGGCCCAGGAAGGAAGAAACTGAGGGAGGCTTCTGGACAACTTAGAAGGAACTGAACAACTGGCTGAGGAGGACATCCTCTTGGAGGAGTGCCTTTAAATGAGAACACACCCTGACGTCCTGATGACAACCTCACCTCAAGAGAGACATGAAGTTGGAGGCACCCCATTAAGCTGTATTTGGATACCTGACAAACAGAAAATGTGAGATTATATATGTTTTTTGTTTTGAGCCACTAAATTTTGGGTAATTTGTTATACAATGATAGATTGTAATATAGAGTCCTTAGCTTTTAGTTTCTTCATATAGACCATGCTTGACTACAGAATTAAGTAAAAGTATAATTTAAGAAGTTCCCTAGAGTAAACCAGGAAAAAGTAGAAAGTTTGAAGGGACCAATCACTAGTAATGACATTGAAATGGGAATCAAAAATTCACAACAAACAAAATTCCAATACCAGATGGCTTCATGCATGAATTTTACCAAACATTTAAAGAAGAGTTAATAGCTTTCCCACTCAAACTTTTCCAAAAACATGAAGAGAAAGGAAAGCTTGCAAATTTATTTTACAAGGTTAGCATCACCCTGGTACTAAAACCAGACAAGGGCACTAAAGAAAAAGAAAATTACAGATCAATATTCCTGATGAACATACATTCAAAAATCCTCAGCAAAAGATTAGCAAATAGAATTCAAAAGTACAAAGGATCATTCATCATGACCAAGTGGTATTTATTCCAGGGATGCAAGGATAGTTCAATATCCATAAATTAATCAATGTGATACACCACATAAAAGGAAGGATAAAAACCATATAATCCTTACAATAGTTGATGAAAAAGCAGCTGACAAAATCCAACATCCATTTATGATAAAAACTCTTAACAAAGTGAAAACAGAGGGAATGTACCTCAACATAATAAAGGCCGTATTATAACAACAGTTAATATCATACTCAATGGTGAAAAGCTAGAAGCTTTTCTTTTAAGATCAGGAACGAGACAAGATCAGGAACGAGACAAGGATGCCCACTCCCATCACTTTCAATCAATATAGTATTTGAAGTCCTAGCACAGCAATCAGACAAGAAAGAGATACAAAATGCATCCAAATTGGTTAGGAAGAAGTAAAACTGTAACTATTTGCAGATGACTTGATACTACATACAGAAGACCCTAAACAACTCCACCAAGGAACTATTAAAACTAATAAATGAATTCAGTAAAGTAACAGGATACAAAATCAATGTATAGAAATCTACTACATTTCTATACATCAATAATGTACTACCAGAAAAGAAAAACTGAGAAAACAATCCCATTTATAGTTGTATCAAAGAGAATAAAATACCTAGGAATAAATCTAACCAAGGAGGTAAAAGACCTGTACTCTGTAAACTATAAAATATTGTTGAAAGAAACTGAAGATGACACAAATAAATGGAAAGTTATTCCATGCTCATGGATAGGAAGAATTAGTATTATAAAATGGCCATATTGCCCAAAGCAATCTACAGATTCAGTGCAATCACTATCAAAATTCCAATGGCATTTTTCATTACATCAGAGCAAATAATTCTAAAATTTGTATGAAACCACAAAAAATTCTGAATAGCCACAGCAATTGTGAGAAAGAAGAAAGCTAGAGGCATCATGCTCCTCAATTTCAAACTGTACTACTAAGCTACAGTAATCAAAACAGTATGGTACTTACATAAAAACAGACACATATATCAATGGAACAGAACAGAGAGCCCAGAAATAAACCCACACCTATATGGTCAATTAATATATGACAAAGGAGGCAAGAATATACAGTGGAGAAAAGAGAGTCTCTTTAAAAAATGATGTTGGGAGAACTGGACAGCTATGTGCAAAAGAATGAAAGTGGATCACTCTCTTACACCATACACAAAAATAAATTCAAATGGATTAAAGACCTAAATATAAGAACTGAAACCATCAAACTCCTAAAAGAAACATATGCAGTGTTCACTGAAATGAATGGATAATAAAGATGTGGTATGTGTTTATGTATATGCATACATACACACACACACACACTTGAATATTATTCAGCCATAAAAAAGAATGAAATCTTGACATTTGGGACAACATGGTATTATGCTAAGTGAAATAAGTCAGTCAGAGAAAGAGAAATACCATATGATTTCACATATACACGGAATGTGAAAAATAAAACAAACAAGCAAAACATAAACAGACTCACAAACATAGAGAACTGACAGTTGGTTACCATGGGAGTGGGAACAGGTGGAGTAGATGAAGGGAATAAAGAGGTACAAACGTCAAATTATGAAGTAATTTAGTCACAGGGATGCAAGTATAGCATAAGGAAGACAGCTCATAATATTGTAATATCTTTGTATGGTGACCAATGTAACTACACTTACCATGGTGATCATTTAATAATGTTTATATCATGAATCACTAAGTTCATCTCAAACAAAAATAATATTGTATATAAACTATATTCCAATAAAAAACATGATTAAAAAAGATGCTGCTACCCTACAACCTCTAATGAAATAAAAGATCTTGGTAATGGTCATGAATGGCTACTAAAACTGTTAGGTAGAAAAATCAGAAAGGAAACTTTATAATGGATGTTGGCTAACAAATGAACCCACTCTCAAGCTGAACAGGATGAAATGGAAAACAAGGAACATTAACTATTTGACTTACCAGTGTAAAAAATAATAAAAATTACTGATTCTTATTCTCAAGTCTCTAGATCTAACTCCCAGTTTAATAGGAGATGTGGAAGACAGAGCAACATGTTTAAATGGTATTTTTCTTTGAATTAAAAGACTAATGCACAAAAAGTAACAAATTTATGTTAATAGGCACACAATGTATAAAGATGTAATCTGTGATAGTAACAAAATAAAGAAGGTGGTACAGAGATATTTAGAAGCAATACCTGTATATTGAGACTAGGTTGGTATTGTTCAAAATAGGTTGTTATAAATTTAAGATGTTAATTGTAAAAAAAAAAAAAAAGGCTAAAAAATGTAGAGAAAAATAAAGAAGGGAGTCAAAGTATCCTACAAAATTTCAACTAAATACAAAAAAGACAGTAGCAGAGGAGTTGAAGAACAAAAGCCATATAAGACCTACAGAAAACATAGCTAAATGGCAGAAGTAAATACCTCTTATCAGTAATTGTTTCAAATGTAAAGAGACTAAACTTTCCAATCAAAGGCAGACATTGGCAGAATGGGATAAAAAACAGTCTATCTGCTGTCTACAAGAAATTCACTTTAGATACAAAAATATTAAGTAAAAAATAAAAGGATGAGAAAAGATATTAACCAGAAGTTAATAGTAACCAAGAGTTGAAGTGACCATATTATAAAAATCATTTTAAATAAAAAAGGTTAAAAGAGGAAAACAGAATATTATATACTGATAAAAGGTTTAATTAATTCATTACGAAGATATATAACAATTATAAAAATATATGCACTGTGACATAATGAGTCATAAGAAATACATATTTGGTCATTCATATGACCAAATATATATTTCCCAGGTATATTTGGTCTTCATCCACAGTTTCTGAAAACACTGCAGAGTCTTAAAAGGTGAAATAGGTGTTTTGTCACGTTAATGAATGACTTTTGGATGTCTACCCAAGGGCAGAAGACAGAGGCTGAAATCAGCCAATGGCTAATAATTTAGTCAATTGTGACTATGCAATGAAGCCCTCACAAGAACCCCTGAGAAGGGCTTATTGCTCCCTGCTGTTGGATCCTGCTCCTCAGTCAGAGAGAGCTTCTGTGCTTGGAGAACCGGACCACCTCCACATGCCACCCAGCCAGGCCCCAAGCTCCACAGGGATAGAAGCTCCTTCATTGGGACCCTGCCCTATGTCTCTCTTCATTTGGCTGTTAACTTGTATTCTTTACAGTATCCTTTATTAAACTGGTAAATGTAAATGTTTTCCTGAGTTCTGTGAGCCATTCTAGCAAGTTAATCAAACCTAAGGGTGAGGTTGTGGGAACCTCCAATCTGTAGACGGTAGGTCAGAAGCACAGGGAACGGCCTGGGGCTTGCGACTAGCGTCAGCAGCGGGGATTGCAGGGCAGTCTTGCAGGATGGAGCCCTTAACCTGGGGAATCTGGTGCTGTCTCCAGGCAGGGAGCATAAGAATTGAGCTCTCCAACAACCAGCTGGTGTTCGAGAAACCCCCTCCTACATACTTACACATTGGATTTGGGTCTGGGAACCTGAATGAAGCTATACTACTATTACTTCTGTGTATAATATTGTTACTGTTACATATATATATGTAGGAAAAGAACACCCCCGTGTATGCACTAAACCACACAGCTCTAAAATATATAAAGCAAATATTGACAGAATTGAAGAAAAAATTAAAACATAAAAGAATGTAAATTCTTCTCAAGTGTACATACAACATTCTCCAGGATAGACCACATATATGCCATAAAAGAAATACCAATAAATTTTAAAAGATTGAAATCATACAAAATATCTTCTTCACTGACAACAGAATGAAGCTAGAAATCAGTAACAGAAGAAAACTGAAAAATTCATAATGTAGCTGACTGTTGAAAAACATGGGTTTGAACTGTGCAGGTCCACTTACACATGTATTTTTTTCAATATATATATTAGACAAGTTTTTAGAGATTTGTGTTGTGACAATCTGAAAAAATGATTTCTTTTCTCTAGTGTACTTTACTGTGGGAATACAGTATATAATACATATAGCAGAAATGTGTTAATTGTTGATGTTATCAGTCAGGTTCTAATCTTAGTAGGCTACTAGTAGTTAAGTTTTTGGAGAGTCAGAAGTTATATGTGGGTTTTGCCTGCACAAAGGGTTGGGGCACCAACCAACACCAACCAACACCTACGTTATAGAAGAAGAATCTCAAATCAATAAACTAACACACACCTTAAGGAACTAAAGAAAAAAACAACAAACTAGACTCAAAACTATCCAAGGAAGAAAATAATTAAGATTAGAGGTAAACAAAATACAAAAATTAAAAACAGAGTTAACCAAACTAAAACGTTTGAAACGATCAACAAAACTGACAAACCTTTAGCTACACGAACTAAGAAAAAAAGGGAGAAGACTCAAATTTACTAAAATTAACTATTAAAGATAGGACATTACAGCCAACTTTATAGAAATAAAAAGGATTGTAAAAGAATATCGTAAGAAACCTTATGTAAGATGGATAAGCTAGATGAAATGTATGCATTCTGAGACACATACAAACTACTAAATCTGACTCAAGAAAAAAAATCTGACTGAACCTATAACAAGAAATCAATCAATAATCAAAAACCTTCCAACAAACAAAAGTCCTCAGATAATTTTATTGACAAATTCTAACACTTAAAGAATTAAGACAAATCCTTCTCAAACTCTTCCAAAAAACTGAAGAGGAGGGAATACTTCCTAACTCATAACAAAACTAGCACTACACTGATACCAAAACCAGACAAAGACACTGTAAGACACTACAGACCAACATCCTTTATGAACACAGATGCAAAAATCCTCATATACTAGCAAATTGAATTTAGCAGCATATTAAACGGATGATACACTATGACCAGTGGGACTTATCCCAGGAATGCAAAGGTGATTCAACACAGGAAAATCAATGTAATATATCATATTAATAGAATGAAGGGAAAGTCCTACATGCGAATCTCAGTTGATACAGAAAAAGCATTTAACAAAATCAATTGCTCTTCCATTTACACTCAGTAAACTAGGAATAGAAGGGAACTTCCTCAAAATGATAAAGGGCACTTACAAAAACACACAGCTAACATCATACCCAATGGTGAAGGACTTAAAACTTTCTACTTCAGATGAGCAGGAAGATAAGGAAGCCTGCTTTTGCCAATTCTATATAACATAATATTGGTTGTTCCAGCCAAAGGAAAATAAGTAAAAGTCATCCAAACTGGAAAGGAAAAAGGAAACTTATCTCTATTCACAGATGACCTAATGTTATATTTAGAAAACCCAAAAGAATTCACAAAAAACTGTTAGAACTCATTCAGCAGTTTCAAGATACAAAATTATACAGAAAAATCAGTTGCATTTCTATAATTCAATGTAATCTGTATCAAAATCCCAATAGTGTTTCTGCAAACCTATCTTAAAATTCATATGGAATTTCAAGGGACCCAGAATAGCCAAAACAATCTTGAAAAGGAGAACAAAGGTGAAGGACTCAAATGCTTGCAGATTATTTTTTTATTGAAGTGTCATTGATATACAATCTTATGATGGTGTCACATAAACACAGTGTTTTCAACATTCACCCATATTGTCAAGTCCTCACCCCCTCTACTGTGGTTACTGTCTATCAGGCACGCTTGCAGATTTTTAAACTTACTACTACTACAAAGCTACAATAATTAAAATAATATGGTACTAACACAAGAAGAGACATATAAACCAATGGGATAGAACTGACACCCCCAAAATAAACCCTCACATCTATAGTCAACTTATTTTGGACAAGAATGTCAAGACCATCCTATGGGGAAAGAATGGTTCTCTTCAACAAATATGCTGAGAAAAACTAGTTACCCACATGCAAAAGAATGATGTTGGACCGTTACCATACACCATACAGAAATATTAACTCAGAACATATCAAACACCTAAAGTAAGAGCTAAAACTATACAACTCCCAGAAGAAAATACAGGGGAAAACCTTCATGACACTGTATTTAGCAATGACTTTTTGGATATGACACCAATAACAAAGGCAATGAATTAAAAAAACTGTACTTCAAAATTAAAAACCATGCATCAAAGGATGCTATCAAGAGAGCGAAAAACCCACAGAATGGGAGAAAATATTTGCAAATCACATATCTGATATTCAGAATATATAAAGAATTCAGACAAAATGAAACCCAATTACCAAATGCACAAAGGACTTGAACAGACATTTTGCCAAAGAAGATAAACAAATGGCGGATAGACACATGAAAAGATATATAACTTCCTTTGCCATTAGGGAAATGTAAATAAAAAACAAAATGAGATACCACCTCACAGCTACCAACTACTGTGGGTAGGTATAATTTTTTTTAAATGGAGAAAATAAGTATTGGCAAATTCAAAGAGAAAGACAATAGAATAGAGGCTACCAGAGGCTGGGGCAGGAGGAGGAAATGGATTAATAATGGGTTTTGCTTAATGGATAGAGTTTCTGTTTGTGGTGATGAAAAAATTCTGGAAACAGACAGTGATGATTGTTGTGCAATACTGTTAAAAGTAATTAATGCCACTGGACTGTACACTTAAAAACTGTTAAAATGTCAGGCTTTATTTTGCATATATTTTACCACAATAAGAAAAGATAGTCAACTGCTTACGGCAGAATGGTAGCAGTATATTTTGAAACTGGTAACGTAAGTAGAAGTATAATTCATGACAACAAGAACACAAAGAAGAGAAGCAAAAGAAAAGTATTGTTTTAAGGTTCTTATACTTGAAGTAGGAAATATTATTTGAAGCTAGACTGCAGTAAGTTAAAGATGTACTTTGTAAACCACAGTGCAACTACTTAAAAAAAATAACAGCTGACAATGGAGATAAGTGGAGAATTTTAAAAAAACACTAAATTAAAAAAAATAAGGAACAAAATCAAATGAGATAAAAAAATGAACAGCAAGATGGTAGATTTAAGCACAAACTTATTGATAATTATATTTATTGAAAGTGATCTAAATATCCCATTTAAAGACAGATATTCTCTGAATACAAAACAAACAACATCAGAAAGCTTCCACTACTACTTAAGAAGGAAGTCACAACATACCATCTCTCCTATCCTAAAAAGGAGTAAAAAAAAAAAACAGATTATCTACAAAATCTTATCTTTCCATGAAACCATCAGGAAACTGAGGCTACAAGAAAACCATGTGACCTAAACTCCCACAATTGACAAAACCCTTTTTAGAAGAGAACAGACACTTCAAAAGTACCAAGGTCATTGAAAACAAATAAAGACTGTGAAAGTGCTACAGCTCAAAACAAATACACTGTTGATAAAAGTACAAATTAGGACACGGTGCTAACTGGGAAAGTCAGAAAAAAACAATGGGGAGTTAGGACAAAGTACCTGTGGTAAAGATAGACCCCTTGGACCTCAAGAGTCTGATAATGAAAAATGAATGGTCCTCACCGTCCGTGAAGTCTGTAATAGGCCAGCTGAAGTGCAAGCTGAATAAAGGTATCAGGGTGAAGCATCAACTTCTTGGTTAGCTTTTTGCCAAAAGATGTAAAGGCATATGCTACAATTTGCAGATCAGATGCCTAATAAAAAGAATGAAATGCAAACAACGAAAAATCATGTCAGGTGAATACTCCCAAGATAACCAAATTATCATACTCATTAAAGCAATCATTATATATACTTAAAAGTATTAAAGCTATAACTTAAAAACATTTTATGTTGTCATGCTTAGATGATAGCCCAATTTTTATATTTGGTAGTTTAAAGAGAAAGTATTACTAAGGGAAAAGTAAAAAATCTACCTGCTTGAGATACTGTGCTTTAGCTTGGCTGATGTCATTCAATATTTTCTCATCCACAGTGAAAACAAGCTCCTCTGGAAGTGGTATATCCCGTACTTTTTCTGAACCCTGAAAGTAGGAAATACTTCAAAATACCATATCAATAAATATATGAGGAGAAAAATGATGAAATATTTGTTCTAACATACCTTCCATCTTCCTTCATTCTCAAAAACCTTCTCATCAACATAATAGCTGACATTCACCATAACCATTGCATCATAAGGAGCATGCTACAAGGAAAAAACGCATTTTTTGAATACTTTATGTGAACCTAAAAATATGACCCAATACATTATTTTCACTTTCCCTGCATTCTTAACACATAATAAGGAATTTTCAAATGCCTACATGATGACAAAGATTTGAATATCCTACAGTATAGTAAGTAGCTGCTCTATTTTATTTTCTGAGAAAGCACAAATATTCAAAGTTTGGAAGCACTTAATTAGGGATTTTGAGGTAATGGAGAGTGGTGTAAACATGAACAATCTAGAGAAAATAACTGCTATTCGTATAGAAATAAAAGCAGGTCTACGTAGGCAATGCTAACATGCTCTGAACTTGTAAAGGCAACGTGGAAAAGGCAGATGGGGATGGCAGACTATCGGAAGGCTAAACTGAGGATGGGTATGAATTCCCTTAGGAGAAAACATAGGCCACTAGGCATTAGAAAACACAACATTTTGTATTTATGTCCACAAGAGTGTTCAGAAGTGGTAGAAATAATTCTCAGTGTTTAAGGAATGTGGGAAAGCTGTGCTGACTTAAGGGGTATTACAGGTTTGACAGCAATATTTAGAGAAAGGAATTGCAACTAGTGAACTTTTCCATCATTTATCGTGGAGGACAAATGTTTTGCCTTATTTTCTCCATGTTCCTTTGATGACAAATTACATCGGATGTTTTTTCCTCTGTGATACTGCTACCACTTTATGTTGAACATAGTTACCATAATTTATGAACTCAGTGTAACACTGTTAGCCTTGGAGAGAAAGAAGGGAGGCTTTATGATGTGGACCTGCCACTTGGGCCCAGTTTCTGTGGGAGTAACTAAGTGTTGTAAGTATCCCCATAACATCACACAGCTCTGGCTGCCCTGTATGACGGCCCTGGGGAACCTGGAAGCACAGTATATGCACTGTTACCAAGTAGCAGCCACAACATCAGGTAAGGAGGCTCTTGGAGGCGGGGGTGGTCAGTACAAGATGCACGAGCAACGCCATCCCACTTGTCAGCAACAGCTTGCACAGTAAAACTCACAAGTCAATGACAAACCCCTTTTCTAACAGCATCTCAAAACTGTGCAGTGCATTATGGCTTTACAAAGAATTTTCACAGATGACACATACACTGTTTCACATAAAACAACAGTATTAATTTCTCACTTTTTTAAATTAAGGTATCATTTATATATAATCTTACGAAGAAGGTTTCACATGAGCAACATTCTGGTTACAACATTCACCCATATTATCAAGTCCCCTCACCCCAACACCCCATTGCAGTCATTGGCCATCAGCATACTAAGATGCTATAGAGTCACTACTTGTCCTCTCCATGCTTTATGGGCCTTCCCCGTGACCTACTTATACTGTGATTGCTGATTTTAAAGTGCCCTTTAACCCCTTCTCCCTCCCTCCCCACCCACCCTCCCCAACCTCTTACCTTTGGTAACTGCTAGTGCCTTCTTGGAGTCTGTGAGTTTCCTGCTGTTTTTTACCTTCAGTTTTGCTTTGTTGTTATACTCCACAAATGAGTGAAATCATTTGGTACTTGTTTTTCTCTGCCTGAATTATTTCACTCAGAATAATACCTTCTATCTCTACCCATGATGTTACAAATGATAGAATTTGTTTTCATTTTTTGGCTGAAAAATATTCCATTGTGAATATGTACCACTTCTTCTTTATCCATTCATCTACTGATGGACACTTAGGTTGCTTCTACATTTTAGCTATTGTAAATAATACTGCAATAAACACAGGGATGCATATGTTTTTTTTGAATCAGGGATCTTGTTTTCTTCAGGTAAATTCCTAGGAGTAGAATTGCTCAGTCAAATGGTATTTATTTCCATTTTTAGTTTTTTAAGGAACGTCCATATTGATTTCCACAATGGTTGAACTAATTTACATTCACACCAGCAGTGTAGGAGGGTTCCCCTTTCTCCACCTCCTCATTAGCATTTGTTGTTCCTAGTCTTTTGGATGTTGGCCATCAACCTGTGTGAAGTGGTAACTCATTGTGATTTTAATTTACATTTCCCTGATAATTAGAGATGTGGAGCATCTTTTCATGTGTCTGTTGGCCATGTGAATTTCTTCTTTGGAGAAGTGTCTGTTCACACCCTCCACCCATTTTTTAATCAGGTTATTTGCTTTTTGGGTGTTAAGGCATGCGAACTCTTTATATACTTTGGATGTTAACGCCTTATCAGATATGTGATTTATGAATATATTCTTCCATACTGTAGGATGCCTTTTTGTTCTGCTGATGGTATCCTTTTCTGTACAGAAGCTATTTAGTTTGATGTAGTCCCATTTTCTCATTTTTGCTAATTCCCTTGCCTGAGGAAATGTGTTCAGGAAAAACTTTCTCATGTTTATACTAAAGAGATTTTGCTGGTTTTCTTCCAATAGTTTTATGGTTTCATGACTTGCGTTCAGGTCTTTTCATCCATTTCAAGTTTACTTTTGTGTATGGAGTTAGCCAATAAGCCAATTTTATTCTCTTGCATGTAGCTGTCCAGTTCTGCCAACAACAGTTGTTGAAGAGGCTGTCATTGCCTCATTGTATATCCATGGCTCCTTTATCGTACATTAATTGGCCATATATGTGTGAGTTTATATCTAGGCTCTCTATTCTGTTTCTCTAATCTATGGTTCTGTTCTTGTGCCAGTACCAAATTCTTTTGATTACTGTGGCTTTGTAGTAGAGCTTGAAGTTGGGGAGCATAATCCTCCCAGCTTTATTCTTCATTCTCAGGATGTCTTTGCTATTCAGGATCTTCTGTGGATCCGTACGAATTTTAGAACTGTTTGTTCTAGTTCACTGAAGAATGCTGTTGGTATTTTCATAGGCATTGCATTGAATCTGTAGATTGCTTTAGGCAATTTTGACATTGGCAAATTAGGCAGTGGGCAGTAGCCATTTTGACAATATTAATTCTTCCTACTCATGAGCACAGGATGTATTTCCATTTATTGTTGTCTTTTAATTTCTCTTATGAATGTCTTGTAGTTTTCAGAGTATAGGTCTTTTACTAATTTATGTTAATTTTGAGAAATTTTATTCTTTTTGATGTAATTGTAAATGGAATTATTTTCTGATATCTCTTTCTGCTAGTTCATCATTAGTATATTGGAATGCCACACATTTCTGCATATTAATTTTGTACCCTGCAACTTTGCTGAATTCAGTTATTAGTTCTAGTAGTTTTAGAATGGATTCTTTATGGAGTTTTTTATGTACAATATCATGTCATGTGCAAACAGGGACATTTTAGTTCTTCCTTATCAATCTAGATGGCTTTTATTTCTTTGTGTTGTCTGATTGCCATGGCTAGGAACTCCAGTACTATGTTGAATAAAAGTGGGGAAAGTGGGCATCCTTGTCTTGTTCCCGATCTTAGAGGAAAAGCTTTAAGCTTTTCACTGTTAAGTATGATGTTGGCTGTGGGTTTGTCTTATATAGCCTTTATTATGTTGAGCTACTAGCCCTCCATACCCATTTTGTTGAGAGTTTTTATCATGAATGGATGTTGAATTCTGTCGAATGCTTTTTCAGCATCTATGGAGATGATCATGTGGTTTTTGTCCTTCTTTTTGTTGATGTGGTGGATGATGTTGATGGATTTTTGAATATTGTATCATCCTTGCATCCCTGGAATAAATCCTACTCAATCATGATGGACGATCTTTTTGATGTATTTTTAAATTTGTTTTGCTAGTATTTGTTGAGTATTTTTGCATCTATGTTCATCAAGGATATTGATCTGTAATTCTCTTTTTTTGTGGTGTCTTTGTTTTGGTATTAGAGTGATGCTGGCCTCATAGAATGAGTTTGAAGGTATTCCCTCTTCTACTTTTTTGGAAAACTTTAAGGAGGATAGTTATTAGGTCTTCTGGTCTAGGGGTTCTGTTCTGAGGTAATTTTCTGATTACCAATTCAATGTCATTGCTGATAATTGGTCTATTCAGATTTTTTGTTCCTTCCTGGATCAGCCTTGGAAGGTTGTATTTTTCTAGAAAGTTGTCCATTTCTTCTAGGTTATTCAATTAGTTAGTATATAATTTTTCATAATATTCTCTAAAAATACTTTGTATATCTTTGATGTCCATAGTGATTTTTCCTTTCTCATTTCTGATTCTGTTAATGTGTGTAGACTCTCTTTTTTTCTTGACAAGTCTGGCTAGGGGTTTATCTATTTTTTTTTCTCAAAGAACCAGTTCCTGGTTTTATTGATTCTTCCTATTGTTTTATTCTCCTCAATTTTATTTATGTCTGTTCTGATCTTTATTATGTCCCTCATTCTACTGACATGGGTCTCCTTTATTCTTCTTTTTCCATTAATTGTGAGTTTAGACTGTTCATTTGGCATTTTTCTTCTTTCTCGAGATAAGCCTGTATTACAATATTCTTCCCTCTTAGAACTGCCTTCACTGCATCTCACAGGTTTTGGGGTGTTGAGTTGTTGTTTTCATTTGTTTCCATATATTGCTTGATCTATTTGGTCATTGATTCATTGATTATTTTGGAGTATGTTAAGCCTCTATGTGTTTGTGGGCATTTTTGTTTTCTTTACATTTTTTATTTCTAGTTTCATACCTTTGTGGTCTGAGAAGCTGGTTGGCACAATTTCAGTACTTCTGAATTTACTGAGGCTGTTTTTGTGGTCTTCTATATGATCTATTATGGAAAGTGTTCCAGGTACACTTGAGAAGAATGTGTATCCTGCTGCTTTTGGGTGGAGTGTCCTACAGATATGTGTTAGGTCCATCCGTTCTAATGTGTTTTCAAGTGCCTCTGTCTCCTTACTTATTTCCTTTCTGGTTGATCTATCCTTTGGAGTGAGAGGTGTGTTGAAGTCTCCTAAAATGAATGCATTGCATTCTATTTCCCCCTTTAATTCTGTTAGTATTTATTTCACATATGTAGGTGCTCCTCTGTTGGGTGCATATTATAATGGTTATATCCTCTCATTGGACTGATCCCTTTATCATTATGTAATGTCCTTCTTTGTCTCTTGTTACTTCCTTTGTTTTGAAGTCTATTTTGTTTGATACAAGTACTGCAACTCCTGCTTTTTTCTCCCTATTAGCTGCATTTCCATCCCTTCACTTTTAGTGTGTGTATGTGTTTGGGTTTGAAGTGAGTCTCTTGTAGGCAGCATACAGATGGGTCTTTTTTTTTTTATCCATTCAGTAACTCTATGTCCTTTGATTGGTGCATATCATCTTTTTACATTTATGGTACTATCCATTATCAATATGTTTTTATTGCCATTTCAGCCTTTAGATTCTGAAGCCTTTAGTGGTTACTGAAGGTTCAAGGGCAGCTTCGTTACTATCTAACAGTCTGAATAACTCAGTATACCATGTCAAACAAATCTAAAGGTTTTTTTGTTTCCTCTCCATTCTTCTTCCCCCTTCACTCTTTATATATTAGTTGTCATAGTCTGTACTCTTTGTGAATCTCTTGACTGACTTTGTGGGTAATTGATTTAATTTTGCATTTGCTAGTAATTAATTGGTCTACTTCCTTTACTGTGGCTTTATTTTCTCTTGTGACAGCCACTTAGTCTTAGGAGCACTTCCATCTAGAGTAGTACCTTTAACACACACTGTAGAGATGGTCTGTGGGAGGCAAATTCCCTCAACTTTTGATTATCTGGAAATTGTTTAATCCCTGCTTCAAATTTAAATGATAATCTTTCTGGGTAGAGTATTCATGGTTCGAGGCCCTTCTGCTTCAGTGTATTAAATATATCATGGCACTCCCTTCTAGCCTGTTAGGTTTTAGCTGAGAAGTCTGATGATAGCGTGATGAGTTTTCCTTTGTATGTGATCTTTTTTCTCTCTCTGACTGCTTTAAATACTCTGTCCTTGTCCTTGATATTGCCATTTTAATTATTATATGTCTTGATGTTGTCTTCTTAGGGTCCCTTGTGTTGGTAGATCTCTGCACTTGCATTACCTGAGAGACTATTTCCTTCCCCAGGTTGGGGAAGTTTTCAGTAATTATATCCTCAAAGAGACTTTCTATTGCCTTTTCTCTCTTCTCCTCATGCCATTATGAAGCAAATATTTTTCCATTTGGATTGGTCACACAGTTCTCTTATTATTCTTTCAGTCCTAGAGATCCTTTTTATTCTCTGTGCCTCAGCTTCTTTGTTTTCCTATTGTCTAATTTCTATTTCATTTACCGTCTCCTCTACCTCATCTAATCTACTTTTAAATCCCTCCATTGTATGTTTCATTTCAGATACTGTATTATTCAAATTTCTATCTCTTTCTTGTACTCCTACCTGAGATTGTGACTATTTTTCTATAGCTCTGTAAGCATGTTTATGATTTTTATTTTGAAATCTTTTTCAAGAAGATTGGTGATTTCAGTTTAACTGATCCCTCTTTCTGGCATTTTTTTCTTGTAATTTTGTTTGGACTGAATTCCTTTTCTGTTTCATATTTCTAGTGGTGACTATGGAATAAGAACTTTGTGTGGGCAACAGCCTCTAGTACCCAGAAAATCTAGTTTCTGGGGCTGCCCAGCTCCTTGAGTGATGGCACAGGTTGCAGGCACACAGCACCGGCACCTGCTGGGAGGAAAAAGCTCTTTTCCATTTCCCAGCCACAATACCTGCTTCCACTACCAAGGTCAGTGGGCCAAGCACACAGGGAGGAGCCTCTGCATTACAACCCTGTATCTGGTGTAGGCAGGGCTGCTGCCCTCAGTCTGGCCTGGTGCAATGGTGGGGGCAGGTGCGCAGACAAGTGCCTGCCAGGTGGAAGGTGCAGCAGGCTGCGTACTGCAGTGGTGGGCCTCTGTGCTGCCTTGCCAGCCAGGGGGATTGACTGTCTGAGGTTCCTGGAAGTTCCCAACCTGCTGGGTTGAGTATGTCAGGATGATTTTGTCCAACTGTCCTTTCTCCTGAGTAGCAAACTCTGTGCAATCCTTGCCCCTTTAGCAGCCCTCTCACTATAGTGATGTCTTTCAAATTACCCACCTGTCTTCTGTCCCAAAGCACCCAGCTGAGGGTACCTGTTCTCCACAAGTGGCTGGAAAATCAGTCTTTCCAAGTATTCTGCCTGTCTTTACTGTTTGCTTCTTTTTTTTTTTTTGAGAGGGCATCTCTCATATTTATTGATCAAATGGTTGTTAACAAAAATAAAATTCTGTATAGGGAACTCATTGCTCAATGTACAATCATTAATCCACCCCAACCCTAATTCTCATCAGTCTCCAATCTTCTGAAGCATAATGAACAAGTTCTTACATGGTGAACAAGTTCTTACATAGTGAACAGTACAAGGGAAGTCATCACAGAAACTTTCAGTTTTGATCACACATTATGAACTATAAACAATCAGGTCAACTATGAATATTCGTTAGATTTTCATACTTGATTTATATGTGAATCCCACATTTCTCCCTTATTATTATTATTATTATTATCATTATTTTTAATAAAATGCTGAAGTCATAGGTAGATGCAAGATAAAGGTAGAAAACATAGTTTAGTGCTGTAAGAGAGCAAATTTAGATGATCAGGTGTGTGCCTGTAGACTAAGTGTTAATCCAAGCTAGATAAGGGCAATAAAACATCCACGGATGCAGAAGATTTCTCTCAAAACAGTGGGGGGTGAGGATCTAAGCCTCACCTCTGTTGATTCCCAATTTCTCACCTGATGGGCCCCCCTGCGACTGTGCCTGTCTTAGGTTGTTCCTCCCTTGAGGAATCTTACCCATCTCTGGCTAACCAGTTATCTTCCGGGGCCATACAGGGAAATGTAAAGTTGGTAAGTGAGAGAGAAGCAATATTGTTTGAAAAGGTTAGCTTTTTACTTCTTTGCAGATTTATGCCCTGTGGCTTTTATGCCCAGTATTTGTCTTGAGATATCTTTACCACTTGGAAGAATTATGATACTCGGTAAATTCGATATGAGGAATGAATTCTATTTAAGGGTTGTATTTAGGAAGGAAGAAGAAAAGCTATACGAGTAGCAGACGGAAGAAAACTTGGGAAGATTGATTATTTCTTTGACATATCTTCTTGTAGAGTAACTTAAGCATGTATAGGTTTTAAACTACTAATTAAATTGTGTACACACATTAACATAATAGGAATACAGTTACATAACCAAAGCACACCTATAATTACCAGCCATCTCCAGTGAAGCCAAGAAAACCAGTTAGGCACCCTAGGCATTTGTGAAAACTTATCTATGATATGGTGGATATTGTTCAACTGAACTTGAATGCTCTGAGAGAAATCAGACAAATTAAAACAACCCATTCCTGGGGACTGTTCACATCCCATATGTTCTTTTAACAGTAGATAGTCTGTACCCATAAGATTTTGGAGTGCTACAACTTGCACTTCTCCTAATTCTTGGTTGAGTTCCAACAGTATAGATCCAGTCAAATTTGTTGTTTTACTGTATGCACAGGCCAGCTTAGATAACTCCTTCTTCATTCCAATGGCAAGTCCAGAAACAGGTGGGATGAATGCAGCTACAACTGCAGCATTGCCTGGATCTTTGTTGAGGTTTTTTTGATGATCATCTTCTGGTATGACTCTTCCAGAGAGTGCTGATGATGGAAGTTCTTCTTCATATCGTATCTTAGTTCATTTTCTGGGTATCCAAATTAGGCTTTGATCCTCTGTATAAACACAAACAGACCCTTTATACCATTGTGTAGAACTCACTGGAGGTCACCACACAGGAACTGCCTTTTTTTTTTTTAAGAGAAAGGAATATTATCAGAAAAATGTACCTCCATAGCAGATCATCTGACGCCCTTTAAGTGATCAAAATAAGGATATTTAAAGCATGCATTAATCGTTGATTTACAGTTAGTTTTATCCTATCAGGGAGTAATCCCCCTTCTCTTTCTATCTTTCTTTTTTTTGTTATCTTTAATCTACACTTACATGAAGGATATTATGTTTACTAGGCTCTCCCTTATACCAGTTCCCCCTTATAAACCACTTTACAGTCACTGTCCATCAGCATAGCAAAATGTTGTAGAATCACTACTTGTCTTCTGTGTTGTACAGCCCTCCCCTTTCTCCCACCCCCCCATGCATGCTATTCTTAATACCCCCTTTCTTCTTCCCCCCCTTATCCCTCCCTACCCACCCATCCTCCCCAGTCCCTTTCCCTTTGGTACCTGTTAGTCCATTCTTGGGTTCTGTGATTCCGCTGCTGTTTTGTTTCTTCGGTTTTTCCTTTGTTCTTATACTCCACAGATGAGTGAAATCATTTGGTATTTCTCTGTCTCTGCTTGGCTTATTTCACTGAGCATAATACCCTCAAGCTCCATCCATGTTGCTGCAAATGGTAGGATTTGCCCTCTTTTTATGGCTGAGTAGTATTCCATTGTGTATAGGTACCACATCTTCTTTATCTATTCATCTATCGAAGGACATTTAGGTTGCTTCCAATTCTTGGCTATTGTAAATAGTGCTGCGATAAACATGGGGGTGCATCTATCTTTCTCAAATTTGATTGCTGCGTTCTTAGGGTAAATTCCTAGGAGTGGAATTCCTGGGTCAAATGGTAAGTCTGTTTTGAGCATTTTGAGGAACCTCCATACTGCTTTCCACAATGGTTGAACTAATTTACATTCCCACCAGCAGTGTAGGAGGGTTCCCCTTTCTCCACAGCCTCGCCAACATTTGTTGTTGTTTGTCTTTTGGATGGCAGCCATCCTTACTGGTGTGAGGTGATACCTCATTGTAGTTTTAATTTGCATTTCTCTGATAATTAGCGATGTAGAGCATCTTTTCATGTGTCTATTGGCCATCTGTATTTCTTTTTTGGAGAACTGTCTGTTCAGTTCCTCTGCCCATTTTTTAATTGGATTATTTGTTTTTTGTTTGTTGAGGTGTGTGAGCTCGTTATATATTTTGGACATCAAGCCTTTATCAGATCTGTCATTTACAAATATATTCTCCCATACTGTAGGGTTCCTTTTTGTTCTATTGATGGTGTCTTTTGCTGTACAGAAGCTTTTCAGCTTAATATAGTCCCACTTGTTCATTTTTTGCTGTTGTTTTCCTTGCCCAGGGAGATATGTTCAAGAAGAGGTCACTCATGTTTATGTCTAAAAGGTTTTTGCCTATGTTTTTTTCTAAGAGTTTTATAGTTTCATGACGTACATTCAGGTCTTTGATCCACTTTGAATTTACTTTTGAGTATGGGGTTAGACAATGGTCCAGTTTCATTCTCCTACATGCAGCTGTCCAGTTTTACCAGCACCATCTGTTGAAGACACTGTCATTTCGCCATTGTATGTCCATGGCTCCTTTATCAAATATTAATTGACCATATCTGTTTGGGTTAATGTCTGGAGTCTCTAATCTGTTCCACAGGTCTGTGACTCTGTTCTTGTGCCAGTACCATATTGTCTTGATTACTATAGCTTTGTAGTAGAGCTTGAAGTTGAGGAGTGAGATACCCCCCCCCCCCACTTTATTCTTCTTTCTCAGGATTGCGTTGGCTATTCAGGGTCTTTGGTGTTTCCACATTAATTTTTGAATTATTTGTTCCAGTTCATTGAAGAATATTGCTGGTAATTTGATAGGGATTGCATCAAATCTGTATATTGCTGTGGGCAGGATGGCCATTTTGACGATATTAATTCTTCCTAGCCATGAGCATGGGATGAGTTTCCATTTGTTAGTGTCCCCTTTAATTTCTCTTAAGAGTGACTTGTAGTTTTCAGGGTACCGGTCTTTCACTTCTTTGGTTAGGTTTATTCCTAGGTATTTTATTCTTTTTGATGCAACTGTGAATGGAATTATTTTCCTGATTTCTCTTTCTATTAATTCATTGTTAGTGTATAGGAAAGCTACAGATTTCTGTGTGTTAATTTTGTATCCTGCAACTTTGCTGTATTCCAATATCAGTTCTAGTAGATTTGGAGTGGAGTCTTTAGGGTTTCTTATGTACAATATCATGTCATCTGCAAATAGTGACAGTTTAACTTCTTCTTTACCAATCTGGATTCCTTGTATTTCTTTGTTTTGTCTGATTGCCGTGGCTAGGACCTCCAGTACTATGTTAAATAACAGTGGGGAGAGTGGGCATCCCTGTCTAGTTCCCGATCTCAGAGGAAAAGCTTTCAGCTTCTCACTGTTCAGTATAATGTTGGCTGTGGATTTATCATATATGGCCTTTGTTATGTTGAGGTACTTGCCCTCTATTCCCATTTTGCTGAGAGTTTTTATCATGAATGGATGTTGAATTTTGTCAAATGCTTCTTCAGCATCTATGGAGATGATCATGTGGTTTTTGTCTTTCTTTTTGTTGATGTGGTGGATGATGTTGATGGATTTTCAAATGTTGTGCCATCCTTGCAACCCTGGGATGAATCCCACTTGGTCATGGTGTATGATCCTTTTGATATATTTTTGAATCCAGTTTGCTAATATTTTGTTGAGTATTTTTGCATCTACATTCATCAGTCTGTAGTTTTCTTTTTTGGTGGGGTCTTTGCCTGGTTTTGGTATTAGGGTGATGTTGGCTTCATAGAATGAGTTTGGGAGTATTCCCTCCTCTTCTATTTTTTGGAAAACTTTAAGGAGAATGGGTATTATGTCTTCTCTGTGTGTCTCATAAAATTCAGAGGTAAATCCGTCTGGCCCAGGGGTCTTGTTCCTGGGTAGTTTTTTGATTACCATTTCAATTTCTTTGCTTGTAATTGGTTTGTTTAACTTTTGTGTTTCTTCCTTGGCCAGTCTTGGAAGGTTGTATTTTTCTAGGAAGTTGTCCATTTCTGCTAGGTTCTGCAGCTTGCTGGCATACACGTTTTCATAGCAGTCTTTAATAATTTTTTGTATTTCTGCGGAGTCCGTTGTGATTTTTCCATTCTCATTTCTGATTCTGTTGATTTGTGTTGATTCTCTTTTTCTCTTAATAAGTTTGGCTAGAGGCTTATCTATTTTGTTTATTTTCTCAAAGAACCAGCTCTTGGTTTCGTTGATTTTTGCTATTGTTTTATTCTTCTCAATTTGTTTATTTCTTCTCTGATCTTTATTATGTCTCTCCTTCTGCTGACGTTAGGCCTCGTTTGTTCTTCTTTTTCCAGTTTCGATAATTGTGGTGTTCGATTATTCATTTGGGATTGTTCTTCCTTCTTCATGTGTGCCTGGATTGCTATATACTTTCCTCTTTAGACTGCTTTCGCTGCATCCCTCAGAAGTTGGGGCTTTTTGTTGTTGTTGTCCTTGATCTCTATTTTGATTTGTTCGTTGATCCATTGATTATTTAGAAGCATGTTGTTAAGCCCCCAATGTGTTTGTGAGCCTTTTTGTTTTCTTTGTAGAATTTATTTCTAGTTTTATACCTTTGTGGTCTGAAAAATTGGTTGATAGAATTTCAATATTTTGGAATTTACTGAGGCTCTTTTTGTGGGCTAGTATGTGGTCTATTCTGGAGAATGTTCCATGTGCACTTGAGAAGAATGTATATCCTGTTGCCTTTGGATGTAGAGTTCTATAGATGTCTATAAGGTCCATCTGTTCTAGTGTGTTGTTCAGTGCCTCGGTGTCCTTACTTATTTTCTTCCCTGTGGATCTTTCCTTTGGGGTGAGTGGTGTGTTGAAGTCTCCTAAAATGAATGCATTGCAGTCTATTTCCCCCTTTAGCTCTGTATTTGTTTCACATATGCTGGTGCTCCTGTGTTGGGTGCATATATATTTAGAATGGTTATGTCCTCTTGTTGGACTGAGCCCTTTATCATTATGTAATGTCCTTCTTTATCTCTTGTTACTTTCTTTGTTTTGAAGTCTATTTTGTCTGATATTAGTAGTGCAACCCCTGCTCTCTTCTTGCTGTTGTTTGCCTGAAATATGTTTTTCCATCCCTTGACTTTTAGTCTGTGCATGTCTTTGGGTTTGAGGTGAGTTTCTTGTAAGCAGCATATAGAAGGGTCTTGCTTTTTTTATCCATTCTGTTACTCTGTGTGTTTTGATTGGTGCATTAAGTCCATTTATATTTAGGGTGACTATTGAGAGATATGTACTTATTGCCATTGCAGGCTTTAAATTTGTGGTTACCAAAGGTTCAAGGTTAGCCTCTTTAGTATCTTACTGCCTAACTTAGCTCACTTATTGAGCTGTTATATACACTGTCTGGAAATTCATTTCTTCTGCCCCTTCTTATTCCTCCTCCTCCTTTCTTCATATGTTGGGTGTTTTGTTCTGTGCTCTTTTTAGGAGTGCTCCCATCTAGAGCAGTCCCTGTAAGATGCCCTGTAGAGGTGGTTTGTGGGAAGCAAATTCCCTCAGCTTTTGCTTGTCTGGGAGTTGTTTAATCCGCCATGATATTTAAATGATAGTCGTGCTGGATACAGTATCCTTGGTTCAAGGTCCTTCTGTTTCATTGTATTAAATATATCATGCCATTCTCTTCTGGCCTGTAGGGTTTGTGTTGAGAAGTCTGATGATAGCCTGACAGGTTTTCCTTTATAGGTGACCTTTTTCTCTCTAGCTGCCTTTAAAACTCTTTCCTTGTCCTTGATCCATTTTAATTATTATGTGTCTTAGTGTTGTCCTCCTTGGATCTTTTCTGTTGGGGGTTCTGTGTATTTCCGTGGTCTGTTTGATGATTTCCTCCCCCAGTTTGGGGAAGTTTTCAGCAATTATTTCTTCAAAGAGACTTTCTATCCATTTTCCTCTCTCTTCTTCTTCTGGTACCCCTATAATACAGATATTGTTCCTTTCAGATTGGTCACACAGTTCTCTTAGTATTGTTTCGTTCCTGAAGATCCTTTTATCTCTCTCTATGTCAGCTTCTATACGTTCCTGTTCTCTGGTTTCTATTCCTTCAATGGCCTCTTGCATCTTATCCATTCTGCTTATAAATCCTTCCAGCGTTTGTTTCACTTCTGTAATCTTCCTGCATCTGTGATCTCCCTCCGGACTTCATCCCATTGCTCTTGCTTTTTCTCTGCATCTCTGTCAGCATGTTCATGATTTTATTTTGCATTTTTTCAGGATTGGTTAGGTCTGTCTCCTTCTCAGGTGTTGTCTCTGTGATCTTTGTCTGCCTGTAGTTTTTGCCTTTTCATGGTGACAGAGATAGTTTGCAGAGCTGGTACGAGTGACGGCTGGAAGAGCTTTCCTTCTTGTTGGTTTGTGGCCTTCCTCTCCTGGGAGAACAGCGACCTCTAGTGGCTTGTTATGGGCAGCTGCCTGCAGACAGGGTCATGCAGACAGGGCTTCTGCTTCCTGCCCGGCTGCTATGGAGTTTATCTCCGCTGTTGCTGTGGGCATAGCCTGCTTTGGGCTGCTGCTCCAAAATGGTGGAGCCCCATTGGAGCAGGAGCGGCTGGGAGGCTATTTATCTCCATAAGGGGCCTCCGTGCTCCCTGCTTCCCAGGGGGATAGAGTGCCCAGAGATCCCCAGATTCCCTGTCTCTGGACTAAGTGTACCACCCTGCCCCTTTAAGACTTCCAAAGTGTACTCGCCAAACCAAAACAACAACAACAACAACAAAATTAAATAGATAATTAAAAAAAGATAAACACATGATTTTCTTTGTCCTCAGGCGCCAGCTTCAGGCACCTGCTCACCAGTCTTGCTGCCTTGTTTCCCTAGTATTGGGGTCCCTGTCCCTTTAAGACTTCCAAAAAGCACTCGCCAAAAAAAAAAGAGGAAGAAAAATGACCGCTTCCGTTTCTTTGTTCTCCAGGGTTGGCCTCAGGCACCTGCTCACCGGTCCTGCTGCCCTGTTTCCCTAGTATCTAGCACCCCACACATGCACTGTGTCTGCGCTCTCGTCTGGATGGGTGCGGCTGGGTATTCAGCAGTCCTGGGCTCCCTCTCCTTCCCCATTCCAACTCCTCTCCTCCCACCGGGAGTTGGGGGGAGGGGCACTCAGGTCCCGCTGGGCCGGGGCTTGTATCTTACCCCCTTTGCGAGGCACTGGGTTCTCGCAGGTGTGGATGTGGTCTGGATGTTGTCCTGTGTCCTCTGGTCTCTATTTTAGGAAGAGTTGTCTTTGTTATATTTTCATAGATATATGTGGTTTGGGGAGGAGATTTCTGCTGCTCTACTCTTGCAGCCATCTTGTCTCCTGTCTTTGCTTTTTAACCCCTGGAGATCATGCTCCTGAAGCAGATCTCCAGGGGTTGGTGTTTAGCAATCCTGGGTTTCTACTGCCTCCCCACTCCATTTCTCTTCCTCCTGTCTGTGAGCTGTTGCTGGGGGAAGGCTTGGGTACCACCAGATTGTGGCTTTGCTACTTTACCCTCTTCTGTGAGGTCTTCTCTTTCCCAAGATGTAAGCAGTCTTTTTTGGTCTTCAGGTTGCTCTTTCAGGATTGGTTGTATTTGCTGTATTTTCATGTTACATGCGGTTTTGGGAGGAGGTTTCTGCCACACTTCTCATGCCACGATATTTTTCTCCTAATCTTTCACTCCTTTATTGTAATCAGTAAGACAGAGCAAGACTGAAAGATTTAAGTCTCTTTGACTTATAATTCTACCTACAAATATCCTGGTAGAAAGCTAATACTCAATTTCATTGAAAAAAAGTTAGGAAATATGGAAAATTCAGATGTTTTCCTGGTGAGATGTTCACAAAATTTTACTTTTCTTTTTGAATTTATATGGAGGCAATATATGTAACATACTGTTTTAGAAGGTGGATTTTGGTTCCAAGTCCCAAGCTCTACCACTTCCCAACTGTGCAACTGTGACAAAGTTAGTAAATTCTTTAAAGTACCTCATCTCTTGGGATAATTCCTATTCTTATACAACTGCTGTGCAAAATGATTTTAACAATGCTTTTAAAGCACTTACTACAGAACTTGGCTCATAGCAATAATAAGTAACTGCTATTATTATTAACTAATGTTTATTAAGGCTTCCTATATGCCCTTCACAAAGCCGCATGATATAGCCTATATAGAGAAGACAAAATAGTTGACCCCAGGATTTTAAATCCCAATAGGGAAATGTGATTAATTAGTATATTCACAAAAGTACATATCCAAGCAACAATGAAGAAAGCAGTAATGTGGCTTTCGATTAAGAACAGCTTTACTTTACACTATATATACTTACTAACAATGTTTTACATAGGTTAAGTTGCATTTATGTAATAATCTTACATTAAACAGGAAATCTACATGGAATCTTAACAGCAGATTATCAGGTGGAAATAATCAGATCAATTCTGTAAATATGTAGTGTTAATGCATACACATGAAACATGTCCATACACTTAGTACAGGAAAGCATCTCAGTTGTGCTGAGCTGCATGCCCATTATGGAACCAATATTCTTTATTCAGAAATAGAAAAAATTATTAAAGTTATTTTCATCCTGAATTTATATGAACAGCAGGATGTTGGTGCTATTAGTAAAAATTAAAGTGCAAGTTTTTTGTGGAGGTTGGGAGTGAGGGAGGAAAGCAAGATGTGTTCTTGATGAGAGCAATTTATGTAACAAAATAACATCCAGCTTGAACAATTTAAAATATGGTGAAACAAACTCTCATAATGAGAAAATAGATTAGAAACTAGAAAAGTGTAACTGAGAGCTGCCTATATAAAATGGCCAATGAAACTATTAAACCAGGAAAGAGAGCAGGCACAGGGGAAAAGAGTGTGACTAACATTAAGGTTTGTTTTAGAATCAATAGATAGGAAAACAGTGTTGAGAGATGGAGGCAGAGTCAGAATATATATGAAGAAGACAGTAAGCAGTCCCAGCAGACAGGCCAAAGACAAATGGAGGGATGAAGCCAGGAGGCAGTTAGCTACTTTACAAAGGATAGTTTCAGGGAACAGTAAGGGTATAAACCAGACTGAAGAGGTCGAGAACAATCAAACAAGGAGTTGAAGAGAAAACTTAGGCAATTAATGAGAAATATTTTGTCAACAGTAGACTCCAAGAAGAGGAAAGACAATGCATCTTTAAAATGACTCAGGGCAACATTTCACTCTGATGAGCTACTATAAAGACAACTAGTTTTATTACCTATTCATCAAGCACTCTACCTTCTGGGATAAAGCTACTCTCTTTTCCTTCAGGAAAACACCACACGTAAGACCACCTGATTTCCTGGAACGGGTACAGTTCACACAGGCCAATCATAACCAATGACCATTATTTCCAAGACTTTTGATGGAATTACTGAAGAAAAACAAGCTGGCTATTTCCATGGGGAGCACTAATCTATTAAGAATGCTATGAAACCATAACATTGGGTATACAACAATCACATGGAGTAGTCTACCTAAAAATGAAGCCAAACACAGGAAAAGCAAAAAATGGAGAGAGGAATTCCTAATGAAAGCTTTGGAAACTGAAGTCAGCCTTACCCAAATTTAGCTATACCACTATGCTAACAAGTATCTTTAGCTAATGCCAGTTTGATTGAGGTCACTAATACCTAAAAGTGAATAAACATTAATCAATCCAACTATTGAACACAGATCAATGTAACAGGTCTTCTTAGTATTTTAGTTACTGATGCTTTGGAAGGCCACCAAACACAAACAAAAGTCTACCTCATACCACTTTATACCAAATTTTGTACTGTATGAAGGTGTTACAGTGAGATTATAAGTGCTTATTGCAACATGATTTAGGCCATTTAAAAATTTTTTTGGTTCACAGACTTCCTGAACGTCCATCATAAAATGGCAAAGCAGAGCTAATAAAGACAACCATGGGGGAAGAGAAGAAAAACAAGTTTTCTTTTTTAATGAAGGTAAAAAATGGTATTAAGTACCACACATTTTTATGTCCACAGTGTAAATTAATAATGTTTCAAAGATCATGTGTCATTTTTAGGAACAGTCAAAAAATTACTACGTAGACCTAGAAATATATTCACATACATTTCTCAGAGTATACATAATGCTATATAATATATCTTTTAAAATAGGATGTAATTCTCAAACAGGTAACAAACAGTGGATTTTAAAGAGCTTATATTACAGAAAAATATATACAAGTTCTACTTTTCAGATACACATCAAACTGTTAGCCTTACTACAGACGAAAATAACTTGTCCTTGAGCTTTCAAAACTAAACAGTTTACTCTAATGTCATAAAACTGAAAAAATGTTTACTTATACTACCATAGCACAAGAATTGTAGTTTATTGCCATTAAATTAACCTAAAAAATTAAAAGGAAAAAATTTCAGTAGTTCACTTACATCACAATTACAGCCAAATACTCCATTAGAAAAGCAAATCAAGTTATAGGATTTGTCACCCCAGCGTACTGTTGGATCTCCAGTAAGGACCATTACAGTTACCTAAAATAAATGTAATATTTCCAAATTAAAAAGACCTTAACATTGGTTTGTAAGTATTTATATCTTAAATATATATATATAAAAGTAAAAATTGGTAATAAGTACCATACATTTTAATATCCATAGTGTAAATTAATAATGTTTCAAAAATTACATGTCATTTTAGAAAGTTACAAAGTCATTTGGTAAATCTAGAAATATATCTGTGTATAGAACATATGCATAATACATTCTATATATATGTACATATGTATGTGTGTGTGTGTATATATATATATATATATATATATATATATAATTTTTCATCTTCAGGTAAACCAAATTTAATAAAATGATAGTAGTTACATTCAAGAGATTCAAGAGATGATTATAATTCTAGCCCTAACTTTAGATATTTCTCAAAATCTCAAGAAATCCTACCAGAAAAAAGACAACTAGTACAATATTCATGGATGTTCAGAGGACACACAATTGAAAGGACAATGCTTTTGCAACTTGAATAGTGTAAAAGGCCTTGATAAGTTCAGTCATTAAAGTCTAGTTATATGCGGAGGCACAGAGAAGTCGTTTTCCCAGGGCTTTCAAGTCAGTAAGTGGCGGGGCCCAGAGGGAGCCTGGCGGTCTGGCCCCTGAGCCAGCAGCACGTTCAGCCACCATCCATGTGTTATGAGCAGAGGGAAAGGTTTCGACCTGGAAGGAGAAGGCAGGTCCATTCTCCACCCGCTTCATCCACTTTTGCGTTGTTTGGGTTTGTTACAATGAGCATGTAATTGAAAAATAAAAATTTTATAAAAGCGCTCAAAAAAAAAAAATCTAGTTATATGGAAAATATTTTAAGAATTCATATCCAAGTAAGCATGTTTCTCAAATAGTAGGTTCTGGCCCATTAGTGAGTCATGAAATCAACTTAGTGCAACACAGTAAACATTATTTACTTTTAAAAAGATACAATAAAAGAGAACAGAAGTATCAGAGTACATCACAGATAGCAAAAGTAATTACTATTTTGTGAAACTTCTATTATATGTGTGTACATGCACACATGTGTGTACAATGGGCTGTAAAGTAAATGTATGCCTAGCTATAGAGTGCAGTAAAAAAAAGTTTAAGCAACAATGATTAAAATGTATTTTTCCTAAAGTTTGATGATTCTCCTATTAAAAAAAAACACTTCTAAACATTTCTAATTACAAGGTTTTTTAGTGCTGTTATTATTTTATTACTACTATTTAACATTGATGAATGCATTATGAAATAACTATTTTCAAAAGACTATGAGACTTCTACAAATATGACTACTATCTTTTATTATTTCCTAGGAAATGATATTATCCCAGTGGCGGGGTTGGGGGGTTGGAGTAAAAAGTAAGGCCACATTTACCCTTAAATCAGTAAAGTCAGTGTATTCTAAAAACAAATGATAAATTACTTATAAGAGTGATAAAATTCTTAGGACAGATCTCACCAACTAAAGCACACTGGTATGGGTTACAGGTAGGTTCTCATGTCATCTTTGACATGAGAAGCTCATTTAGGGCAGTGTCCTATGCCAATTTTCTGTATATGCAAATAATTGAAAAGGTTGGGAAACAAATGTGATTTGCAAACAATAGTCATACTTCTTTAAACAACATACAAGATATTTCTAAACAGAACTAACAATGTGGCAAGAATTTACAAAGCCTTACAGATTTATGTGTAGGCTTGAATTTGGTACATGTATATATTATAGCTAAGAAAATCTTTCAAGAGCCTGCATATAACAAACTTCCCATATTCAATATACACAAAAGTCCTCCAGAAAAATTTGTGGGAAGAAATACGGAACAAGATAGTTAAGTACCTGAGAATAATCTTCTGGTGTTACATGTGGACTGCCATCCTCTAAGGAATATACCAGTAAACTGCTCTGAATTTTTTCTAACATAGTCAAGTTCTCTGAGTCAAGACTAATCAAATATTCTCGTGCCTGCAGCAAAAGAAGATAATGATTAAATACTACAAATTAAATATAATATATCCAGAAAAATCTCAAAATAGCTTGTAGGGAAAAAGGTTCATTAAGAAAGATCAAATTATGGTTTTCTCTCACTATCTGAAAGTAAAGTATTCTATAATCTTTCAAAAGCCAAAATGGCATTAAAGTGAAAAAGGAATCACCATTAATTTATATGGAAAATTTTGTAGTACTCCCAGACCCCCCAAAAAAATCTCTCTTCATTCTTTCCTGATGCCTTAGGACACATCTTGCTAATGGTTGCATAAAATAAATCAAGATAAACACAGATGCTCACATAAATGATTCAAAACTATGGCAGCTTGATGTTGGAGCATTGAGCATAGTTTCCAGGGAAGGAGGTTGGTGGAGCTCCTCTCCCTGCTCGGGGTGCACACTGCCTCTATAGTGACTTGCTGCAAAATGCTGAATGCGCTATTTTCACTTCTTGCCTTTTTTTGTGTAAGCGAAAAATCCTCTTTGGATTTCTTTCAGGGAAAACAGATACGAATGTAGGCCTTTTTGTAAAAGTGAGATGGCAAAACGTGAACTTCTGAAAAGTGGGGTGTACCAATATAGTTAATACTATACAGCATATTTGAAAGTTGCTAAGAGTAGATCTTAAAAGTTCTCATCACAAGAAAAAAAAATCTTGTAACTACGTACGGTGACAGATATTAACCACTTATTGTGGTGATATATGTGGTGACCATTTCACAATATATACAAATATTGAATCATGTACATCTGAGAATAATATGATATTATATGTCAGTTATACCTCAGTAAAGAAAAAAAAAAAGAAGCATTAATTATAACCTTAGCCCATTGAGTTCGCTCCTCACTAGTTAATGCTGGTACCCCAGGCCCATCAGGTTCACTATGGCACTTCCTGTGGATGTATGTCAATTGCCTTAAGGAAAATTAAAGAAAGAGGAATTAGAAAGAGCACAGGCAAGATCAACAGCTACTTTGGCCTTTAACAGGTCATAATGTTTATTGGTATTTAAATGTTCTGATAAAGGGATTACAATCTCAACAGTAATGGATCTCCTATACTGCATCTTTTTTTATTTTTTTATTTTTTTATTTTTGCTATCATTAATCTACAATTACATGAAGAACACTATGTTTACCAGGCTCCCTCCCTCACCAAGTCCCACACACCACCCCCACTACAGTCACTGTCCATCAGCATAGCAAGATACTGCATCTTTTTTAAAAAAGTGACTATGTGGCCTATTAACACCAAAAGTATATTTGATCATAAATCAGTAAATTTGGTGTTTGGATAATATAATTTATACTTTTAAAATGAATATACTTTCAGGGTCCATGTAAATACCTCTTACATAGAGAACCTGAAAAACTATTCTGTTAAATAATCTCACAAATATCATGTACATCTTTATGTTACTAAAAAACTATGGCATACAAATTTAACAGAGGACTTACTTAGTATTTGTGTGTAACACCAAAACAGAAGTACTATGTAGTCAGTTTTAAATGTTTTCACAAGTGCTGTTAATTGTAACCATTATATCTTAAAGACTATTAGCTAAGGATAAATTATTTCTTCCCACAGCATTCTACAGCCCCAGTCTTATGAGTTTCATGTATCTTAAAATATATGGTAGGTAAATAACAGGGTTATTCCATAAAAAATTAATTTTCATCATTCCGTAAAGAAATTTTCATCAGTCAAAAATCCAGAGGTTTAGTTTCAGCCCTACTTCCTCATGGCACATGCTAAGAAATTACCTCAATATAAAAGCTTCCAAAAGTTTCTCAGAAAGTGAACTAATATAGCTTAATAATGGCCAAAAAGCACCTCTAGTAGCCATCCTTTACTTGTGGCTTTATCATTTAAAACTGGGGGAAAAAATACAATTATTGATTTGCATAATTTCCTCTGTTTCTTAATTATTTCTCTAACCCTGATGAAGAAGTAAGTTCCTTGCCACAAATTCTCTCCCTCTTTTGAACACTGATGGTGTCCTGGGGAGCAGAAGAGGGCTGCTTCACCAAATAATCTGTCTCTATGGTGGGAACAACTTGCCTTGCCTCTTCCTGTGTGGCTTTGCCAATTCTGATTTTGCTTCAATTACAAATAATAAAACCTACCTCACTGTTTTTCTCCATAGGGTACTGGATGCTGCCCTTCCCTTACCACCTCAAAGCACCAGTTCTGACTATGAAACTTGTTCCTGCTCCCTCATATGGCCGTTTTCATAATTAGTAGGAAATGACCACCTCATAAAAGGAGGTCATTATCAGAAATTACCAGGGAAATGTGTTAAACCTGAAATGACATTTTAAGTTTGATAATAAGAGGTCAGATAATAATTGCCCAAAACTCAACAATAAGAAGTACACACTACTCAAAGCAATCTACAGATTCAATGCAATCTCCCAAATTCAAATGGCATTTATTTCACAGAAATACAAAAAAAAAAAACCTAAAATTCATATGGACCCTCAAAAAAACTCCAAATAGCCAAAGCAATTTGGAGCAAGAGGAATGAAACTGGAGGCATCACAGTTCCTGGTTTCAGAATTTGTTACAAAGCTACAGAATTCAAAACAGTATGGTTATTTGCATAAAAACATATATTTTATACACACACACACACACACACACACACACACACACACACACACACACACAATGGAACAGAATAGAGAGCCCAGAAATAAATCCACCAATATACAGCTCAACTGAAACTGCCAAGAGTGCCAAGGGTGCCAAGAATACAAATGGGAAATGGATAGTCTCTTAAATAAATGGTGTTGGGAATGGGAAAAGTCTCTTAAATAAATGGTGTTGGGAAAAGGTGGTTGCCACACAAGAAAGAATAAAACTGAAGCTTTATTTTATGCTATACATAAAAACCAACTCAAAATAAACAAAGGCTTAGATGTAAGACCGTATTTCTAATCCAGTGATTATCCTGAAACTGCATTTCTGAAAGTTACCAGTAATGTTCCATAAAACAAATCTAGTAGTTTTTATCTTCATCCTATTTTCCTCATCATAGTGTTTAACACCCAGGAGTGAATCTTTAATTATCTTGTCTTGGCTTTTGTAGCACTGTTCCTTGGTGATCTCCCTACCTCACTGACTGCTCAGTCTTCATCGACTGTTCTCCTTCTACTGCCAAATGTGCATTTCCCCAAATTTCTATGACTGGCCTCCTCCAACCTCTTCTACAAGTTTCTCCATTGGTAATTTCATTCACTTCTTTAATACCTTCAACTATCACCTTTACATAAGAGGCAACCAAATCTCTAACTTCACCCCATTTTCTAAATTTCTGGTACCAAATTTCCAAATGCTTGCTGGATAGCTCTACATCAATTTCTGCCAACATTTCAAACTAGATGTACATTTAAAAATTATCTCCCTGTTCCCTTTACACCAAGAAAAAACATATATATCTTTGAAGAAATATATATCTGGAATGAAGAAGTAAAGAAGTCTTATAATTCAATAATAAAAAGACAACCCAATGAAAAATTGACAAAGGACTTAACAGACATTTATCCAACGATGACATATAAATGGCTAATAAGCATATCAAAAGAGTCAACATCATTGTCATTATGGAAATACAAATATAAACCACAATGAGATACCACTTCACACTCACTAGGACAGCTACAAGCAAAAAGACAGACCATAACAAGTATTGTTGAGGATGTGGAGAAATGGAGCCCTCATATACTACTCATGTGAATGCAAAATGGTGCAGTCACTTTGGAAAATAGTCTGGCAATTCCTCAAATGGTTAAACATAGAGTTCTGACCCAGCAATTCCACTCCTAGGAGAAATGAAAATATATGTCCATACAAAAAGCTGTACACAGATGTTCATGGCAGCATTATTCACAGCAGTCAAAAAGTAGAAACAATGCAAAATCAACTGATGAATGATTAAATAAAATAATTAAATAAAATGTATATCACAGAATATTATTCAGCCACAAAAAGGAAGAAATGCATGCCACAACATGGATGGCCCTTGAAAACATGCTAAGTGAAAGAAACCAGACACAAAAGGTCATACATTATAATATTCCATTTATATGCAATGTCCAGCAGAGGCAAGTCTACAGAGATAGAAAGTCAACTGGTGGTTGCTTAGGGCTGATGGGGTGGGAGTGTTTGGGAGATAGGGTAAGTGTCTGCCAATGGATGAGGGAAGAGTTGGGGAGCAATGGAGAGTTACTAGTTATTCAGGGTTATTGGTAACAAAAATGTTCCAAAATTGATCATGGAGAGGGTTACACGATTCTGTGAATATTCTAAAAAAATGCAACATTGTAAACTTTAAATGGGTGAAAAGTATGCTTTGTGATATCTCAATAAAGCTGTTATAAAAAACAAGAAAAAAAGAATTGAAATGATTCCTTCTCTGCTGTTACCTCCTCCTGTTATGATACCATCTGCCTACTCAACTAAGCTGAAAAACTTCAGTCATATTTAATACCTTCCCATTTTCTAAATAGTCACCAATTCTTATTAATTTTATCTCCAAAGTATTTTCTGCATCTGTCCCTTCTTTTAAAGTCCCAATCTCTTACTTCTTTCCTGGATTACTGCAGATTTTACCACATTCCTTTTGAGAACCCACTAAGAACTCCAACTCACTAAGATTCCGAATTTTATCACTCTTATACCTATGAGTCTTACATTTCTAGATAAAATTTCCTAATGCACAGAACTGACCTGATCACTTGTTCATACACACATGCTCTTTTGTAGTAAGCAAAGGGAAATAAAAAAAAAAAAGACCTGATTACTATTCTCTCAGAGCTCTATCTGCATATGAAAACAGAAATAAGTTATTTCAATACAACCTTATAATCAATGTAATAAAGACAAATACAAGGCACACAAAGAGACTAATGAAGGCTAACTAACTCTTTGGGGCTTAGGGAGAGGAAAGGGAATAGGAAATTAGGAAACAGTTGACCTTGTGGGGACACATGAACAGACATAAAAAGCACAAGTAAGAATGTTTACTCTAAAGGTGGAAAAGGCGGGAGAGAACATTCCAAAGAGAAAACATGAGTAAATGCAAAAAGCACAGGTAATCTGATGCGTTACAAGAATTGCAAGCAGAGAAACAGGTAGGCGTACAGGATGCACAAGAGGGAAGAGCAGGACACAAAGCTAAAGAGGTAAGCAAAGGTCAGATCTAGAACACTGCTGAGAAACTGGGACTTTATTCTAGACCACAAGGAACCATGTAAGAATGTTAAGCCAAGGTGAAATCCAATCAGACTTGAATTTTAATGCTGTAAGACTGATGACTATATAAAATATATGGAGACAAGAAAACCACCATGGAGGCTGAATTAATAGAGAATTAAATATCTGAAGAAAATTTTGATATTTTTTAAAAAGAAACCAGAAAATCATACTTTTATGTGAATTTTCCCAATTTTGAAATAGTGATTTAAATTCTGTTATCCAAGTAAAACAAGGCATAGGCTGAATTTGGCCCATAGGTCAAATGTATGCAATTTCTGGAAGAGTGGCTTTGAATAATCCTGATCTAGAATTGTATGTCAAATTTGTATCCAACATATTAAAAAATATAACTGAAACATACAGAAATATTATCAAAGATACACATGCAAAATACCTAAAAGAAAAGATGTCTTTATTCTTTTATCAAAGATGATACATTTGCCTGCATCAAAATTAATGATGTGTGCATAATTACCAAAAAAAATGTAACTGTAAGAAAATGTTTGCAACACACATAATCAATGAAGAATTAGTGTCCAGACATACACATAACTGCTACAAATCAGTGAGAATTTTAAAAATAGCCAATAAAAAAATAGAGAAACTCAAAGAAGTAAAAGTACAAATGGTGAATATTTAACCTCCCTAATGAGAAATGTGCCAATTCAAGCAACAATGATCATTTTTTACCTCTCAGCTCATTATATGTTTTAAGTTTAATTATATCATGTCAGCAATTATGTGGAGAAGTGGATATCCTCTTGAAATACTGGCAGGGAACATAATGCCCCTCTGGATGACTATTTGACTTAAATATTTTAAATGTACGTATCTTATGATCCAGAAATTTCACTTCTAATATCAAACTATTAATACATTCTCCCAAATACACAAATAGTCATCCTTCAAAATGTTCATTATTTGTTATGGCAGCAAGTGGAAACTACCTTATGTACTATAGGAGGAATGATCCAACTATAGTATGTCCATTTGATGAAATTCTATGCAAGAGTTAAAAGAATAAGGTAGATGTATATTTTCCCATATAAAAATATCACTTTGTTATTGACTAAAAAAAGTGAACTGAAGAAAAATACCTAACATATCTTCCTCACGCCACATGGAAAAACCAATTTCTAGGCAGACTGTTAATGTAAATGTGAAAGACAAAACAATACAAGTCTAGAATACAATGAAGGAAAATATCCTCTTGACACTGGGTGAGGGAAAATTTTTTTAAAACAGGACAAAAAAATTATAATCTATATGGTAAAGGATTGATAAATTGAACTATATTCAAATTAAGAACATATCAATCTAAAAGACACCTTTAATAGAAAGAAAAGGCAGTTATATAAACATCTACTTTGTAGATTTCAACAAAAAACCAATGAGAAGCTCATGTCCAGAATAAAGAACTCCTACACTACCCATACACTAATGGAAGTGCTTATTAGCACAACTATTTGAGAAAATTGACATCATCTACTGAAGCTGAATGAATACTACTCTATGATTCAGCAACTCCTTTCATGCATGAGCAGATAGAAATGCATGCACATGTAATCAAAAAACTTGTACAAGAATTTTCACAGCAGCACTTTTTGTACTAATAAAAACTATAAGCAACCTAAACGATTGTCCTTAGGAAGGAGGGAAAGCATAGTAACTGGGAAGTGGTACCAGGGGGGTTTCTGGAGTACTAGAAATGTTTTATGTCTTAACCTAGGTGATAGTCACATGACAGCTGTATACTTCTGTGTATACTTTTATATGTTTGCAACACTTACTAAAAAAGTATTAAAATATATATTGATATATACAACTCAACATTTATAAGACAATCTAGACAATTTGAATGATTATACATTAATTATATTAAAGAAGTCTTAATTTTTTAGAAGAAGCATATTCATTAGGTGAGACAGTATAGTACATGTATGTTTTAAAGAGTCCTATTTAATACATACTATGTACACATATATTCTTTTTTAAACTCTGTATGTGCATCTAAATTCACTGCAATAGATCTGCAAGGATAGAATACACCAAATTAATAACAATGATTAATTTTGGGGTAAGTAAAGTGATTGGTAATATTGTAATGTTTTCCTTTTCTCCAAGTAGAATATTTTTAGATACATCTAGTAAAATAAAAAATCTTAATTAAAAATAATTTTTAAAAAATCAGCATATATAAAATTCTTATTTTTAAGTTAACTGGCATCACTTTATAAAAAGACAATTATGACATGCATTTAACTCAAGCAAATGCTTAAGACCTAACAAGACTCAAGAAAGCAGTTTGAAAACCTGAGAATCTCTGGTGGGGTGATCAAACATCCTTCGTGTAATACATCAAAGACAAAAACTCGGCCTCGACACAGCACTGCCACGTGACTTGGGGAATGCCCCTCACTCTCTGGAATAAGAAAACACAAGACTCAAACATTGTTAAACAAGATAAACAAGAGTAAAATAAAGCTGGATATTTACATCCAACAGGAAAAAAATTTTTCTTCTAATATTTTTTCTATCATATTCATCAAATAAGTCACATGAACAAAAACACTTTAATAAGGTGATAGAATTTCAGGTATTATAAATACATGCTCTTGAAACCTGCTGCCATGAAACACCAATTAGTCCATGGGAGTTTCAAATACTTGTACACCTTGTGACTCATTTAAGTCCCAAACTGCTGCAGGGATTTCTAGTTTTATTTATGGATAGGAATGGGAAGGGAAAAAGGTAGCAGAGGAACCCTGAAGGAAAGCTATCTGAATTAATAAGTTTCTCTCTGGTATTATTGTCATGCTGACTATCCATCAGATAATTTAACTGCAGTAATATCCAGCTCTGATTTCTCAATAAAATCGTTTTCTAGAATAAGGGCGTTATATGCCTGAGTGGCAATGAGGAAGAATTTTGCCCAATCTGTAGTTTTACTTAAGGCTCTGATAATACCTGGTAAACCACGGATCACTGATTCTATGATTCCTTTGGCACACCTTAACTCCCCAAGAACTATTTGTTTGTTGTAAACTTCAGACTATTCTGATTTAACCAAATTTTTCAAGTACTAGTCCCTTTGACAAGGGTCTTCTTCTATGATCTCTGCTCCTTCTAAGAAATGAAAAAAAGAAAAAGAGGTAGAAGTTAAAGAAGACATATACTGCTAATGGAAGGAAATTTACTGGTTGATATTATGCACGAAGAACTGTGCTAAATGCTTTATGCACATTATCTCATGAAATCTATTCATTGACTCTGATGAGGGACCTTTTTCTGACAGCTCTACTACTGTCTTCTCATACCGTATGTCATCAAGTCCTAGGAGGTGCAGTATGTACTTCCCTTGTCCCTTATGGTTACTTCCAAGCCATTCTTCTCTCTTCCCCTTTAAAAACCTCTACATCCTTTAATATTTGCCACCACTACCTTAATTTCTGTCATCTACTGACCACACCATACTCAAAATTTAGGGCTGAAAAGAAAAAAGGAAAAGGAGCATACTGCCAAATTAATGAACAAATGTTGGAAGGATGGTGACCTGACAGGAAGGTGCTGTCTCAGGATGGGCATTAAGAGGAGTGACTGGAGCAGAGACCTAAATGAAGGAGTCAACCATGGAAGTATCTGCAAAAGAGTTCTAGGCAGAGGAAACAGCAAGGACAAAAATGAGCTGGTTTGCTTAAAGGAAAACAGGTCAGTACAGCTGCAGCAAAAAGAGAAAAGGTAAGAATGGCAGATAGGGTTGAGGCCAGATCCTGGTCTCAGGAAGGGCTTTGAATCTGAAGTATGATAGGAAGGGAACCAATGGAAGGTTTTAGGCAGGAGAGCAATAACGCAATCCAATTAGTACTTTACAAAGGTCACTCCAGCTACTAGATGAAGAAGAGATTATAAGAGAAAAAGAATATACAGCAAAATCAGTCAGGAGACAAATGAAGTGGGTCCCGTGAGAACTACCTAAGTGAAAGGGGATGGTGGCTTCCACAGCAGTATGACACTTGAAGGAGACAAGAGGTTGTATTTTCCCATTTTAAAATGGGAGAGATTACAGATTGGAACAATCCAGTAAAAAGGGAAAACTGATAATGCAGCAGAGAGAGAGAGGAAAATCCAGAAGCAAGGTCCTTGATTAGGAAAGAGGAGGTGGGGCCCAGTGCACCATATAGAAAGGGTGTCCTCAGGAGTCATAAGTTCATCCACTTTTAAAAAGGGAAGGCAAAGTATATGAGTGTGCAATAGTATATTGCAGAGGGGTTGCAGGATGGACAAACATTTGCATGAATATATTTTCTATGACTGTTGTAACAATCACCACCAAATTTAATTTAGTGGCAAATTACCACTAACAACACAGATTTATCTCATAGGTCTAGGGACCAGAAGCCTAAAATGTGTCTCACTGTGCTAAACGGAAGGTGTAAGCAGGTCTGTGTTCCTTCTGCAGGCTCCAGGGAAGAACCATTTCCTCCACTTTTCCAGCTTTTAGAGGCTGCCTGCACTCCTGTTCTCACGTTTCCCTTCCTCCATCTTCAAAGCTATCAGGGGTGTACAAGGCCCATGCTGCCATCTCTTTGGTTCCCTTTTGCCTCTTTCTTCCACTTGTAAGAACTCTTGTGACTACTTTGGGCCCAGACGAATAAACCAGGATAATCTCCCCATCTCAAGATCAGTTGGTCAGCAGTCCTAATTTCACCACAACCTTAATTCCCCTTTACCATGTGACCTACCTCATCAACAGGTTCCAAGGGTTAGGAAGTGGACATCTCTGGGGGGCCATTATTCTGCCTACCAGATAGGCCAGTAAATTTGGTGATGGAAAGACTACTTTACACTTATTAACAGAAAAGGATTATTAACTGAGAATAAGGAAGGAGAAAGTATGAAAATCTCTGAAAGTGAGGGAATAACCTGACAAAAGGTTTTGGCAAAGTAGTGCTATGGCTGATTTGAGGTTTAACTGAGAAGTGAGGTTTTGTGGTTTTCCTTGACCAAGGAAATTGCTAAGGTAGGCATCTTTGATATGTAGAAGTAAGACAGAAGACTGAAATGTAAGCAATGTTAAGGTGGGAATGGGGTGGGGAGGGTATGCACAGGTGGGAAACGATTTGCACATATGTGCCAAGGAGTGATCACAGTGAAGAACCACAGGCAGAAGTGAAGACTGGGGGCAGGGAGGGGGGAACGCAACTGTGAGGACCTGTAGGGTAATCAAACTGTAGATCACAACGTGGTCCAAGAGACAGCTGACGTAGACTCCTAGAGGAGTTGTGAAGAGAAGGTGGAGATCGGATTGAGATGCTCATGATTACATTAGAAGTGAGAACATTTTTTGTACTAACAAGGTCTAGGGCATTACCAAGGGAGTGGATGGCTGCTTGAAAAGCAGTGGAGGCACAGATTCCTAGAGGAAGAAAGTGAAGGAAAGGAAACGCCTTGGATCATTAACTGGAAGCTAAAGTAACCAAGAATGTGGATGAGGCAGTAATGTATCATAGGACAGTGACACTGGTGCTAAAGCAATCAGTGAACGACAATGCCACTGCAACAACAACGAGTAGTAGTGATACAGCCTGATCGCACTTTTTTCCCCCAAGCTCCAATTGTAAGGAAGAAGGGAACATGGAAAGGGCAATGGGAAGTAAAGCTGATACCACCATTTCCTACATGCCCTCTCATAACAAAGAACAGTACAAGAAAAAATATTCACTTGAGACTTTTATAGGGAAAGTGATAAGCTCAAAGAATAACCCAGTTTCAGTAACTATACATTTCAGAAGGAAACAGGAGCTTTCAGAGAAAAGGTTGAGGACGATGCATTTGCCACCCTGAGATCCAGAAAGTACAGGAAAGGGGTTTAGAGAGGGATGGAGGGTGGGGAACTTGGATCAAATTAGGCTTGAACAAATCCATGAATCCAGATGACAAGACATGACACGGGAAGCCTGAACTTCTTGGGAAAAATAAGGTAAACAGGATAGAAGGCCTGACTGAAACAGTCTTAATGGTCTCTTAAGTGTTAAGTAACAAAAACTGGTCATAAGTGTTGCCAACTTATTGAGATTAGCCTCTAAGCCACAGCAGCTTACATGCTGCCCTCACCCCCCACCTCACCCCAAACATGTAATTTCTTTAATTTTCTCCTTATCCAGCATAGAGTTCATGGCTCAACATTACAATTTCTCCCTTGCAAAAACCCTTAAATCCATGACTCCCTCTTCCTCTATACCTACCCCTGAGTGTTGGTGAAGAAAACAAAAAAGCACACCATTTAGTCTAACTTTAAATTCACAAAAACACATCTCAAATGGACACTCCATACTGTTTAGCTACATCTCCAAAGCATGTTGGCTTTTCCCACGTTCCAAAATGACTATTTCCAACCTTCTCCTTTCCCCTCATGCCTTCCACCCTAGCTGATCACCTCTGTCGTTATTTCACCAAGGAAACCACAGGCGACACAGAGGGCCTACTCATCTTCCTCCAACAATATTGGATAATCTGTCAGCATCTAGATGCACACTTGCCACAGTCCCTCACCCTCCCTCCTGTCAAAGACCAAACCCTCCACCACTTCTGCTCTTGTCTCTCTCAGCCTTACCTTCCTCATGACTTCATCCTCTTATCCTTTCCCCTGTGAGATTACTTTTTCTTCTATGTCATTCCTATAACATCACCCATTAAAAAAATGAAAACAAAAAATCTCCCACTGCACATCAACACTTTTTCTGCAGCATTATTTCCAAACGTTGTGACCACGTCTTCAGTTTGCTTTCATTTCCAGCTGAGCTCCCTTCGCCAACTTCTACTGAGACTATTTTGGTCAAGGGCAGCTTCTGTCCACATCATGTTGACAAATTCAAAGGTGACAATTTTTTAACTCATTTGACTTCTCAGGAGCAATAAATGAAACACTTCCTTCCATTGGCCTCTGGGAGACTACTGTCTTTGTTTCTGCCTACCTTAGTCTCTTGTTGGCTCTTCCACCAATACCGTGTTTGATTGTGTTTGATTGTGATAAGAATCAGTACTGGATCCCCTGGTCATCTTCACCTACACATGTTCTAAAGTAATTCTAACTACCCTATGATTTTAAAATCAATTTCTATGCCTGCTGCTGATGACTCCTAAATCTGTATCTGCAGTATGAATTCTCCCTAGAACTGCAAACTTTGTATCCAACTGCCTACTTACATTTCCACTTAAATGTCTAAAAGGCATCTTAAACTCAACATATTCTAAAGGACTTTCTGTTTTCCTCCCAATTTTTCCCACCTCATGAACCAACACACCTATCTACCCTGTTTGTTACTCAAGCCAATTATCTCGATGTCATCTGATTCCTCTTACATCTCACAACCAAGCTATGAATAATTCTGCTAACCCCAAATCCAAAATATATCCAGACTCTAATAACTTTTCACCACCTCCATACTGCCACCCTAGTACAAGTCATCATTATGGCTCACTTGGACTACTGAAACAACTTTCCAACTGATCTCTCTGCTTTTACACTTGTCTCTTTACTAAAAAATCTATTCTTCAGGCAGCAAGTAGAATAATCTTCTCAAAACATAAGCCTGATCACATCACTCTTTTTCAAAATCTACTGTGTAGATACAGTATCTACATATTCACATTTTAAATAAAAGCCAAAAACCTTGGTTGGCTTACAAAACATTGTGTTCTAGCTTCCAGTCCCCTTTCCAATCTGCCCCTCTGCCTCCTGTCTACTCTGCGCCATCCACGAAGTGTCCTTCAAATCTGCCAAGTTTATTCATGCTCAGAGAAATTCCCCTCTACCCCAGAACACAAAACCAAAAACAAACAAAATACAACCCAACAAACTGAAATAAACAAAATAAAAAAACAGAAAAACTGTGCTGTATCACCTTATCATCAGATCCTCACAGAGGCCTTCTCTGACTACCTAAAACAGCCACTCAGTTACTCATGTTATTTGAATTCTCTGTATAGTATTTGTCACTGGCTACCTTACCTAGGAGCACCCCTACAAACTGAGAAAGAATGAATTCAAAACCAGGTCTACTGATATTAGTTCTTAACTGAGAATGCATATTGTCTCTCTTTCCTACTGCTATTCTCATACCAATTTTCTCCTGTTCACCTTCTCCATTCATATTTAGGCATGAAACTTCATGAATAAATAACCCTGGTTCTTTAATTCTTTCTTTTAATTCTTTCACTTAGAACATCAAGGTAAATGTGTGTGAGCTTGAAGACATTAAATATCTCAAGCCCCTAAAGAGGTTTACAAAGAGGAATTGTGTTCTACATGAAACTTAACTCATATCCCTCACACTACAAGCAAAATTGGCTATAGAAATTTTGTCTTTAAATAAATTTTATGTAAGAAAAATATTCATTAATAATTATGTTCTGCAGTAATTCTAAACTATGTTATTAAATTTATAAAATAAAAAAATTCCTTAAGTAACAGGAAACCAGCAGTTCCTATAAAAGTATTTTCCATTTCAAGATATGCTAGGATGCAAAGCAGAAATTGCCATTAAACTGACAGTAAAAACAAAAACTTTGTTGAGTCAATCTGAACTCATATGCCTTCAAGAAACCTAACACCAGGCTATCACCTAAGGGGAACATATATTTGCAGGCGGCATACTCACAAAGAGAAATGGGCATGATGAGCAGAAAGAAGCAAATACTCAAAAGAGAATTCAGATTAAGAAGGAATGAGGTTAGAAAGACAAGAGTCCAGATCATATGCTGATTTCCTAAAATTCTGATTTATAATTCTACTCTTTAAAATTTAAACTCTCAAACAATGCAACCTAAGTATCAGGTTTGTACAGAATCATATAAAACAGTTTAGAAAATCCATTCCTGTAGATTATTTCCAACTAGTCAAAATGACTAAAAGGTTCTCAGGAAGCCTTTGATTAGTTAAAATCCAATAAGAAATATTCTTCAAAATATTTGTTCCCCAGTGCCATAGTGGAAACTATAGCAAAACTACCCAAATCCCAACAGCTATACCAAAAAAAGTACTGGTGTTTTGTACTTACCAGTCCTAAAATAACTCATAACTGAATCCCTAGTGATTCCTGGAACCTTGCAAGTGGAAAATAGCATTCGGAATTGATTCATATCTAGAGGAGTGTTTCCAACTTTATGAACAGGCACTTTTTCTCTATTAAAAAAGAAAAAGCATTTTGATCAAGAAATCATTGTTAAACTTATAAACCAAATAGTCACAACAGTAGTATTCATCTCCAAATAAGTAAATTAAGCTTCTGAACATTTACTTTAAGTAAATATGTTACTAAATTCACATAACTATCCTTACCTTCTTAACAGCTGCCAGTAGTTCAAATTATGCCAAAGACTTATACTTCCTCTTTCCAACTGAGTGCCTTCTTTTGGAGGCCAGTAGTGTTCAAAATGCGATGCAGGACCCGCAAAGTTCACATTCAATTGTGATGGTATACGAACATCCAGGTAGGCAACATTCAGCCACCACTCCTCCAGCTAAAAGAAATTAAGAACAACAGCCTAATGCTATTGATAATACTTAAATATGTAACTACTGAGGAGAAAAAAAAGCAGCTACATTTGTTCTTCTTAATTACTCTTCAACACTTTAAAACACATTTTTTTGTTTTAAATCATCATAGATATTGAAAAATGTTATTGTGATCATTTTTTTCTTTTGGAACTATAGAATCTTAAATACTATTCAGTTTAACTAAATTATCAAAAACCAGAAACAAGAAAGCACTGAAAAGGCACTTTCTGACAGACCACATTGAAGTCACAAAGACCTAATGAAGTACTTAGATGTTTTCTCAGAGTACCCAGGGTACTACAGATACTCAACAAATTTCTAATTAAAAAAATTAATAAGGTACTTAACAATTTTCCTTTTCCAAGTAAATACTGAAACACTAAATCAAAATTTTTTAACTTTTCAGAAGGCTTAAAGCTAATTCAGATTTTTCACAGACATGGCTTTCTATATGTTCCTCTTTCACAATATGCAATTGAATTTCATGCATAAGCAGATCTCATTAATAACCTGGAGTTATTTTTGAGGAAATTGATATTATAAACAATAATCAGTCATTCAAAAAAAGACATAAGTGAAAAGGATATGAAGAGAACAACTTCACCTTTACCTAATTTAACTGAGATCACTCAAGGTTGAAGATTGAAAATAAAAGAAGCTGGAAGTATAAAGTTTTATTGTTCCATCACAGGTACCAATGGATGAAGAAAAGATGACTTGCTTTTTATTTATTTATTTATTTTTATTTTTATTTTTATTTTTATTTTTATTTTTATTTTTATTTTTATTTTTTTTGAGAGGGCATCTCTCATATTTATTGATCAAATGGTTGTTAACAACAATAAAATTCAGTATAGGGGGGTCAACGCTCAATGTACAATCGTTAATCCATCTCAAGCCTAATTCTCGTCAGTCTCCAATCTTCTGAAGCATAACGAACAAGTTCTTACATGGTGAACGAATTCTTACATAGTGAATAAATTCTTACATGGTGAACAGTACAAGGGCATTCATCACAGAAACTTTCGGTTTTGATCATGCATTATGACCTATAAACAATCAGGTCAAATATGAATATTCGTTTGATTTTTGTACTTGATTTATATGTTGATCCCACATTTCTCCTATTATTATTATTATTTTTATTTTTAATAAAATGCTGAAGTGGTAGGTAGATGCAAGATAAAGGTAGAAAACATAGTTCAGTGCTGTAAGAAGGCAAATGTAGATGATCAGATGATCAGGTGTGTGCCTATGGACTAAGTATTAATCCAGGATAGACAAGGGCAGCAAGACATCCACGGATGCAGAAGATTTCTCTCCAAGCAGGGGGGGTGAGGTTCTGAGCCTCACCTCTGTTGATCCCCAAATTCTCACCTGATGGCCCCCCTGCGACTGTGCCTGTCTTAGGTTGTTCCTCCCTTGAGGAATCTTACCCAAGATGACTTGCTTTTTACTTCTAAAACTAAGAGATAGTTACAATCACTATTTCTAGACTAAGGCAATGTTTTTTTAATATGAGAAAACAGCCTCTGGTTCATCCTACAGAAGTAGAGTAGTTAGGCTGAAGAAGTCAAAGAAGATTCCTTGTGGAAAATTGAGACCCTAGGTAATTATTATACCAAGGTCTCCTCAATCTATCTAACCAAAATATAGGATACTCATAACCATTTTTAACACCAATTTTGTAATTGCTCTTTTTCTCCTGTGCACTGATTAAATATTTCTATGCCACTTATGTGACATGTCTATTTTGGTATTTCAGGTTTTCTTTAGGCTATGATTACCTGGACAAAATATTCTCTCAAGCATGTTCTACAGACCACCTGCATCAGAACCACATGGAGCAGCTGTTAAAATAAGGATTTCTGGGCCCCCATTCCAGAGATGCTAAATCAGAATCACTGGTTGCAGGAAATCTGCACTGTAATAAGTTTCCTATATGATGAGAGGAACATACACCCCACATACACCCCTCAAAACACTTAAGAGTTAAGCAAGTCATTCGTTCTTTGGAATGATGATAATGATAACAATGACTGCAAAGATTTTTACAGTAATTATTTTAAAATGAAAGCTATGTACGTTTTTATTTTTCATTCTCTAACCATCAATTTCTAGTTATAAATGCAATAAGATAAATACCCAATTTCTTTTTCCTTTTGCTCTTTCAAGTAATTTCTGGTGCAATGTTTTTCCAATACCACTTTGAAATTTTTGGGCAATTTCTTCAGTTTTCTTGTATTCTTCTTCATTTGCAAATGGCTTTACTGTAAAGAGAAATATGCATAAAGCATCACATTACCTACTACACACTCACCTCTATTATTACTTACACAAATCTTGAGAATCAGTTATATAATTATATATTATCATAGCAGTCCAATAAATTATAAGAGTTTACAACATCAAAATTGCTGAAAAGCAACAATGCAAAATACTGTAAAAAATAAAACAGGAACTACTATGTAATCTGGTAACTGTTTTCTGAAAAATTACTTTAAAATCATTCTGGATGATAATAATTAAAATGACAAAGATTGGACTATCATCTAGCTATTAGTCCAATAAGAAAGTCAATCCTGTTCAGCCACAAATAAGAGAAAATAAATCTTTCCCCAGTGTTTAAGCAGAGCCTTGAACATGTTATATACATAAATGCAGTATGTGTGTAAATTTAAGTGTAAAGCCAGCCTGGAGAAGTTTAAGGTCCTTGTGGCCAATAATGGTTTCCCTCCAAAAAACAAAGGTATAGGGGTCCTAGCACACAAAACCAACTGTACTAAAAATTAAGTTATAGGCTATAGATGAAAGTAAATTAGTAACCAAGGGACATCAGTATCTTCTTTTTGGTTTTTTGACCTCTTCAAAGTCTTAAAGTCAATTTAAGTAACCGTATTCAGAATAATCAAAAACAGTGACTAATCAGTGAACTTTTTTAAAAAGGAACTAGAATTCCAAGATTAAAATGAAAGAGAAAAAAGGAGAAAAGGAAGAAATGTTACCATTGTATCAAAAACCTTATGATTAAGCCAAGTGAACTAATGTTTGTCTCCATTCCTTCCAGAAATATGCTAAGATGACACTAAGGTAAAAATTAGGCATAAATCCATAAGGAAAAAGAAAATAGAAAAAAAGAGAGGACAGAAGGCAAGTTACACTAACATTTGGAAATTAGAAAGCACATGGAACAATGGTGACTGACTTTGTAAAATGAAGGAAATTAATATATAAAGCCTGGAGAGTAGAAGGCAGTCAGAGACAGCAGAGTCAGGTGCAAACCAAGAAGGAAGCCAACTCCTACAATCCTGGAAAAGTTCAGGAATTCCAGACACATGGGCTTCCAAAGGCAAAGGGCAGAGTAAGGCTCTGAACAAGAAAACTGCTCAGAAGTCTTTAGGAGCAGAAGTCAACCATGCCTTACACACCTGGAGATCTCCTCCACTCTAGAAAGCCAGGCAACTCCTTCCAGTGCCAGTAGAAATGTGGAGATCTGCTCTCAAGAGAAGCTGACCCAGAGAAGCGGAGCACATGGATTGTGTTCCATACTGAAAAGCGAGGGAATATAATGGAAGAAATTGCACCAGAAATTACTTGAAAGGGCAAAAGGAAAACGCCTGAAACAATAGGTCCTCCAGACCGTTTCCCTACTCAGTTCCCAGAGCACTAGAGGTGAGCTTGTGCCTTCTAAACAAGAAGATCCTTTTATGGGGAAACTGATCAATACAAGAGAGAGGAGTATAGGAATTTGGATATACTCTAAGAGAACTGCTACATCTCTACCCTGTTAACCTATACCGCTCAGTATAAGGCCCACTAGTCACCAAGCCCTAACTATGCACACAGAGCTCCCAGGCAGCTTGTTACAGTCTGACTCTTAAATAACTAAGGACTGTCAGATATTTGAGGAAAGCCTATCACGCAACAGTCAGAGAGCAGAACAAACAAAAATGGCTTTACAAAAAAGGATCAGTGAACAAAACTGGACAGCTACATGTAAGAGAATGAAACTGGATTACTGTCTAACTCCATACACAAAAGTAAACTCGAAATGGATCAAAGACCTGAATATAAGTCATGAAACCATAAAGCTCTTAAAGAAAACACAGGCAAAACTCTTGAATATAAACATAAACAACTTCTTCATGAACATTATCTCCACAGGCAAGGGAAACAAAAGCAAAAATGAACAAGTGGGACTATATCAAATTAAAGAGCTTCTGTACAGTTAATGACACCATCAGTAGAACAAAAAGGCATCCTACAGTATGGGAGAATATATTCATAAATAACATATCTGATAAGGGGTTGACATCCAAAATATACAAAGAGCTCACGCACCTCAATAAACAAAAAGCAAATAACCCAATTAAAAAATGGGCAGAGGATATGAACAGACATTTCTCCAAAGAAGAAATTCAGATGACCAACAGGCACTTGAAAAGATGCTCCACATCGTTAATCATGAGAGAAATGCAAATTAAAACCACAATGAGATATCACCTCACACCAGTTAGGACAGCCACCATCCAAAAGACAAACAACAAATGTTGGCGAGGATGTGGAGAAAGGGGAACCCTCCTACACTGCTGGTGCAAATGTAAATTAGTTGAACCATTGTGTAAAGCAGTATGGAGGTTCCTCAAAAAAACAAAAATAAAAATACCATTTAACCCAGGAACTCCACTCCTAGGAATTTACCCTAAAAATGCAGGAACCCATTTACCCATTTTGAAAAAGACATATGCATGCCTATGTTTATTGCAGTACTATTTGCAATAGCCAAGAAATGGAAGCAACCTAAGTGTCCATCAGTAGATGAATGGATAAAGAATATGTGGTACATATACACAATGGAATATTATTCAGCCATAAGAAGAAAACAAATCCTACCATTTGCAACAACATGGATGGAGCTAGAGGATTATGCTCAGAGAAGTAAACCAGGCGGAGAAAGACAAGTATGTTCTTATACTCAACTGTGGAGTATAAGAACAAAGCAAAACTGAAGGAACAAACAGCAGCAGACTCACAGAACCCAAGATGAACTAACACTTACCAAAGGGAAAGGGACTGGGGAGGATGGGTGGAAAGGGAGGAATAAGGGGTATAAGGGGCATTACGATTAGCACACATAATGTAGAGGGGGCACAGGGAAGGCAGTATAGCACAGAGAAGAAAAGTAGTGATTCTATAGCATCTTACTATGCTGATGGACAGTGATTGTAATGGGGTATGTGGTGGGGACTTGATAAGGGGGGAATCTAGTAACCACAATGTTGCTCATGTAAGCCTAAATAAATAAATAAATAAATAAAAAGGATCAGTGATATCAAACAGTAAATGGACCAAAAACCATTTTTTTAACTGAACAGTTATCCCAGGAGGACCCAGACCCAAGAAACAGGAGCTGCAAAGAGAGCAAAGATGGGAAGAGAAAACTATTAAAGACACAATATTTTTAAATGTTTCTAGAACTAAAAAAGATGACTTCTTAAACTAAAAGAACCCGAGTATTCAGAGAAATAAATGAAAAAACCTACACACTAAGGGACATCGCTGACAAATTCAAAATGTTAAGGATAAAGAAAACCGTTTCCAGGTGCATCCAGAGTCAAAAACAACAGGTCACAAATAAAGGATCAAACATTCGAATGGCTTGCTTCTTAAGATGAACAGTACCTTCAAAACTCAAGAAAATAATTTCCAACCCAGAATCCTATACTCAGCCAAACAATCAAGAATGAGGGCAGACTAAATACATGTTTAGTACTTACATCCTTTTCCATCCAGATACCCTTTCTCGAGTAGCTTCTGAAGATATACTTCACCAAAACAAGAGAAGAGGAAGAGGAAGAAGAGGAAGGCAGAATCCAGGAAATCCAACCCAGAGGAAACTGCTGGGATGATGGCTGAAGGAAAGCTCCAGGATAACAGCTGTCCAGCCAGCTCCAGAAAAGTGAACACCGACTGGAGCAAGAGGGTAGAGGTCCCAGGAGGGGTGCCCAAAAAAGAAATAGAACTGAGAGGAGATTTTATGCATTTACATGTATTCAGGGATCTTCAGTGTAGTGAAGTGTTTGGGAGTGCATTAGTTATGCACGCAAAGCAAACTGAGCCAATGAAAAGTGAGAAAAACAAAACAAAATGCAGCAAAAAGGTAATAATCAAAGTACACTGAAGGGTTGCATTAACTATAAACCCTCAATGGTCAATGAAATTAATTCAGGTAAAACCCTGAATTAAATCAGGTGAATACTAATTTAATCACAAATGGTGACTGTGTACAACTAGATTAAGAGAATGAAAGAGAAAATGAGGATATGTTGAACTGCATGTATCTTGGGGCAGGGAGGTTAGAGGGTTTAAGAGAGCTAAATCCACATCTTTTTAGGAACTAATTATGATATCTACAATGATAAAAACCCAAGAAATGGTAGTATGAGCATGTTAGTTTAAATTTGGAGATAAACAACAGAAGAAACAGATAAAATATTTGAAAATGTTTGCCTTAGGAAGTAGGATTAGAAGGGGGGCGAATGAAGCAGAGGACTACTAAATTTTATTGTAAGCCTAATAGTACTATCTGGCTTTTCAAACTGTTGAAAAGTTAACATGAGAAAGACAGAAAGTTTTAGACATTTTAAGGGTACTTTAATTATCACAAGCCTAGAGTAAAAAGCAATTAGGCCCTCATTAACTTGAAACAATTTCATAGTTTTCTAAGTTGTCAATGATATTAACATATACTAAAAGATTACAAACATACCTGACTCAAGGTATTTTTTTAATGATTCTTCAAGTGAAGGAACAGGCAGTGATGGAAGTGAATCCTGGTACTGGAATGTTCGTTCTTCATTTGATTTAGACAATTGATTTTCCATGATTCAATCACACTAGGAAATCTCAAGAGAAAAAACCCCTTACAACTTCAATCTCATAAATACTCTTATGCATGCTAGTTCCAATTCACTAAAGCAATATTCAGGGACATTATATCCAAGACTTAATCCTATACTTTAAGGAATTCATAATCTTGTCAGAGAGAGAAAACCAATTTAAAAAAATGAATGTAGACTCTAAGTGCTAGAAGTCATGGAGCAGAGTGATCATTGGGATCAGTATAATTAACATTTACTGAGCACCTACTATTTGCAAAATACTGCAGTAGGTATTATAGAAAAAGTGTTATCTCCCTAATCTTCATGTTATTTCTGAAAGGTGGCATGTTCACTGATGTTTCACATATGGGGAAACTAAAACTCAGAGGAATTTAGTAACTTGCCTTAGGTCAAACCAACAACTCAAACCCAGATCTGTTTGACCACAATCTCCCTACACAAAGGCTACAAGATAGTAGGTTAGGGAACCTGAGGTAGGTCCAGTGGTGTGAGGCCTACACAGAATGGTATCGAGTATCCCAAAGCAATCTTGAACATTTCCCACAAATATATTAGAGAATTACCCAGAAAAATCAAGCCCAAAATATGAGGTATACAAGTGTTAAATGATAAATGAGATTTTCAAAGATGCCTTTAAAAATTAAATGTTAAAACAGCAATTGAGAAATCAAGGAATATTAATATTGAATAAGAAATTGCTGTCCTTTCAAACACTACTTCTTAAAACTAATAGCAAAGCCAAATTATTTGACTCAGAGAAGGTTGCAGAATAAAACATTACCAAAAACAAGGGTACGGCAGATCGCTTGGAGCCAATATAATTTTTTCCCTTCTTTCTTAACAGAATCCTAAGTTTTAACTGGGTGTAAAGCCACATAGCTATATCTTTCCTACTCCCCCTTGGAGCTCAGTATAGCTTTATGATATGTCACCTCCAGGTGACGCCCCTATAAAGGACTCTACGTACTCTCCCTGTGCTTTCTCTCCTTCCCACTGTGCCAACTGTTAACATCACCTTGGCCCCATTTATATAGAACAAGTATTGAAGTTGTCAGAATCTTCCCACTAGTCCTAGCTTCCTTCTAGATGTAGGAAAAAAAAAAAACTTTTATGTTATGCATGCTCTTCTATTTCGTCTTTCTTAGGGTAGAAAAGCTTAACCTGCACCACTAAAATAAAGAGATAATTCAAAAACAAAGTACAGAATGATCTTAATTACTCAGCTTTCTCCTACCTAATACTTTCGGCATTTTTCTCTGACCATCCATAAACATGGCTTTAGACCTAATGGAAATGTAGATCTGAGTCCAAATACTAACTCCACCACTTACTAGCTATGTAGACCTAGGCAACTAACATTAACTGAATTTCCTTACATATAAAGATAATAATCATATAACCAGAGAGTTTTTAGGATTATTGTTTTAATGCCCGCAAAAGCACATCATAAAAATAAAGTACTCTAATGAGACAACCGTAGTATGTTTGGCAGAATTCTAGAAATGGCCCTTATGATTCCACCCCCTTGATTCCCCAGAAAGTGTGAATATAAGATTATCATTTCCATGACTGTGACGGTATTACCTTACACAACACAATTGACCTTAAAATAGGGAGATTACGTAGGTGTGCCTGATCTACTCACTTGATCTAATCACTAACCTGTAGGAGCAGAAAGCTCTCTCCATTCGGCAGAAAATGAGTCAGAGAGATTAGAGACACGAAAAGGACGGGAGGTGCTCTCTGGCTTTGAAGATACAGGGGGGTCTTAATGGAAGTAAGAGAGACCCTGGCTGACAGCCCGAAAAGACATGGGGATGTAGATCCTACAACTGCACTAAAATGAATTCTGCCAACAACCTCAATGAGCCTGGAGGTGGATTCATCCCCAGAGCCTCCAGAAACCCTTATTTCAGCTTTATGACCCTAAGCAGACTACCTAGCTAAACCTATCTAGACTTCAGAACTGTAGAAGCTGTGAGATAATAAATTTGTATTGTTTAAACTGTTAAGTTTGTGTATACCTCCCTGCCATTTAAGAGTCTAGGAAACGGATACCAAGACTATCAATTCCATACCCACTGCAGTCTTACCTCACCAAGAGGCACACATTAAAAATATGAATTACCAGATTCTTTCATGAAGGATGTTTTGAATTCTCAACCTCAAAGATTAAATAATTCCAAAAGAACTTTCATATGCATTATGAATATGATGACGCTGGCTTTAATGACAGTGGACTTACTGAGGGGAGTAAGATGTAAACTCAGTGGAAAAGAATTAGGAACAGTAAGATTTAAAAAACAAATTTGTTTTCTCATACCAGTACACACGATGAATTGTTTAGTTCTGCCAGGAGCCTATTGCAACAATTCTGGTTTGAGGTCACAGGGGTTTGGACTAGGCTGATGACGGTGGAAGGGAGAAACACGCTGAACAATTTGCAGGGGGAAAACAAGCAACAGAAACTGTTAAAAGGAGGTGGCAGACAGACAATCTTGGGTTGTGAGGCCCCAGGACTCAAACTTTTGGGAATCACAGCAGACTAGAAAAAGTCCATCTGCTAGAGAGCTGCATTAACAATTCCTATGGGATTGACCAGGTTTACGACAACCGCACTCCCATCACACACGTCCATGGGATACAAGTACATGTCTGCGCACGGGTACATGGCGCCGGCGTCCTGTCACAGGGCGACCAGTTCAAAACTCGGCTCCAGAAACTAGAGGAGCGGAGGGCGACGAGAGCCTGGAGCCTCCTCCCACCTCCAACCCAAGGGCTTCTCCAGACACTCAAGAGGCACCAAGCGAGGGAAATCCAAGCAAGCCCCACGACGGACCAGCCCAGCGGCCCCACCTCGGGGGTACCTCTCCGACCCAGGCAGACCAGATGCCAGGCGACACGACACCTCCGCCGAGTCCGGCGCCTCCGCCGTTCTGGTCTCTTTAACTCCGTTCTGCACGACTTAACTTTGCCCCGCGCCAGAAGGGTTCGGGGAGGGAGGCAGCGCTGTCCGGAGGGCCTGCGGGTCCTTCGCCTAATGCCCCGCAACCCACAGCTGCGGCGCCCGCCCACCGCAGGCCGCGGAAGAGAGGGAATTAGACGTAAGGCCGCGAGGGTCCCGCCCCGTGGCCACTGGGGAACGGGGATTGGTGGAAAGCTGCGAGGGCGCGTTCTGGAAGTCTGGGCCGGGCCTGCGCTCTAGGGAGACCCGACCGCCCCTCCCCCGGGAGGCTGCCGGCCTGGGAGAGGCTTGCCTGACGCCCGATGAACGGTCCGCACTTTGGCGGGTAGCAGTTAGCAGCTTGCTGCGGGTGGAGCACAAAAGTTCTGGCCCGGGACTGCGCAAGGTCTCCGGGCCTGGCGTACCTAATCATCCGGGTCGCTTGCGGGAACGGATGGCTCAGACCCATTTTCACCCAACTCGTGCAGATGTCTGCGCAGTTTCCCTTCCACTTATGGCTCCACTTGTGGTTTACCAGTCGCTGCTACCCTTCCCCGTGCGACGCTTTTTTCAGTCTCCAAGCAAAAATTTATACCAGCGCCATAAAAAAGAATCTTAGCGTTCACCGAGTGCCCTGGCAAGAAAACAGTCGCCGTACAGATCCCTACTTGAACTCTTCTGTCGCTTCATCCATTAAGGCTGAAGTTAGCCCCCGATAGATATGCTGCAGGACTCTGCACCATCCCCGGCCTCCCTCTCCTTCTACAGGAGTCCTTGAAGCCCTCAGGGATGCTCGCGCTGCAAGCTTGTGATTGATCTGGCGTCTTTTATTGTCCCGCCAAGAAATAGGGTTTTTAACCACAGCGGAGTTGGACACCTTATAGAAGATCATGATGTAATTAACTTAGTTTCACAGGATAACCCATTTTACATATACCTCTTGAAATAAACTATTTGTATTTCGTTTTAAGTAACACTTTGATTTCTGAGGATGAAAAGGCCAAGTTTGCAGTGCTTATAAACTAGATATCAAATATCAGGAACTGGATTCCAGATTAACGTGTCATTACAAGTCCCAATCCTTCATCTGTCTTACCTAACAGCTTTATGAGTAAAATCTGGCCTGAACGGGAACCAAGGCTTGGTGTTTCATGTCTTCTACAGAAATACTGGCGTGTTTCATTACAGTGCAGCTCCAGACTTGCTCGAGTGTTGCATAATATATAGCAGATACATCTTTCTAATAAAAGTTCTAATTTTGAAACATCAGGCCAAAATGTTTTCAGATAAGGGGTTGTAAACTTTTAGTAGTGAATGTGTGATATAGAACATTTCTTTCATAGCATATGTTAAAACTGGCTTACAAGATAGTATTCCTGAACAGAATAATAAAAAGCTACTCAAAAGCCTTCATTGTACTTTTCTCTCCTTTCTAGTGAATTTCAGCACCTCTTTAAAAATTTATGTGTGTTTTATGCCTATTGGTGGCATTTTTCATGTGTCTGTCGGCCATCTGGAAACTTTGGAAAATGTCTTTGGAAAAATGTCTATTCAGTACCTCTGCCCATTTTTAAATCAGATTATTTGTTTGGTGTTGAGTTGTATAAGTTCTTTATGTATTTTGAGTATCAACACCTTATTGGATATATCATTTGTAAATTTATTTTCCATCCAATATGGGTTTTTTAAAGCCTTTTCATTTTGTTGATGGTTTTCTTTGCTGTGGAGAAGCTTTTTAGTTTGATGTAGTCCCACTTGTTTATTTTTATTTTTCTCTTGCCTAGGAAGAGATCCAGAAAAAAAATTGCTAAGACTAATGTCCCACTGTGTTTTTTACACTGTCTTGACTGCTGACTGCTGAAGTTTTTTAGTTTTGAAATCTGGAAGTCTAAGTCTACCATCTTCTACTTTTTCAAGCTTGTTTTAGTTATTTTGGATATACTGCATTTCCAAGTAGTAGGTGTTGAGTCTATTCTCCTCAGTTCTTGTCCTCGCCCCAACAAAGAACTGAAAGGTAGAGACGCAGTACCAAAGCAGAATGAAAGTTTTATTTGAATACCATCACAGGAGGAGCAGGTCAGAGTCAAGGTAGACAAAGGCAAGAAAGGGAAGCTAATTGAACTCCTGCTCTGCATTGGGCAAATTCATTGCCAACACTTAAAGCTAGGGTCACCTGGCGTCCAGTGTCCGCTTGAATCTGCGCAGTGTGGGAACTAAGCCCTTACCACCCCAAGATTTGCAGAACCACAGAGCACTGGATGGAGTGAGATTATGTTCTGAGAACTTTCCGAAGCAAAGAAAGATGTTCAGGCAGGCTACTAAAGAGCACGATTGTACAGCACAGTCCTGTCTTGGTCACCCAGGCTAGGGGAACTTGCAAGCCCAAATCAGAGCTCTCAATAGTCCCTCCCTGTTTTCCTGGAGTAGAACAGAGAGAGTAACAGACTGAAAGAAAGATGAGTGTGGGCAACCTCAGAAAGGAGGCACACATACAGGCTTAGGGTCTGGGGTTTTTATGATGCTTTTTGGGTAGGAGTCAGCATAAAGCATGATATATACAGGTGATTTATAATTCCTTTGAAATTTTGTCTAAAGAATAGGGTTATTTAGGTGACATATCAGTGGGCTAATCAGCCAGCCATATGTTGCTAGGCAAATGTGTTGGTTCAGATCTCGGCATTCTTTATCCACATAAGTTTTTTACACTTTGTGGAGGTCTATCTCCTGTCCTGGTTATAAAATCACTTAATTAAGGGTCTGGATGAAAAGGAAGAACAGAATACAAATTAAGTTAAAGAATGAGCTGGGCCTTTTTGCAGGCTAAGTAGATTTTACAGTGGCAATGACCCTTGTCCTATTTCCCTGCTCTATGGGGTAGGGCAGAGAAGTCCTTGATTGCCTTTTCTCTGTGTCGGGAATATCTGGATATTCCAAGTCACTCTTGGCCTTTGAAACTTCAACTAATTGACTCATTAAGTCTATGAGTCTTTTCTGGCTCTCTGCTTTTATCTGGTTAACTCTTTGAGTCCCTCTTAGTGGGCCTTACTGGCTTTATTCTCTCTCCACCCTGCTCCTGTCTATTTTTCTGCCTAACATAGGGCATAACAGTTTTACAATTAGCTACAGATACCAGAGTATAGTGTTTCATTTAGGACATAAATACTGACTTTTCATATGCATCATGCTTCTGAGAAACCAATCTAATCTAGTTAGTGAACTGGAAATATCAATGTTTTTCTTTCTCCTGTATCATGTAGCTACATCTTCATTTACAGTTATGAGGAAAGAACGATTCACAAATATAAAGTTCAACATGAATATTTATAATAACACTAGCTTTATAGTCTATATAGTGCAAAATATTCATGTTGATGGGTATCTGGGGACCTTTCCAATATATAGCATCCAAGAAAATTAGAGATTATATATATATATAGCCTCAAAAAGAAATCAGTTTCATTCAGTTTAAATAACTATAGCTTGCAAAGAAAAGGCTATGGTCAGCCCTTCAGTGAAACATCAGTGGGCTAATCAGAAGGCCATATGTTCCTAAGCAAATTATATTATCAAGAATCTAACTTCGAAAAGCAACTGAGAAAATGGTCACCCTGGAATTATGGGTAATTTACCTGATTATGTTTCATCATACTGAATCTGACCTTTTTAAATTTGGGGAATAGTTATCAATATTAGTGGTATTTTTATAATTAACAATATGAAATTTACTGTTAATATAAAATGTTCAGTCTATCAGCATTAAGTGCTTAGAGAAAAATGTTACATTTGAGAGTGACTTGTAATTTGTTAACCTTGAATTACACTGAATATTTTGTCTTTTTAAAACTTGCATTCCATATTAGTTTATGTCTCATATTCAGATACATGCCCTACAATGTACTTTGCCTATTAAAAAATACATGTGTATTTTCTTTGATGTATATTGAAAGTGTTGCATTATTAAAATGCTTCTGGTTACTTAACCATCATAATGCCTTTTTTTTCTATCATTAAATTAGCAGAAAGGATATCATAAATTAAACAGAGTAAACTCCTTTATAAGTTTATACAGAAGGGAAGGTGCCATGCTATTCTGTGTTATTTCGTCATGGCACCCTTAACAATTCGCAACTCCTCTGAGCTTCAGTGTTTTGTTTTACTTGTGTGTTTTTTGACGGTAATGTTTGTGACTAAAACCCTAACACTTAAAATTACCAAGTACCTTCTGAAGTTCCTGCGTTAAGAGTTCTTATTATCTGCCATGACATAGAATATAAGAATGCAAGGAGATGAAGTCACTCTTTATCAACACATTCTTATGATTGTGGAACTTAAAAAAATGGGAAGCACAAATAATCAGAATTTACCTTTAGTATATACCAAGATAATTGATATGTATAAAAATTTGAAATGTTTCATAATCTGAAGTACCCTCTATAATGTCAAGGAGATACGAAATGATGTTACTCATAATCTTAGAGTCAAACGTCACTTCTTGTGGTTTTATTCATGACAGTCTTTGTATTATAAAGCAGGGGCACACAAAGGATGATCTGATGTTTGTGCTGCCCTCCATCATGTAAAGAAGCTGAAGGGGGATTTCCATTTCTGCTCCAAAGACCTCACTTGCCTTTTATTCCCTGTAATAGCATCCTTTTTTCACCATGTCAAGTTCGTCTACATATACAAACACGACTTGTAATACATGCTGTGCAAATATAATCTCAGTTGTAGTGAAGTTAGACATAAATTCCTCTCCTTATTCTCCTTCCAGTGACTGTTTACTTTTCTAAGGCAGCTATGCTTTTTAAAAAGGTAGTTTCATTTTGTTATAGAGCCAGGTGGAACCATCTGTTCCTTGTTGAAACTGCATGCGAACAGCCACTGAGTCCCTCTCTCCAGACAGTCCCTGCCTAGCTTTTCTTTAGTTCTATACATTCAGTATCTTTAAAATGTCCTATCTCAACTAACATATATGTGCTTTCCTTTAACTTGTCGCTTTCTCTGAATTCACAGAACCTCTAAAAACATCTCTTGTTCCTTGTTATTGTTGTTGTTTCTTCTTTTTTGTTAGGTTCATCTTTGGGCACATCAACTCATAGGAGCCTAGAGCTCAGAGGACACAGGAGTTGCATCCTGACTCCTCTAACTTGACTCAAAAACTGTTAACCTTGAATGGCCTTGAAACATTCAGTGGATACATTCAGTAAATATTTGGGTATACAGATTTGGAGCTCAAGAGAAAGTTTATATGAGGCTGCAAAGAAAATACTGTTATTCTATCAAATTTCAGGGAATCAAGAGTAGTGAGCTTAGAGAGGAGCACCTCTAGCTCTGGTAAGGGGGGAAGACAATGGGCTTTCATTCTGAAAGTGGTAATGATAGTGTGGCAAGTGTGTAGAGGACAGTGAGGAGGCCAGCTGAGAAGTTCATACTGGGCATGGAGAGATGAGAGAGAGAGGTGGTGCTAGTTGATGAAGCTCCTTCAATGCCACACAGAAAAAACACAAAAATTTAAAGCTAGAAATACAACGGTAGAGAAAATGTAAGTTCCATGGCCAGTAATCTCACCTGACCTTGCTCTGCTGGCCTACTGAGCATGTGATATGCTCGCAGGCACAGGTTTGTACGTCTGTGGGCAATGAGTAGTTACTACATAAAGAGCTTTGCCCAGGTCTCTGTAGCTGCAAGATGGCAGAGAGGTCCGGAGGCAGAGACCAGGTTGCTACATGCAGATTTCTCTGAGGTGGGCAGGATTCTAGCGCTGGACCTGCCACCACGAGAATAAAACTGGGTATAAACCCTCTTACCCCAAGAACATTCCATTGTTATTTTTCGGTCTCATCAAATCCAGAATGAACTTTTCCCAGGACTGAAATCCTCAGGCAAGACAATTTTCCCTTTTTTTTTTTTTTTTGAGAGGGCATCTCTCATATTTATTGATCAAATGGTTGTTAACAACAATAAAATTCAGTATAGGGGGGTCAATGCTCAATGTACAATCATTAATCCATCTCAAGCCTAATTCTCGTCAGTCTCCAATCTTCTGAAGCATAACGAACAAGTTCTTACATGGTGAACGAATTCTTACAGAGTGAATAAATTCTTACATGGTGAACAGTACAAGGGCATTCATCACAGAAACTTTCGGTTTTGATCATGCAATATGACCTATAAACCATCAGGTCAAATATGAATATTCATTTGATTTTTGTACTTGATTTATATGTTGATCCCACATTTCTCCTATTATTATTATTATTTTTATTTTTAATAAAATGCTGAAGTGGTAGGTAGATGCAAGATAAAGGTAGAAAACATAGTTTAGTGCTGTAAGAAGGCAAATGTAGATGATCAGATGATCAGGTGTGTGCCTATGGACTAAGAATTAATCCAGGCTAGACAAGGGCAGCAAGACATCCACGGATGCAGAAGATTTCTCTCCAAGCAGGGGGGGTGAGGTTCTGAGCCTCACCTCTGTTGATCCCCAAATTCTCACCTGATGGCCCCCCTGCGACTGTGCCTGTCTTAGGTTGTTCCTCCCTTGAGGAATCTTACCCGTCTCTGGCTAACCAGTCATCTTCCGGGGCCATACAGGGAAATGTAAAGTTGGTAAGTGAGAGAGAAGCCATATTGTTTGCAAAGGTTAGCTTTTTACTTCTTTGCAGATTTATGCCCTGTGGCTTCTATGCCCAGCACTTGTCTCGAGGTATCTTTACCACCTGGAGGAATTATGATACTCGGTAAATTCGATATGAGGCACGAATTCTATTTAAGGTTTGTAATTAGGAAGGAAGAAGAAAAGCTATAGATGTAGCATATGAAGGAAACTTGGGAGGATTGATTATTTCTTTGACATATCTTCTTGTATAGTACCTTAAGTATGTATAGGTTTTAAACTACTAACTAATTTGCACACACATATTAACATAATAGGAATACGGTGACATAAACAAAGCAAATCTATAATTACCAGCCATCTCCAGTGAAGCCAAGAAAACCATTTAGGCACCCTAGGCATTTGTGAAAATTTATCTATGATATGATGGATATTTTCCAACTGTACTTGAACCATCAGACAAATTAAAGCAGCCCATTTCTGGGATCTGTTCACATCCCATATGTTCTTTTAACCATAGATAGTCTATAGTCATGAGATTTTGGGGTGCTACAACTTGCACCCCTCCCAACTCCTGGTTGAGTTCCAACAGTACAGATCCAGTCAAATTCGTTGTCTCACTGTATGCACATGCCAGCCTAGACATCTCCCTCCTCCTTCTTATGGCAAGTCCAGGAGACGGTGGGCTGGATGCAGCCACAACCGCAGCATCGTCCGGATCCCTGTGGAGGCTTTTTGATGATCATCCCCCGGCACGAGTCCTCCAGAGAGTGCTGATGCCGGAAGCTCCTCCTCATATCGTATCTTAGTTCATTTTCTGGGTATCCAAGCTAGGCCTTGATCTTCTGCGTAGAAACAATCAGACCCTTTGCCCACACTTTGACATGCCCTCTATACCACTGTGCAGAACTCATTGGAGGTCAGCACACAGTAACTGCTTTTTTTTTTTTTTTTTTAATTAAGAGAAAGGAATATTATCAGAAAAGAGTACCTCCATAGCTGATCATCTGACACCCTTTAAGTGATCAACATTAAGGATATTTAAAGCATGCGTTGATCTTTGATTTACCAATAGTTTTATCCTGTTAAGGAGTAATCCCCCTTTTCTTTCTTTCTTTCTTTTTTTTTTTTTAATTTTTAATCTACACTTACCTGAAGAATACTATGTTTACTATGCTCTCCCCTATATCAGGTCCCCCCTAACAACCACATTACGGTTACTGTCCATCAGCTTAGCAAAATGTGGTAGAGTCACTACTTGTCCTCTCTGTGTTGTGCAGCCCACCCTCCCCTTTCTCCCTCCCCCCAATGCATGCTAATCTTAATACCCCCCTTCTTCTTCCGCCCCCCTTATCCCTCCCTGCCCACCCATCCTCCCCAGTTCCTTTCCCTTTGGTACCTGTTAGTCCATTTTTGGGTTCTGTAATTCTGCTGCTGTTTTGTTCCTTCAGTTTTTCCTTTGTTCCTATACTCCTCAGATGAGTGAAATCATTTGGTATTTCTCTTTCTCCGCTTGGCTTATTTCACTGAGCATAATACTCTCCAGCTCCATCCATGTTGCTGCAAATGGTTGGATTTTTCTACTTCTTATGGCTGAGTAGTATTCCATTGTGTATATGTACCACATCTTCTTTATCCATTCATCTACAGATGGACATTTAGGTTGCTTCCAATTCTTGGCTATTGTAAATAGTGCTGCGATAAACATAGGAGTGCATCTGTCTTTCTCAAACTTGATTGCTGCGTTCTTAGGGTAAATTCCTAGGAGTGGAATTCCTGGGTCAAATGGTAGGTCTGTTTTGAGCATTTTGATGCACCTCCATACTGCTTTCCACAATGGTTGAACTAATTTACATTCCCACCAGCAGTGTAGGAGGGTTCCCCTTTCTCCACAGCCTCGCCAACATTTGTTGTTGTTTGTCTTTTGGATGGCAGCTATCCTTACTGGTGTGAGGTGATACCTCCTTGTAGTTTTAATTTGCATTTCTCTGATAATTAGCGATGTGGAGCATCTTTTCATGTGTCTCTTGGCCATCTGTATTTCTTTTTTGGAGAACTGTCTGTTCAGTTCCTCTGCCCATTTTTTAATTGGGTTATTTGTTTTTTGTTTGTTGAGGCGTGTGAGCTCTTTATATATTCTGGACGTCAAGCCTTTATCAGATCTGTCATTTTCAAATATATTCTCCCATACTGTAGGGTTCCTTTTTGTTCTATTGATGGTATCTTTCGCTGTACTTCTGAAGCTTTTCAGCTTAATGTAGTCCCACTTGCTCATTTTTGCTGTTGTTTTCCTTGCCCTGGGAGATATGTTCAAGAAGAGATCACTCATGTTTATGTCTAAGAGGTTTTTGCCTATGTTTTTTTCCAAGAGTTTAATGGTTTCGTGACTTACATTCAGGTCTTTGATCCATTTTGAGTTTACCTTTGTATATGGGGTTAGACAATGGTCCAGTTTCATTCTCCTACATGTAGCTGTCCAGTTTTGCCAGCACCATCTGTTGAAGAGACTGTCATTTTGCCATTGTATGTCCATGGCTCCTTTATCAAATATTAATTGACCATATATGTTTGGGTTAATTTCTGGGGTCTCTAATCTGTTCCACTGGTCTGTGGCTCTGTTCTTGTGCCAGTACCAAATTGTCTTGATTACTATGGCTTTGTAGTAGAGCTTGAAGTTGGGGAGTGAGATCCCCCCTACTTTATTCTTCTTTTTCAGGATTGCTTTGGCTATTCGGGGTCTTTGGTGTTTCCATATGAATTTTTGAATTATTTGTTCCAATTCATTGAAGAATGTTGCTGGTAATTTGAGAGGGATTGCATCAAATTTGTATATTGCTTTCGGCAGGATGGCCATTTTGACGATATTAATTCTTCCTAGCCATGAGCATGGGATGAGTTTCCATTTATTAGTGTCCCCTTTAATTTCTCTTAAGAGTGACTTGTAGTTTTCAGAGTATAAGTCTTTCACTTCCTTGGTTAGGTTTATTCCTAGGTATTTTATTCTTTTTGATGCAATGGTGAATGGAATTGTTTTCCTGATTTCTCTTTCTATTGATTCGTTGTTAGTGTATAGGAAAGCTACAGATTTCTGTGTGTTGATTTTGTATCCTGCAACTTTGCTGTATTCCAATATCAGTTCTAGTAGTTTTGGAGTGGAGTCTTTAGGGTTTTTTATGTACAGTATCATATCATCTGCAAATAGTGACAGTTTAACTTCTTCTTTACCAATCTGGATTCCTTGTATTTCTTTGTTTTGTCTGATTGCCGTGGCTAGGACCTCCAGTACTATGTTAAATAACAGTGGGGAGAGTGGGCATCCCTGTCTGGTTCCCGATCTCAGTGGAAATGCTTTCAGCTTCTCGCTGTTCAGTATAATGCTGGCTGTGGGTTTATCATATATGGCCTTTATTATGTTGAGGTACTTGCCCTCTATTCCCATTTTGCTGAGAGTTTTTATCATGAATGGATGTTGAATTTTGTCAAATGCTTTTTCAGCATCTATGGAGATGATCATGTGGTTTTTGTCTTTCTTTTTGTTGATGTGGTGGATGATGTTGATGGATTTTCGAATGTTGTACCATCCTTGCATCCCTGGGATGAACCCCACTTGGTCATGGTGTATGATCCTTTTGATATACTGTTGAATTCTGTTTGCTAATATTTTATTGAGTATTTTTGCATCTACGTTCATCAGGGATATTGGTCTGTAATTTTCTTTTTTGGTGGGGTCTTTGCCTGGTTTTGGTATTAGGGTGATGTTGGCTTCATAGAATGAGTTTGGGAGTATTCCCTCTTCTTCTATTTTGTGGAACACTTTAAGGAGAATGGGTATTATGTCTTCTCTGTGTGTCTGATAAAATTCCGAGGTAAATCCGTCCGGCCCCGGGGTTTTGTTCTTGGGTAGTTTTTTGATTACTGTTTCAATTTCTTTGCTTGTAATTGGTTTGTTTAACTTTTGTGTTTCTTCCTTGGTCAGTCTTGGGAGGTTGTATTTTTCTAGGAAGTTGTCCATTTCTTCTAGGTTTTCCAGCTTGTTGGCATATAGGTTTTCATAGTAGTCTTTAATAATTCTTTGTATTTCTGTGGAGTCTGTCGTGATTTTTCCATTCTCATTTCTGATTATGTTGATTTGTGTTGACTCTCTTTTTCTCTTAATAAGTTGGGCTAGAGGCTTATGTATTTTGTTTATTTTCTCAAAGAACCAGCTCTTGGTTTCGTTGATTTTTGCTATTGTTTTATTCTTCTCAATTTTGTTTATTTCTTCTCTGATCTTTATTATGTCCCTCCTTCTGCTGACTTTAGGCCTCATTTGTTCTTCTTTTTCCAGTTTTAATAATTGTGATGTTAGACTATTCATTTGGGATTGTTCTTCCTTCTTCAAGTGTGCCTGGATTGCTATATACTTTCCTCTTAAGACTGCTTTCGCTTCATCCCACAGAAGTTGGGGCTTAGTGTTGTTGTTGTCATTTGTTTCTATATATTCCTTGATCTCTATTTTGATTTGTTCATTGATCCATTGATTATTTAGTAGCATGTTGTTAAGCCTCCATGTGTTTGTGAGCCTTTTTGTTTTCTTTGTAGAATTTATTTCTACTTTCATACCTTTGTGGTCTGAAAAATTGGTTGGTAGAATTTCAATATTGTGGAATTTACTGAGGCTCTTTTTGTGAGCTAGTATGTGGTCTATTCTGGAGAATGTTCCATGTGCACTTGAGAAGAATGTATATCCTGTTGCTTTTGGATGTAAAGTTCTATAGATGTCTATTAGGTCCATCTGTTCTAGTGTGTTGTTCAGTGCCTGTGTGTCTTTACTTATTTTCTGCCCGGTGGATCTATCCTTTGGGGTGAGTGGTGTGTTGAAGTCTCCTACAATGAATGCATTGCAGTCTATTTCCCTCTTTAGTTCTGTTAGTATTTCCTTCACATATGCTGGTGCTCCTGTATTGGGTGCATATATATTTAGAATGGTTATATCCTCTTGTTGGACTAAGCCCTTTATCATTATGTAGTGGCCTTCTTTATCTCTTGTTACTTTCTTTGTTTTGAAGTCTATTTTGTCTGATATTAGTACTGCAACCCCTGCTTTCTTCTCACTGTTGTTTGCCTGAAATATGTTTTTCCATCCCTTGACTTTTAGTCTATGCTTATCTTTGGGTTTAAGGTGAGTTTCTTGTAAGCAGCATATAGATGGGTCTTGGTTTTTTATCCATTCTATTACTCTATGTCTTTTGATTGGTGCATTAAGTCCATTTACATTTAGGGTGCCTATTGAGAGATATGTACTTATTGCCATTGCAGGCTTTAGATTCGTGGTTACCAAAGGTTCAAGGTTAGCTTCTTTAGTATCTTACTGCCTAACTTAGCTCGCTTATTGAGCTGTTATATACACTGTCTGGAGAGTCTTTTCTTCTCTCCCTTCTTATTCCTCCTCCTCCATTCTTCATATGTTGTGTGTTTTGTTCTGTGCTCTTTTTAGGGGTGCTCCCATCTAGAGCAGTCCCTGTAGGATGCCCTGTAGAGGTGGTTTGTGGGAAGCAAATTCCCTCAGCTTTTGCTTGTCTGGGAATTGTTTGATCCCACCATCATATTTAAATGATAGTCGTGCTTGATACAGTATCCTTGGTTCAAGGCCCTTCTGTTTCATTGCATTAAGTATATCATGGCATTCTCTTCTGGCCTATAGGGTTTCTGTTGAGAAGTCTGATGTTAGCCTGATTGGTTTTCCTTTATAGGTGACCTTTTTCTCTCTAGCTGCCTTTAAAACTCTTTCCTTGTCCTTGATCCTTGCCATTTTAATTATTATGTGTCTTGGTGTTGTCCTCCTTGGATCCTTTCTGTTGGGGGTTCTGTATAATTCCATGGTCTGTTCGATTATTTCCTCCCCCAGTTTGGGGAAGTTTTCAGCAATTATTTCTTCAAAGACACTTTCTATCCCTTTTCCTCTTTCTTCCTCTTCTGGTATCCCTATAATACGAATGTTTTTCCTTTTGTATTGGTCACATATTTCTCTTAGTGTTGTTTCATTCCTGGAGATCCTTTTATCTCTCTCTATGTCAGCTTCTATACGTTCCTGTTCTCTGGCTTCTATTCCTTCAATGGCCTCTTGCATCTTATCCATTCTGCTTATAAATCCTTCCAGGGATTGTTTCACTTCTGTGATCTCTTTCCTGACATCTGTGATCTCCTTCCGGACTTCATCCCACTGCTCTTGCATTTTTCTCTGCATCTCATCCCACTGCTCTTGCATTTTTCTCTGCATCTCATCCCATTGCTCTTGCATTTTTTTCTGCATCTCTGTCAGCATGTTCATGATTTTTATTTTGAATTCTTTTTCAGGAGGACTAGTTAGGTCTGTCTCCTTCTCAGGTGTTGTCTCTGTGATCTTTGTCTGCCTGTAGTTTTGCCTTTTCATGGTGATAGAGATAGTCTGCAGAGCTGGTACAAGTGACCGCTGGAAGAGCTTCCCTTCTTGTTGGTTTGTAGCCTTTTCCTGGGAGAATAGCGACCTCTAGTGGCTTGTGCTGGGCAGCTGTGCGCAGACAGGGCTTCTGCTTCCTGCCCAGTTGCTTTGGGGTTTATCTCCACTGTTGCTGTGGGCTTGGCCTGGCTGGGGCTGTTCCTCCAAAATGGTGGAGCCCCGTTGGAGGGGGAGCAGCCAGGAGACTATTTATCTCCGTAAGGGGCCTCTGTGCTCCCTGCTGCCCAGGGGGTTAGAGTGCCCAGAGATCCCCAGATTCCCTGCTTCTGGTCTAAGTGACCTGTCCTGCCCCTTTAAGATTTCCAAAAAGCACTCTCCAAACCAAAACAACAACAGCAACAATGAGAGAGGGAACAGAAAGAAAGAGAAAAAAAAAAGGAAAAAAAAGGAAAAAACAAGCGATTTTTTTTTTTTTTTTTGTCCTCAGGTGCCGGTCCCAGGCACCCGCTCACTGGTCCTGCTGCCCTATCTCCCTAGCACCAGGGTCCCTGTCCTTTCAAGGCTTCCAAAAAGCACCCACCCACCGGTCCCGCAGGGAAGGAACGCTCAATATTCTTGGTCCTCAGGCACTGGTCCCACGCACCCGCTCACCAGTCCCGCCGCCCTGCCTCCCTAGCACCGGGGTCCCTGTCCCTTCAAGGCTTCCAAAAAGCACTCGGCAAAAAGAGAGAAAAAAAAGGGGAAAAACGCGCGATTTCTTCCGTCCTCAGGTGCTGGTCTCAGGCACCCACCCACCGGTCCCACAGGGAAAAATGCGGGATATTCTTTGTCCTCAGGTGCCGGTCCCAGGCACCCGCTCACCAGTCCCGCCGCCCTGCCTCCCTAGCACCGGGGTCCCTGTCCCTTTTAGGCTTCCAAAAAGCACTCGCAGAAAAGAGAAAAGAAAAAGGGGAAAAACGCGCGATTTCCTCTGTCCTCAGGCACCGGTGTCAGGCACCCGCCCCCAGGTCTCGCAGGGAGAAACGCGGGATATTCTTTGTCCTCCGGCGCCGTTCCCAGGCACCTCCTCACCGGTCCCGCCACCCTGCCTCCCCAGCAACGGGGGCCCCTCCCTCTAAGGCTTTCAAAAAGCGCTCGCCAAAAAAAAAAAAAAAAAACTGCTCCGGTTTCTCTCCACCCTCCGGGAGCCGGGGGGAGGGGCGCTCGGGTCCCGCCGGGCTGGGGCCTGTATCTTACCCCCTTCACAAGGCGCTGGGTTCTTGCAGGTGTGGATGTGGTCTGGATGTTGTCCTGTGTCCTGTGGTCTCTATTTTAGGAAGATTTTTCTTTGTTATATTTTCATAGCTCTATGTGTTTTTGGGAGGAGATTTCCACTGCTCTACTCACGCCGCCATCTTGGCTCCCGCCTCGACAATTTTCCCTTTTATAAATAAGAGACAGACACCACCAAGGATTTAATATCCCCCCAACTGCCACTAGTCTGGAATGCAGGTTTCCTTACTCTGGGATCTTCCTGCTATACCACATTGTCTCTTACGATTTCTCTTGAGCTGTTAGGAGAATCAAAGAAGAGTTCAATTTTCAAGAAAGAATTCATTATTGAAAGGAAAAAAAGAGCTTGCTGGTTGGCAAGCATTTCCAGGGACCTTCTGCATTATTGTTATTGTCCCTGCATTGCAAAAGGCAAGATAGGAATACAAAAGTCCCTGTTTATCTAGGGAATGTTATGAATATTCCACTTGTTATATCTGTACCCTTTGAACTGTCTCACCTGGCTAGGAAGACAGCTTGTTTCCATTCCTTGATTACTTCAAATTCATCAGTCAGGCAAATTAGCTGTTAGATAATATCTATTAGATATTAGATAATGATGTGAGCATCCTTCATGGAGTTGCTTATGTCAGGTCTCCAACATGGGGTTGCTTCTGTTAGGCTTGCTTGCTTTGGCACCGACAGCCTCTGTAAACATATCCCACCCCAAAAGGCGTGCCAGTGAACGCCCAAACCAGATAACTCCTTATGTCAGGTGTGCTGGTGAACGCCTGAGCTGGAAAACACCACATGCAGATTGTCCCTCTTATCTTCTGCCCCCAAATGGATGGACTGGACTATATGAGGAATGGGACTCAGAGCCCCTGTGGCAAGCTGTCCCAGAGGTTCTGGGTTGCCTGTGCTGCTGCTCCATCGCGGATAGAACTCCACAGGAACTGTCTCCCCTGCATGGTTCCCCCTTGGGGCAGACGAGAGGCTGATTGGGACAGTCTGGACCCGAACCATCTGTCGTAACCAGTATGAGATAGATGTATTGATCCGTGATAAGTGTGATTTTTAGATATGTTTAATCCCCCCTTTGAGTGTTGTGTGAAAGGAAATTGCAAAATAAACCGTGTGATTCATGTATCCATAAGGACGTTAAGTTCATTACTCCATCGCCCTGCGGATCCATACTTCCTGACCAGCTCACGTCAGATAATAATATGGAATTACTTAAAAATAAACTAAGGGTTTTCTTAGGAGCAATGTCTACAATATATTTAATAAAGGATTCCCTTAAGTAGCAATCCTTACAGTGTATGAAACTTGTGGTTCCCTCTCATCACTACTTTTCAGGAAAATGTAAGGCACCAGGAGATGCTTTTTCCCAAATTTTGGAGCGTGAGTTTTATGCGTGAGTTCAAAATACTATTAATTTAATGCTAATGTTTATTACTTCATACAAAGTATTTTTAAGGAAACATTCCATTTTCTCAGGCACTAAAAGAAGACAGTAAAGGCTCTTCCTTCAAAATAGCTTTTCTCCTGAGAAATAGAAACTTAACCACTTGATGAAGTTTTTATGACAAAACTTCAAGTGACCTCTTAAATCAATAAAAATAAAATAGTTTTGAAACACTCAGATTAAAATATTTTAATATCTTTTGTCTTGCCAATGAGTTTCAGCCCTAGTAAGTTCAGTATGGATTCAATGAGACCAAAGAATGACAATGGAACGTTCTTGCAGTGGTAGGTTACTCACTGCAATCCTGTCCACTCAGAGCAAGTCTGCATGCAGCAAGCTGGTCTCTGCCCTGGGCCTCTCTGCCCCCGCAGCTCTCTCAGTCTCTGTTCTCAGCACTGCCACCACTCCAGCCTCTGCTCTCCTGCAGCCATGCAGCAGCCCTGCCACCATGTCACTCAGAACACTGGGCAGAGCTCTTTATAGAGTCAAGAGCAATGCATTGCCCACAGGTGCAGTGAGCTAGCTGACCAGGGCCAGGTGAGAATCCTGGCCATAGGAACCTTCACTTTATCCACACTTTTTAAAAGCTTAATGGTACCCCGCCATATTCGTGTTTACACAGTAGTGTAGCAACTTTTATTCAACATCATATCCCTGCTTTACTGAGGTACATACATTTCCTATGAAGTACTGAGGATCCCTGAGGAGCTTCCTATTTCTTCTAGGTTCTAAGACTTGCCTTGGTACACAAAACCATTCAGACTTCAGGGCTATCATTTTTCCAAGCAGAATTCTGCAGAGGGACTATAATATTCTGGAACTTTTGTAAATAGATCCCAGATTAGCCTTCGAGAGCCTTGAGAGCCCATAGCAGGGCCACGGTGATTCCCACCCTGTAGGATGAGGCAGGCTAGGACAGAGGGAGCACTCATGGGATGGTGCCCCTGCTGCTAAGATGTGTTCTTGAGTTAATCATGCAAGTCCTAAAAGGCCTGAGCATTTTGGGAAGCAAAGTGGTTGCCCTCTGAGGGCCTTCTTACTCTGTAATTCTCTGAAACTCCTAATGAGCTTTTTACAAGGTATCCCAAAGCAGCAGACATGCTACCATGTCTCTTGCTGGGCAGAAATCTCACGCAGAAGTGGAGTAGTCATGGCGTGTGTGCTTTACAGTCCACCACAGGAAACTTGTAAGATTCCTTAGAAAACAAAATGGGTTCCCCCATCTCTTGTGGCTGCTCTCTAGTCTTTCTTCGACACAAATCCGTGTAGGAAACCTTTCTTCGTGTTCCCCCGCTCGTCCTCTTCTCACCTCTTTACCAGCAGCCAGGCTAACTGCACAGTTTGTTTCCTCGCAGATCTTTTCCACCGCCCATCCTTTATGTAATCATTGTGAACCTTCCCCAGTGGCAATTGCTCCCTGAGTCCCTGTGAACTGACATGGGTTAACTGGGACAGTTAACGTGACCTGGCAATTTCATACACTTGTTAGCACGGGCTGCCCATTATTGTAGCTTTCTTGTTAGCATTGCAAGTGTTTTGGACTCTGCCTTATGTGTATATGGTTCACTTCCTTTTCTTTTTGTTTCACAGAGGCTGATACAAGTATAGACTGAGCACTGCTCCTTGCCCAGAATTATGTTAAATACAGATACTAATCAAGTCAGTTCTGTATTTTTCAGTTTTCTGTTTCATGATTATGACAGCTCACAGAAGGTGGGAGTTGGAAAGCACTCTGTTGAATTTTATAGTAAAGTTTGTATGTATATTCTGAAACACAATCATAGGCTGATAAGTGTGTAATGTCTACAGAAAGTGCATTTGACATTCTATGGGTACAAATACAAGTGCTGGGTTTGATTCTTTTCTGGACTTAATGCTACATCCCTTGCATTAATGTTTACTTTTAAATAAAAATCCATCATAGGGCACAGGTCATTTTATTAGACATATTTTGCATGTCTTAAAGTGCCAAGCCAAAGTGGGTGCTGCTTGAATTTTTATGTGTGAAAAAAGTTTCTGAATAATAGTTATTATCTCTGGGTTCTAAGAATATAGATTATTTTTATTCCTTTGCACTCTTCTGCATTTTTCAAAAGGTCAACATAATTTTATACAGACATGCATGTATATATAGTTATATATGTATACATGTGGATATAACTATCTATCTATATATCTATATATGTGTATCTATATATCCACATGGGATGTCAGAGTATCATACAGTTCTGTGTCTTATCTTCAGAAAGATTATGTCCCATTATCCTTATAAGAGATCAAGCATCATCAGAAGCCCAGAAATATTAAATGACTTATCTAGAATTATTACAAATAGGAAGTGATGGAGAGGGTCCAGATTTTTCCAGCTACTAATTTTGTATTTTTCCTGCTAAAATGAGCATGGCAGGTGGAAATGGGGAACCACCATTTCCTCCAGCTTTATACATATGTACTACCTACTTTATATTAAATGTCTGGTATTCCAGAACTTAAAGTGTTCAATCAATCCGGGTTTGTGTGTATGTGTGTGTGTGTCTACTGCCCTTAATCAACTGAAAAATTTGTCTTTTTTTGGTATATCTAACAGGGCTTTACAGAGTAAAATACATATGTTAGACTCTTGATAATAATATTTTAAAGAAAATATAACAACATTAATAGTTGCTGTGTGAGGTTGTGGATTAATGTTTTCCTTCTCATTTACATTTTCCTGTTTTTCTTATTTTCTATAAGGACTACCTATAGTTTACCATTACTCAAAACTGACTTCTTTATAAAAGGGAGATTGATATTCCTGAGTTCATGTTCTATTGTCAAATAGGGAAGAAGGTATATTTCATTCAATAAGGACAAATATATCCTCATGGTAAATATTTAACATTATAATGTATTGCTTTTACAAAAGTGATTTTTATCACAGACTCCTTTAATAATCTGTTGAAAGTTATGAAACCTCCCCTCAGGGAAATACAAATACAAATATAGAAACAAGATATTATAAACATCGTCTGGAGGTTTACAAATCCCCTGACATTCTCAGTACTGCTTAAAGCATGGGCTACAGTTTTTGTCAGATCACCTGGGATGCTTGTATGAAATGCAGATTCCCAAGCCTTGCACCAGACTTACTGAGTTAGAGGGAACAGTGGGGCCAAGGAATCTGCCTCTTTCACAATACAGTCCTTCCCCACCCTCCAGGGAAGTATGAGAATCTCAAGGCCTACTGTATATAGGTCTCATGTTAAGAATCCTAAGTAAGAATAGCAAAAATCAAAATGATCGAGGATATGTAGTGCCAGGCTTGAAATGAGGAATCTGCGGAGGAGTTCACCAAGTAGAGAAAAGGAGAAGAGGGCATCCAGCCAAGAAAAGGGCAGAGTTGCATGGATGGAAGAATGAGCACAGTAGACATTTATACTAGTAACAAGTCTGGCTGAGAACTCAAAATAAATAAATAAAGGCAGTTCAAAGGGCTCATATTAAATCACAAGCAAGGCTATAGGATTGGCATGTTGAAGTTACAAAGTAAAAATAGTGATGCCAGACTCAGGCTTGCATAGTTTGGGAAAAATAATTGATGCTGTAAGTAGCCTTGGTGACATATACTTATGTTTCTCATTGTGGTAGTGGAGGGTAACCTCATGAACAGATATGAAAATAATATTTATCTCAAGAAAAGATAGTCGCTCATGGGTACTACAAAAACTATTTTGGTATTATAAAGTGTTAGGAATTTAAGGGACATTATTAATTATCTCTTCCAACTCTCTTGTTGAAAAAAAAGCTTTAAATTTTGTCAAATATTTGCTTATTCATTATCATTTCAGGTAATACTGCTATGGGATAATGTAATAGCTTAATAAAAAGCACACTTCCTTTTTTTAATGGTTGAAACGACAACCATTAAAAAAAAAAGAGTAGTGGTGTCATTTGCCTTCAAGCTACACACTGGCAGAGTTGCGTTTGGAAACATTTCTATATCCAGACTACTTGAATTACACAATGCCTAACCCAAGTAGGCAACAGTTCGGTATTTATGCTGTCAGCAGCCTTAGCCCAAATAGCATGCTCTCTGAGGCATAAACAGTGAGAGTTAGAGTTTGAGAGCAAAAACAACAACCTGGAGCCTTGGACCTGGCACCAGCATCAGTTGATCAACATGGCAAAGAAACAGACTGCAAGAAGAGAGAGGTAGGCTGCAACAAGTTTGGAAACCCTGAAATCTGAGTAGCTGCTGGAGGGAGAGGGAGTTTTATTCTGCCAGAGCACAGGCGCTTTCAGAAAATGTGAAAACAGTGGGTTGGGTATTTGTGGTCAATGAAAAACCTAAGCTTTGGAAATTACATTCCACTACTAGGAATGCTAGCAGTCCTAGATAAATGTCCACAAACCAATAAGCAAGTGAAAGTCTGTGTCCTGGTTAAATACCCTAATAATTTGCTACATTCAGTTTTTCTTATTTGTTCATCCATCCATCTATTCAACAGTGTTTACTGTTAGTCACAGTACTAAAACAGGAAATAGAAGATAAGATTAAAATGCTCTCAAGCCTTATGGAGCTTACAGTCTAGATGAGACAATCATCAAGCAACTAAAATAAATAAATGATTGATTAAAATTTTTATTAAGTGAAACAAAACACTAGTTTGGTTTTGTAAGAATGGAAGTAGGTTAGCATAAGCATAGCCATCTTAAGGGCCTAGAAGCCATTTTCTGAGTGTGTGTGACTTAGAAAGAAAAACTGGAACTGGGTAAGGCTTTGAAAAACAAGTTAATCAATCATGAGCACCAGAATCAGGAAGCGGTGACCCTTGGTCAGCTAGCCTTGGTCAGTTAATCCTACATACCAAGCTTATTGTGCGGAACCGCCCCGACAATTGAGGAGTGGTCTTATCTTGCTCCTGCCTAACCCCAGGATGTATATCTTGCAAGAATAATGTATAGCTGTGGAAAATTACTATGAGTTAAGTGCTTTGAAAATGCTATATAAACCCTTGGCTTTGAGTGCTCGGGGTCCTTGTTGAAACCTGCTGTGCCAGGCAGACACTTGGACCCCAGCTAGCTGGAATAATAAACCTCTTGCTTGTTGCATTGATCTGCCGTGGCCTTCGTCTCCTCACTGAGGGGGAGGTGCAGACCGGAATAAGGCCATTGGGTCTTACATTTGGGGGCTCGTCTGGGATCGCATGCCCCCCCCCCTCCCGGAGGAACGACAAGCCAAGGATCAGAGGCTTGCCCTGGCCAGGTAATACTGTGTTTGTATCCGTGTGTCTCTTGTCAAACCTGTAAGAACGTTCTGTGTTTAATCAGAAAGTGCCTTGCAGGATGATGAGCACACCCAGTGTTTTTGTTTGCAAACAAACCTGAAACCTGTATAAAGCCTGTAGGAGCTCCAACCTGTATCTGGGTCGGCATTGACTTAGGCGGACGCGCTGGCAGGTCACCGGCCAAGGGTCTTGGGAGACGTCCCTTGCCCCCATCTGGAGGACGAGGTCCTCATCTGTGAGGAAAGTCGGCTGCCGCTGCAGTCCAACAGGCCCTCAACTCAGTGTCAGTTTTGCCTCCGCGGCTGCAGTAGATTCTTTTCTGTAGGCGCCTGTTTGTTAGCTATTGTGTTTATCCTAGTTTTGTTACTGACAGAAGAAATGGGACAGACACAGACGACTCCTTTAGACTTGACTTTAAGACACTGGGAGGACATAAAGAGTAGAGCAAATAATATGTCTGTTCTTGTTAAAAAGGATAAATGGAATACTCTGGCCTCAGCCAATTGGCTGGCCTTTCAGGTTGGCTGGCCTCCCGGGGGATCTTTCTCTCTACCCCTTATACAGGCAGTCAAGAAGAAAGTTTTTGATACCGGATTCTGTGCACGCCAAGACCAGACTCCTTATATTCTTGTTTGGGAAAGCTTAGTCACAGAACCCCCCTCTTGGGTTCAGCCCTTCTTACCCCACCCATCTTCACAGGTTTTTTAGCTCCACAAAGACCCAAAAGAACCTAAGAAAGTTCTGCCTTCACCCCCCGATGCAGATCTCCTCCTCCTCGATTCTCCCCCTCCATACCCTCCTACTGCTCCCCCACAACCTGCTGCCCCCCGGTCCCTATTCCTTCCCCCCCCTCTCCCGTTCCTCCTGTCCCTCCCATTCCCATCATTCCCCCACCTCCTCCAACCCCTCAGGCCAGCAGAGGGCAGAATGTTGGCCCAGCCGGAGGGCCAAGGAGCTGCTGGGCCCCCTCACCAGGAGCCGCTGTGACACTTCCCCTTCGAGCCCTCGGCCCACCCTCTGAGGATGGCCAGAAACTCCTACAGTATTGGCCTTTTTCTTCCTCAGACCTATACAACTGGAAGGCCCAAAATCCCCCTTTTTCAGAAAATCCCAGAGGGTTGATCAATCTGATTGAATCTTTACTTTTCACCCATCAGCCCACTTGGGATGACTGCAACCAGTTGTTACAGGTCCTGTTTACCACGGAAGAAAAAGACCGGATCCTCCTAGAGGCCCGGAAGAATGTACCAGGGGCCGATGGGTGACCCACTCAGAACCCAGCCATTATCGAGGAGGGGTTCCCCCTAACCAGACCTGATTGAGACTTCAACACCCCGGAAGGTAAGGAGAACCTGAAAGTCTTCTGCCAGGCTCTGATGGCAGGTCTCAGGGGAGCGGCAAGGCACCCCACCAATTTGGCTAAGGTAAGGGGAGTCCTTCAAGGACCCAATGAATCCCCCTCAGCATTTGTAGAAAGACTCATAGAGGCTTTTCGGCAGTACACTCCATATAATCCAGTCAGTGAGGAACATAAAGCCACAGTTATTGTAGCTTTTATAGATCAATCTAGTAGAGACATTAGGAGGAAATTGCAGAGGCTAGAAGGACTGCAGGACAAAACCCTGCGAGACATAGTACAGGTGACAGAGAAAGTGTATCATAATAGAGAGACTGAAGAGGAAAAACAAGGTAGGAAGCTGCAAGAGACTAAGGAAAGAGAGCTGAGGAAAGAAAGACGGCAAGAACGCAACCTCCATAAAATCCTCACCACTGTTGTGAGAGAGACCAGAGAACCTAAGCCAGGGCCAGGCGGCAGGAGACAACAGCTAGATAAAGATCAGTGCACGTACTGTAAAGAGAAGGGACATTGGGCCAGAGAATGCCCAAACAAGAGAAAGAAACCTCAGCAGTGGGAAAAACCGTTGCCTACCCTAAAATTCTGACCATGCACGAAGGCAGTGATTAGGGGGGACGGGGTTCGAAGCCCCTTCCCGAACCTAGGGTAACCCTAACTGTGGAGGGGAAACCTACTCAATTCTTAGTAGACACCAGGGCATCGCACTCAGTATTGCAACAAGCTGATGGATGGCTCTCAAATCAGAAATCATGGGTCCAGGGAGCCACGGGAAATAAATTGTACTCTTGGACCACTGCACGGATGGTAGACCTGGGAACAGGATTAGTGTCTCACACTTTCCTCGTGATCTCGGATTGCCCATATCCTTTATTGGGAAGAGACTTGCTCACAAAAATGAAAGCCCAGATCCATTTCCTGCCAGAGGGGCCACAGCTTAAAAGGCCCTCAGAGGACCCCATCCAGATACTGACTGTGATGTTAGAAGATGAGTATAGACTCTTTGAATTCAAAAAAGAGAACCCAGGCTCGGGAGATCTCAACCTGTGGCTAAGAAAGTTCCCTCAGGCATGGGCAGAGATGGCAGGAATCGGGAAGGCTAAACATAGGCTGCCCGTCTATGTCGAACTAAAACCACAAGCCACCCCTGTAGCCGTTCGCCAGTACCCTATGCCGAGAGAAGCCATAGAGGGAATCCGGCCCCATATCACCTGATTCCTCCAGTTGGGGATATTGTGCAGATGTCAATCTGCCTGGAACACCCCCCCTTCTTCCTGTCAGGAAGCCAGGCACAAATGAATACCGTCCAGTCCAAGACCTGCGAGAAGTTAACAAGCAGGTAATGGACATTCATCCCACGGTTCCTAATCCTTATAATCTTTTAAGTTCCTTGCCACCTCTCCGAGGCTGGTATACTGTTTTAGATTTAAAAGATGCCTTCTTCTGCCTCCAACTTGCACCGAAGAGTCAAGAGCTTTTCGCCTTTGAATGGAGAGACCCAGACGGAGGAGTGACAGGGCAACTCATGTGGACCCAGCTCCTGCAAGGATTAAAAAATTCCCCCACCCTCTTCGATGAACCAAGACCTGGCGCTATATCAAGAAGCTAACCCCCAGGTAACCTTGCTGCAATATGTTGATGATCTTCTGCTTGCAGCCGAAATGAGAGAAGATAGCCTGAAAGGGACAGAGAAACTTCTGGCAGAATTAGGAACTCTAGGATATCGGGCATCAGCCAAGAAAGCACAAATCTGCAAATGACAGGTAAGCTACCTGGGCTATGTGTTACGAGAAGGGAAGAGGTGGCTGTCAGACGCAAGGAAAGAGACTGTTCTCCATATCCCCCCGCCTGAGACTCCTAAGCAAGTCAGAGAATTCCTGGGGGCTGCAAGATTTTGCAGGCTATGGATCCCCGGGTTTGCAGAGATGGCAGCCCCCCCTTTACCCTCTCACCAAAGCTGGATCGTTCTCTTGGGGAGAGGAAGAACAGAAGGCATTTGATACCATTAAGCTGGCATTGATGTCCGCCCCAGCTCTGGGACTCCCCGGTGTGACAAAACCCTTCCACCTGTTCGTGGCAGAGAACGGGGGATAGCCAAAGGGGTGCTAACTCAGAAGCTCAGACCGTGGAAACGACCCAGAGCATACCTGTCTAAAAAACTAGATCCAGTAGCCGCCGGCTGGTCTGCATGCTTGAAAATAATCGTGGCAGCAGCAGTACTAGTCAAAGATGCGGACAAATTGACCCTAGGGCAAAATCTAACCATGACTGCTCTGCACGTGCTAGAAAGCATAATCCAGCAGCCCCTGCATCAGTGGCTTACAAATGCTCGGATAACTCACTACCAAGCCCTGTTGCTCAACTCCGACCGGGTGACATTCTCTCCGCCGACCAGTCTCAATCCGGCCACTTTGCTGCCAGACCCCCAGTGCATGACTGTCAGCAAGTATTAGCCAAAGCCCATGGGTGGCGTAAAGACTTGACTGACCTGCCTTTACCAGACACTGAAGCCACCTGGTTCACAGATGGAGGCAGCTACCTAGACCAAGGAAAGCGTAAGGCAGGAGTGGCTGTAGTAGATGGAGAAAAAAATAGTGTGGGCTCAGACCCTCCCCAAGGGAACCTCAGCACAGAAAGCTGAGCTCATTGCTCTTACGAGAGCGCTAGAACTGGGGTCCGGAAAGAAAATTAACATCTATACAGATAGCAGGTATGCTTTTGCGATGGCACATGTGCATGGAGCCATTTACCAACAAAGAGGACTCCTCACCTCCAAAGGAAGAGAAATAAAAAACAAGCCAGAAATCATGGCTCTTAGAAGCTCTGCACAAACCAGCCAAAGTAAGTATAATTCATTGCCCCGCTCACCAACACAGGAAGTCCTACATCACCGTAGGCAATAATATGGCTGATCAAGCTGCCCGAGAAGTGGCTGCAAAGACTGTAGAAATCTTCCTCTCTGAAACCCAGCCTGAGCCAAGCCTGCCACCCTACAAATATAGCCCAGCAGATTTAGAACTAATCTCCAAAGACCGTACTCACTATTTTGATGAACAGAAAAGAGCTTGGTGCACCCAAGATAGAAAAATAATCTTGCCCCAAGCAACTGCCAAAGCCATAATCAAACAGATGCACCAGTGGACACACTTAGGAGCGCACAAACTTACTCAGACTGTTTTAAACTCTGGGTGGTATGTGCCTAACCTGCAGCAGATAGCTGAATCTGTAGTTAAGCCGTGCGTTCCTTATCAAGAAACAAACACACCTGGGAAGAAGAAATGAACTAGAAAACAGGCAAGGGGGAACCGGCCTGGACAGTTTTGGGAAATAGACTTTACTGAAATTAAACCAGGGAAGTATAAATTTAAGTATCTCCTAGTGTTTGTAGATACCTTTTCAGGATGGGTCGAAGCCTTTCCAACAAGGCAGGAAACAGCTGCAGTAGTAATAAAGAAAATATTAGAAGAAATATTTCCTTGGTTCGGGATACCTAAGGTAATAGGATCTGACAACGGACCCGCTTTCATCGCCCGGGTAAGTCAGGGAGTTGCTAAGTATTTGGGGACCGATTGGAAATTACATTGCATGTACAGACCCCAGAGTTCAGGGCAAGTAGAAAGGATGAATCGAAACCTAAAAGAGACCTTAACTAAATTGACCATAGAGACTGGCTCAAACTGGGTGGTGCTCCTTCCCCTGGCTTTGTTCTGAGCTCTGAACACCCCTACTCATCTCAATCTAAGTCCCTTTGAAATCTTGTATGGCTCCCCCACCCCGCTTACTTGCCTGCATGACCCCCTCCCCATTACCCAGACTGACAACCGTGATTTATATAATAGGTTGAAAGCTCTCCAGGCAGTCCAAAGAGAAGTGTGGACCCAACTAAAAGCAGTCTATGAGCCCGGCACTCCAGAAGCAGCCCACCCGTTCCAAGTTGGAGACTTTGTGTTTGTAAGGCAGCACCAAGCACAGACCCTCGAGCCACGGTGGAAAGGACCCTACTTAGTGTTGCTGACCACCCCAACAGCAGTCGACAGGATTGCCGCCTGGATTCGCGCATCTCATGTGAAACCTGTTATCTCAGCCAAGACAGCTAATAACCATCTCGCGTGGAGAGCCCAGTCTACTGAGAATCCTCTCTGGCTTAAAATCACCAGAAGACCCCTAAAGTGACCAGATGCATGTCTGGAGACACCAGCGCCATTCAGCTGACCCATGCACCATTCCCAAAAACTCTATTCCAAGATGACCATGTCAGCTGGACAAAGACAATTCACAAAAGCTAAGACTGTGCCGCTCATATTATATATATTGTGCCTTTCCCCTATTGCACTCAGCGACCCTAACCCCCATGTCCCCTATCAGCTCACCTGGGAAATAGAGAACTGGGAGACTCATGAAATATACAATCGCACTTCCCACACAACCCCCTTAGGCACGTGGTTCCCTAACCTGTACTTTAACCTAGATAGAGTAGCAGACTTAGAAAAGAGAGGCGGAAAGGGCAGGAGTCAGCATTCAGGCCCCCCTCTTCCCTGCGCCCCTCAGTTCTGTCCGGATGGAATGGGAGGGGGAGACTGGCGAGAAAAGCAGCACCGAGTCTCTGTGAGTCAAAATGGGTTTCATGCGTGCCCAGGGTTTTGAACAGGGCCAGAGAAGCAGCAGTGTGGAGGGGCCGAGTCCTGATACTGTGCACGCTGGAGTTGTGTTACCACCAATGATGGGGTGTGGAAGTGGCAAGTAACTCCCCAGCTCATCACTCTCTCATTTGTTAAACCGTGCACCCGAACTAGGTACAGCCCAGACTGTAATCTGCTCAGGCTCCAGTTCACAGAACAAGGGAAAAAAGACACCCAATGGCAGACAGGGTTAACCTGGGGCCTATATCTTTATCAGACCCCTCCTTTTGGAACCCTTATCCGAGTCAAATTAAAAGTTGAGCCAATAGTCGAGATAGCCTTAGGTCCAAATAAATTATTGAAACCCAAAGCACCCAAAACCCCTAGACAGCCCCTCAAAGTGACACAGCCCCCTAAGTCCCTTCCCCAGAGCCTGAGCCCAGTTTGGACACCAGCCCCCGCTGTGGAAAGCCAGCCATCCCGGCTTCTTAGTCTAATCAGAGGTGCTTTCCAAGTTGTCAACAATTCCTGTCCTGAGCTAACTCGCTCCTGCTGGTTATGCTATGATGTTGCTCCCCCTTACTATGAAGGTATAGCATTTGTTAATGCTCTCAACCAGTCTTCTGACCCCTCCCAGTGTAGATGGCAGCAGAAAGGACCAAGACTCACTTTATCCTCTGTAAGTGGGCAAGGAACCTGCATTGGGAAAGTTCCTAAAACTTACACCTCCCTCTGCAACAAGACAGAAGTAATAAGCACCACCCCAACTTATTATATTCCCCCATCTAATGGGTGGTGGGCCTGCCAAACTGGAGTCACTCCATGTGTTCATTCCCAGAAGTTAAGCGAAACGTCTGACTTTTGTGTTCTAGTACAATTAATACCCCGCCTTATTTACCATCCTTATGACCAAGTCCTGTCCCAACTAAGCCAGTCTTCGCCCCGAGTCAAACGAGAATCCGTGAGTCTGACTATCTCCCTCTTACTAGGCCTTGGCCTAGGAGCAGCGGAGGCAGCCACAGGAGCATCCTCATTAGTTCTCCTGAACCAGCATTACCACAGTCTCAGAGAAGCCATAGATGCAAACTTAGAAGAAATAGAGAAATCCATATCCACCCTGCAAGACTCTTTAACTTCTTTATCAGAAGTAGTCTTACAAAATAGAAGAGGGTTAGACATGTTATTCCTCCAACAAGGCAGACTGTGCGCTGCCCTTAAAGAACAATGTTGCTTCTACGTAGATCATTCAGGAGTAGTAAAAGACTCCATGGCCGAAGTTAGAGAAGGGTTAGCTAAAAGGAAAAGAGAAAGAGAACAAAACCAAGGGTGGTTTGAGTACTGGTTCAACTCCTCGCCATGGTTCACTACCCTCATCTCTACTCTAGTAGGGCCACTAATAATCTTAATATTAATTCTAACTTTTGGCCCCTGCATCCTAAACCACCTAGTTACCTTTATCAAAGAACGCATTAGCACTGTGCAAATCATGGTGTTGAGACAGAACTATCAGAGTGTTGACCAAACACATGACCCCTAGTTTCATGATTGAAATCGATACAAGAAGAAGAGGCGTGTGTAAGAATGGAAATAGGTTAGCATAAGTGTAGCCATCTTAAGGGCATAGAAGCCATTTTCTGAGTGTGTGTGACTTAGAAAGAAAAACTGGAACTGGGTAAGGCTTTGAAAAACAAGTTAATCAATCATGAGCACCAGAATCAGGCAGTGGTGACCCTTGGTCAGCTAGCCTTGGTCAGTTAATCCTACATACCAAGCTTATCCTGTGGAACCGCCCTGACAATTGAGGAGTGGTCTTCTCTTGCTTCTGCCTAACCCCAGGATGTATGTCTTGCAAGAATAATGTATAGCTGTGGGAAATTACTATGAGTTAAGTGCTTTGAAAATGCTATATAAACCCTTGGCTTTGAGTGCTCGGGGTCCTTGTTGAAACCCGCTGTGCCGGGCAGACACTTGGACCCCAGCTAGCTGGAATAATAAATCTCTTGCTTGTTGCATTGATCTGCCGTGGCCTTCATCTCCTCACTGAGGGAGAAGCGCAGACCGGAATAAGGCCATTGGGTCTTACAGTTTATATTTTAATTTATACTTGGTGGTAAAAGAAGACTCTCTGAAGAGAGTACATTAAGCTTAGATCCAAATGATGAGTAAGTTACTACATATAACTTAGTAACTAGGTTGTTACTAGGTGAAGATAGAAGAGCCTTTTAGATAGAAGATCATGCTCAAAGACTCAGAGGGAACCAAGAGATGATCCATGGGACTGCAGGTCCAAGAACCAGAGAAAGTGGGTCAAGAGAAAACACGTAGCTCTGATCAGAATTTAAACATTCCAAAGCAGCATGAGGAACTTAGTCCCAGGGACTGCTTTAAATAGCCAGTCAGACCATGTGAGTGTGCTTTTGGAAGAGGGATACTTCCAATTGCCAGAGGGAAGTGCTTTCAGGGACAGACTGTCCATACTGTTTCACAGCAACTGTCCTAGAAGATTTTCAGCCAGCAAGTCACAGAGGAAAACTTGTCTTGGTTAGGCAAGTACACTAAATTCCTCTAAGCATTCAATATGTTCCAGCAGGGCAGAGTATAAAAAGGTAAGATTTTATTTAGACCTTTATTTCCAAAAGTCTGAAATTTTTGAGAAAAGGATATGTCACAGTATTTTGAGTTGGTTTTGGTATCCTATGTCTTCTACACATCATAATTCCCTGTGTCAGTGGTATATGAGACCAATTCTAACAAAGGCTGTGTCTTGCCTGAGGGTTTCAGCCCCAGGCAAGTTCACTCTGGATCCGGTGAGACAGAATAATGACAATGGAATCTTGAGGGTAAAAGGGGGCTTATATTAAGATTTATTCAAATGGCAGCAGGTAAACTGCTAAATCCCATCCACCTCTGGCTCAGCCTCTGCCCCAGGCTCTGTCTCCTCTCTAGGCTCTGCCCTCGCCTCCAGCCCCTGCTCTCCCCTCTCCTGCTCTCTTGCTCTCTTCTCTATGCTCCTTGCTCCAGGCAGAACTCCTTTTATAGCAACACAGACAATAATGGCTTATTCCCAACAGGTGTACACGTATGAGCCTGCACAGTAGGCTGAGTATTACATCCTTGCATGTACACAGTGAGTAGATTAGGATCAGGTGAGGAACTTCCATTCTCCCTACACCAGAAGCAATCTTGAGTGAGAAAAAGAATATTACTTCTCCTAACATTCATTCTCCTCTTCCTCCTGAACCTACCATCACTGTGACCTACTTACTTTCAATTCTTGAGTGTTTACACTTTTAGCTATATGTGATGTACTTTACATATATAAAGCTCACTCATCCTTTATATTCATTAACATTTTAATGAAGACCTTTAGTACACTGCACTGCCATTCTGGCTTTATGGTGTATAACTACAGTGAATGGAAAGAACAAAGAGGAGAGAAGATGAAAGAATGCAAGTTTCTGATATGTTTAAGTCTGTGAAGAACAGCCTTCTACGTTGCAAGATGAACAGATTCAAGTCTGAAATGAGTGACAGTGTGGCCAATTGCCTTAGGGAATGTCCTTGAGAATTAAATGGCAGAATACATATTTAAAGTAGTCTAGTTAGGGCAATCTTAAAGGTTACTTTGAAAAACAAACTCAGAAAGATCCTTCAGCTACCCAAGAAAAAGAAATGGTGGAAAAAGGCTGATTATATTAATACTTAACTAAAGCCCTTAAGGATACAAATGAAGCAAATAAGTTAACATTCCCTGGCTGCCTGTACTAGAGTGTAGGTCATGCTCAATCATGATCGTCTGTTTTTTTGTTATAGAATTATTGATATACACTCTTATGAAGGTTTCACATGAAAAAACAATGTGTTATTACATTCAACCATATTATCAAGTGCCCCCCATACTCCATTGCAGTCACTGCCCATCAGTGTAGTAAGATGCCACAGAGTCACTACTTCTCTTCTCTGTGCTACACTGTCTTTCCCATGATCCCCACCACACCATGCATGCCAATCATAATACCCCTCAATCCCCTTCTCCCTCCCTCTCCACCCACCCTTCCCAACCCCTCCCCTTTCATAACTTCTAGTCCCTTCTTGAAGTCTGTGAGTCTGTTGCTGTTTTATTTTGTTGGGGGATCATTGTGTATTTTCCTCGGTCCTGGTTCCCACCACAACAAAGAATTGAAGGGCAGAGACACAGTAGTGAAGCAGAGTAAAACTTTTATTTAAAGTTACTTAAAGAGAGAAAAAAATACAGGCCACCTCCACAAGGAAAGGTGCCCTGAGAGGTTTGGAAAGAGAAAGTTTAAGATTAAAAGGTTACACACTTACAAAGTGTGGGTGACCTCAGAGAGGGGAGTGCCCCGAAAAATTAGGGGTTCCCCATTTAAGGATTCTTCAGGAATGTTGAGACAGACACAGTGGGTGTAGTCAGAGTAGGGTGAGGGCTTCCAGAAAAAGCAAGGCAGGATATTTACAGTCAGAGCAATGTAACAATGTGCAAAGAAGTCCCTATCGAAGCTCTGTGCTAAGCATTATGCAAAGTCAAGGTCACACTAATTCTCTAGGGTAAAGATACCAGACTAGGAATATAGACATCTTCAGAGAGATCAGTCAAAGCTCAAAAGGCCAGGAGCAACTTGGCCTGGAATGTTTGAGTGTTCTGCAAATAAAGACAGGTATCTCAGCATAGCCCGTGACAGCCCGTGACTTCACTGTAAACAGCCCTAGCAAATAGACAACAACCCAGCCCACTTTAGGGGCAGGGAAGGTGGTACAACTCCACACCCTAAGCCCTCAGTTCCCAAAAATCCTCAACAGCCTATAAATCCCCTAGACAATGCACCACCCTGGGCTCTTTTGTCCACTCCTGGCATGAACCAGGAGCTCTGTTCTTTCACTGTATCTCTAAATAAAAGCCTCTCCCTGGCTCTCTTACCTTGGGTGTTTGCTAAGTTCATTCTTCGACTCTGCAAACAAGAAGCCTGACATCAATGTGACTAAGGCCTTGGGGTTCAGACCTGTTAAGTGGTCTTTGAATACTTAGAATTAACTTAACACAAGGAACTTCTGGCTCTGATTTCTCTAGAGCCTTGGTCCTGGAGCATGTGAAACAAGGCTGTCTGCCTAGCACCCAAGGTGGGCTGAGTTATTCTCTGTTTCCTAAAGAGTAAGTTAAGAATCTTACATTTTTAACTTCCTGGATATTAAAATACAATCTTTAAAATGGAATTCTTCCTGCCTTTTACTATGTTGTTTACACTGGGGCCGGCATGCTAGATTTGTTGCTAGGTTACAAACTACTTGATTAGGGCCAGGAGAAAAAACAGCATATAGGTAAAGTTAAAAAATAAACTGGGTATGCATGATTAACACAATAAAGACATGAGCTATGCTGAGGAACCATCCTTTATCTGAGGAATATTCAAACATTCCCGGCCAAATTGCTCCTGGCTTTTTGAGCTTTAATTGATTAACTTTGGGATTTTTAGTGGATTTAATGGCCTTTCTCTCTTTCCACCCTGCTCAAATCTATTTTCCTGCCAAACAGTTCCTTCAGTTTTGCTCATTGTTATACTCCACAAATGAGGGAAATCATTTGGTACTTGTCTTTCTCTGCCTGACTAATTTCACTGAGTATAATATCCTCTAGCTCCATCCATGTTGTTGCAAATGGTAGGATTTGTTTCTATCTTAAGGGTGAATAGTATTCCATTGTGTATTTGTGCCACATCTTCTTTACCCATTCATCTACTGATGGACACTTAGGTTGCTCCCATATCTTGGCTATTGTAAATAGGGCTGCAAAAAACATAGGGATGCATACGTCTTTTTGAATCTGAGAAATTACATTCTTTGGGTAAATTCCTAGGAGTGGAATTCCTGGGTCAAATGGTATTTCTATTTTTAGTTTTTTGACGAACCTCGATCTTGCTTTCGACAATGGTTGAACTAGTTTACATTTCCACCAGCAGTGTAGAAGGGTTTCCCTTTCCCTGCATCCTCACCAGCATTTGTTGTTCTTAGTCTTTTTGATACTGGCCATCCTAACTGGTGTAAGGTGATAGCTCATTGTGGGTTTTATTTGCATTTCCCTGATAATTAGCCATGTGGAGCATCTTTTCATGTGCCTGTTGGCCATCTGAATTTCTTCTTTGGAGAATTATCTGTTCATACCCTGTGCCCATTTTTAAATCAGGTTATTTGCTTTTTGGTTGTTGAGTTATGTGAGTCTTTATATATTTTGGATGTTGAGCCCTTGTTGGATATGTCATTTACAAATATATTCTCCCATACTGTAGGATGCTTTTTTGTTCTGTTGATTTGGTTCCTTTGCTGTACAGAAGCTTTTTAGTTTGATATACTACCATGTGTTCATTTTTATTTTGTTTCCCTTGCTCGAGGAGATGTGTTCAGGAAAAAGTTGCTCATGTTTATATTCAAGAGATTTTTGTCTATGTTGTCATCTACGAGTTTTATGGTTTCATGATTTCATTCAGGCCTTTGATCCATTTTGAGTTTACTTTTCTGTATGTAACTGCATGTAACTGACCAGTTTTGCCAACACCAGAAGTTGAAGAGGTTGTCATTTCCCCATTGTATGCCCATGGCTCCTTTATTGTATATTAATTAACCATGTATGGTTGGGTTTACATCTGGGCTCTCTAGTCTGTTGCATTGGTCTATGGGTTTGTTCTTGTTCCAGTACCAAATTGTCTTGATTACTGTGGCTTTGTAGTAGAGCTTGAAGTTGGGGAGTGCAATCCTCCCAGCTTTATTCTTCCTTCTCAGGATTTCTTTGGCTATTCAAGATCTTTGTGGTTCCATATGAATTTTAGAACTATTTGCTCTAGTTTGCTGAAGAATGCTGTTGGTATTTTGATAGGGATTGCACTGAATTTGTAGATTGCTTTTGGCAGGATGGCCATTTTGACAATATTAATCCTTCCTATCCATGAGCACATGATGCCTTTCCTTTTATGGGCATCTTCTTAAAATTCTCTTATGAGTGTCTTGTAGTTTTCAGGGTATAGGTCTTTCACTTCCTTGGTTAGGTTTATTACTAGGTATTTTATTCTTTTTGATGCAATTGTGAATGGAATTGTTTTCCTGATTTCTCTTTCTCCTAGTTCATAATTAGTATATAGGAATGCAACAGATTTCTGTGTACTAATTTTATATCCTGCAACTTTGCTGAATTCAGATATTAGATCTAGTACTTTTGGAGTGGATTCTTTAGGGTTTTTTATGTACAATATTGTGTTTTCTGCAAACATGGACAGTTTAATTTCTTCCATGCCAATCTGGATGCCTTTTATTTCTCTGTGTTTTTTTATTGCCATGGCTAGGACCTCCAGAACTATGTTGAATAAAACTGGGGAGAGTGGGCATGCTTCTTTTGTTCCCAATCTTAAAGGAAAGGTTTTCAGCTTCTTGCTGTTAAGTATGATGCTGGTTCTGGGTTTGTCATATATGGCCTTTATTATGTTGAGGTACTTGCCCTGTATACCCATTTTGTTGAGAGTTTTTATCATGAATGGATATTGAATTCTGTTGAATGCTTTTTCAGTGCCTATGGAGATGATCATGTGGTTTTTTTCCTTCTTTTTGTTGATGTGGAAGATGATGTTAATGGATTTTTGAATGTTGTACCATCCTTGTATCTCTGGCATAAATTATACTTGATCATGATGGATGATCTTTTTGATGTATTTTTGAATTCAGTTTGCTAATATTTTGTTGAGTATTTTTGCATCTATGTTCATCAGGGATATTGGTCTGTAATTTTCTTTTTTTGTGTTGTCTTTGTCTGGTTTTGGTATTAGAGTGAAGCTGGCCTAATGGAATGAGTATGGAAGTATTCCCTCCTCTTCTACTGCTTGGAAAACTTTAAGAAGAAATTTCATTGCTAGTAATTGATCTGTTCAGATTTTCCATTTATTTCTGGGTCAGCCTTGGAAGGTTTTATTTTTCTAGAAACTTGTCCATTTCTTCTAGGTTATCCAGTTTGTTGGCATATAATTTTTCATAGTATTCTCTAATAATTTTTGTATTTCTGTGGTGTCCATAGTGGTTTTTCCTTTCTCATTTTTTATTCTGTTTATATATGTATATTGTCTTTTTTTCTTGACAAGTCTGGCTAGGGTTTATTTATTTTGTTTATTTTCTTGAAGAATCAGCTCCTGCTTTCATTGATTCTTTCTATTGTTTCATTCTCAATTTTATTAATTTATGCTCTAATCTTTATTATTTCCCTCCTTCTACTGACTTTGGGCCTCGTTTGTTCTTCCTTTTCTAGTTTCATTAATTGTGAGTTTCAACTGTTCATATGGGATTGTTGTTCTTTCCTGAGGTAGCCCTGTATTGCAATATACTTCCATCTCTGCATGGCCTTCAATATATTCCACAGATTTTGCAGTATTGAATTATTGTTGTCATTTGTCTCCATATATTGCTTGATCTGTGTTTTATTTGGTCATTGATCCATTGGATATTTAGAAGCATGTTGTTAAGCCTCCATGTGTTTGTGGGCTTTTTTGTTTTCTTTACATACTTTATTTCTAGTTTTATACCTTTGTGGTCTGAGAAGCTGGTTGGTACAATTTCAATCTTTTTTAATTTACTGAAGCTCTTTTGGTGGACTAGTATATGATCTATTCTTGAAAATGTTCCATGTACGCTTGGGAAGAATATGTATCCTGTTGATTTTGGATGGGGTGCTCCTTAGATATCTGTTAGGTTCATCTGTTCTAGTGTGTGGTTCAGCACCTTTGTGTTCTTACTTATTTTCTGTCTGGTTGATCCATCCTTTGGAGTGAGTGGTGTGTTGAAGTCTCTAAAATGAATGTTTTTCATTTTATTTCCCCCTTTAATTCTGTTAGTATTTGTTTCACATATGTAGGTGCTCCTGTGTTGGGTGCATAGATATTTATATTGGTTAAATCCTCTTATTGGATTGAACCCTTTATCATTATGTAATGCCCTTCTTTGTCTCTTGACTTTCTTTGTTTTGAAGTCTATTTTGTCTGATACAAGTACTGCAATTCCTGCTTTTTTCTCCCTATTAGTTGCATGAAATATCTTTTTCCATCCCTTCACTTTTAGTCTGTGTATGTCTTTGGGTTTGAAGTGAGTCTCTTATAGGCAGCATATAGATAGATCTTGTTTTTTTTTTATCCATTCAGTGACTCTATGTCTTTTGATTGGTGCATTCTACACATTTCCATTTAGGGTGATTATAGATATGTATGTATGTATTGCTATTGCAGGCTTTAGATTCATGGTTAGCAAAGGTTCAAGGGTAACTTCCTTACTATCTTAGAGTCTAACTTAACTCACTTAACATGCTATTACAAACATAATCTAAAGGTTCTTTTCTTTTTCTCCTTTTTCTTCCTCCTCCATTCTTTATATATTAGGTATCATATTCTGTACTCCTTGTCTACCCCTTGACTGACTTTGGGTGCATTTTATTTAATTTTGGATTTGCTTAATAATTATCTGTTCTACTTTCTTTTCTTTTTTCTAGCTGTTTCATTTATTTATTTGTTTGTTTGTTTTTGCTATCATTATGTTCTACTTTCTTTACTGTGGTTTTATTACCTCTAGTAAATAAAACAGCTATTTAGCCTTAGGAACACTTCCATCTATGGCAGTCCCTCCTAAATACACTGTAGAGATGGTTTGTGGGAGATAAATTCTCTCAGCTTTTGATTATCTGGAAATTGTTTAATCCCTCCTTCAAATTTAAATGATAATCTTGCTGGATAGAGTATTCTTGATTCATGGCCCTTTTACATCATTGCATTAAGTATATCATGCCACTCCCTTCTGGCCTGTAAGGTTTCCGCTGAGAAGTCTGATGATATCCTGATGGGTTTTCCTTTGAATGTGATCTTTTTTCTCTCTCTGGCTGCTTTTAATGGTCTGTCCTTATCTTTGATCTTTACCATTTTAATTATTGTATGTCTTGCTGTTGTCTTCCTTGGGTCCCTTGTGTGGGGAAATCTATGCACCTCCAAGACCTGAAAGACTGTCTCCTTCCCCAGATTTGGGAAGTTTTCAGCAATTACCTCCTCCAAGACACTTTCTATCCCTTTTTCTCTCTCTTATTTTTCTGGTACCCCTATAATACAAATATTGTTCCATTTGGATTGGTCACACAGTTTTCTCAATATTTTTTCATTCTTAGAGATCTTTTTTTCTTTCTGTGCCTCACCTTCTTTGTATTCCTCTTCTCTAATTTCTATTTCATTTATTGTGTCCTCCACCATATCCAACCTGCTTTTAAAACCCTCCATTGTGTTCCTTAAAGATTGGATCTCTGTCCAAAGTTCGTTTGTGAGTTCTTGAATATTTATCTGTACCTCCAGGGGCATGTTTATGATTTTTATTTTGAAATCTCTTACAGGAAGATTGAGTTCAGCCTCACCTGCCCTTTTTCTGGTGTTTGGGATTTTTGTTTGAATCACATTCCTTTGATGTTTTATATTTGTATGTGGCATCTTTTAGTGCCCAGAAGCTCCACTCTCTGGAGCTGCTCAGCCCCTAGAGTGATGTCAGAGGTTGCAGGGGATTGGTGTTGGTGCCTGGTGGGAAGAAAGAGCTGTTTCCTGCTTCCCAGCTGCTATGTCTGTCTCCATTGCCAGAACCAGTGAGCTGAACACACAGGTGTAAAAGCCTCCATGCTTTGCATTTCTAGCTGCTGTAGGAAGGGCTTCCCTCTGGCTGGCCTGATGCCAGGGCTGCAGTTGCTGGTTTGTGGGCCAGGTGGGGACTTGCAGGGAAGAAGGCGCAGCAGGCTGTGTATCACAGTGGGGGACCTTGGAGCTTCATGGCCAGCCAGGAGGATGGAGCGCTTGAAGATCCTGAAAGTTCCCAACCTGCTGGGCAGAGTGCACCTAGACAATTTTGTCTACCTGTCCTTTCTCCTGAGCATTAAGCTATGTTCAATCCTTGCTCCTTTTGCAGCCTTCTCACTGGAAGGAAGTCTCCCAGCCTATCCACCAAGAGAAGCTGGATATGGATCCCTGTTTTTCATAAGCAGCTGGACTCTCAGTCTCTCCAGGTATTCTGCCTGTCTTTGCTTTCCAGAGCACCATGCAATGTAGGTTCATGCTCCCAGAGCAGAACTCCAGGGCTAGGTGTTGAGCAGTCCCAGGCTTCCACTCCCTCCCCACTCTGTTCCTCTTCCTCCCACCAGTGAGCTGGGGTGGGGAAGGGCTTGGGTCCTGCTGGGTCACAGCTTTGGTACTTTACCCTGTTCTGTGAGGTCTGTTTTTTTCTCCAGGTGTCTGCAGTCTGGTGCAGCCTTCTTTCCTATTGCTCTTTCAGGATTAGTTTATTAATTATATTTTCATATTACATATGGTTTTAGGAGGAGGTACTCTCACCTCTCATGCTGCTGTTTTTAATCTCTTACTAGTCAATCATGATCATCTTTAAAGATTGTTTATCTCCATTTTCATCTCAGTTCTAATTTTGTAACCTCCATTTTATTACTTTTATTACTCATTTCTTGAGTTGTAAATTGCTTAAGGCTGTTTTTGAAAAGAGATATAGTAGATATAAATTTAAGTTAAAATATGCAAATGTCTGAACCATCGGTTGTATAAAATCTAAAACTCTAACGAGAAATAGATTTTAAATGCAAATTATAAATGCAAACATTACCTTATAGGTCAGTTTGAAAATCATCCCTCTCATATTCATTTGCTTTCTTTATTCTGCTATCTTAATCTCTTTCCAACTAATTATAAGAATTGATTAACACATCTCCCATATGATTCTGATGGAATGCATGATCATTTATCCAGTCCTGCCTTAGGCAGTTCAGGCTGCAGTTTTGTTGAGTACCTACCTGCCTTGAGTCAGGCATTGCCAGTGGCAAGTGTGAGGGTTACCAAGATAAAAAAAAAGAAAGCCCATCACTCTGATCCAGTTTGTGCATCCATTAAATTCACACATCTATCTTCACTATGATCCATCATTAGCCCTATTTCTGTTTTGTTCACATCATAGGTTTTATCCAATTTTCTGTGAAAGCTTTCCTAATTTCTATGCTGAACACACAAAAGAAAATACATACTAACAAACTGAATAGAAATCTAGAAAGTACCCTGGTGGTGGTGTAGAAGATAGCACATGCTCTAAGCCTTAGAGGGAAAAAAGAAGGAAGAGCAGAAATGAAGAGGACCAGCTATCAATTTGTAATGCTTGGATTTTAGTCACAATGTATTACCTGACTTACATATTGCTGGTTTAGTTTGCTAATACATTATTTAGGATTTCTCCATTCATGTTTATTAATACATTGTCCCCAAACTTAATTTCCACTAATATCTTTGTGGGATTTGTTATTAACGTTTTGCTCATCTCATAACATGAGACAGACAATGTTTCTTCTTTTAATATTCTCTGTAAAAGTTTGAGTGAAATTGATATTATTTGTTCCTTGGATTTTTGCTAGAATTCACTAGAGAAGCCCTCTGGGCTTGAGGTTGTTTTTTTAATGTATTATTGCTTTAGAGGCTAAGTTATTGGTTTATATAAATTTAAAATAGAATTAAACTTTTATTGTTATGTTGTGAACTTTTAAAAAAAATCTTAGTTTGAAATAATTTATTTGAAGTTTCAAAAGTAGTATAGAGAGGTCTCATATCCTCTTCCCCTAGATTCCCCATTTAATTACATTTAACATAAACATAGTACATGTAAACACCAGGAAATTGACATTAGAATAACATGTGTATATAATTCTGTGTTTTATCACATTTGTACATTTGTATAACCACAGCTGTAATAAAGATACAGAATTATTCCATCACCACAGAGAATGCTCTGGACTACACTTTTATAAGTACACCCTCTCCTTCCCCTACCCTATCATCCCTAACCACTGGCAACTACTAATCTGTTTTCTATCTCTTTAACTTAGTCATTTCAAGAATGTTATATAAATGGAATCATATATTGTGTGACCTTTTGAGATTGCTTTACTTCAAGATACTGTTGATAACCATCCAAGTTGTTATGTAGGAAAAGTTCTTTCTTTTTTATTGCTGAGTAGTATTTCAATGTTTAGATATACCAATTTGTTTAAACCATTCACCTACTGAGAAATATTGGTTGTTTAAATTTAAGAATATTACAAATAAAACTGCTATGAACTTTCATATGCAGGTTTTGTGGGAACATAAATTTTCATTTCTCTGGGTTAAATGTCCAGGGGAACAATTGTTAGGTCATATGTTAAGTACTGCCAGGAATCTGCCAAACTATTTTCTTGGTGGCCACACCATCTTACATTATCATCAGCAATGTATGAGAAATTCAGTTTCTCCACTACTTCACCAGTACTTGGTATTATTGATTTTAATATTTTGGCTGTTCTAATAGGTGTGTATTAATATCTCATTATAGTTGTGATTCACAATTCCTCAATGGTTTAGAGATGTTGAACATATTTTTCAAGTGTTTATTTGCTATATACATATCCCCTTCGGTGAAATAGCTCTTCATGTACTTTGCTCATTTTCTAATTGTATTGCTTGGGTTTTCTTAACTGCTGAGTTTTTAGGGTTCTTTACATATTCTAAATACAGCTCATTGTCAGATATGTGATTTACTTTTTTATTTTTTACCCAGTCTATACTTTCTTTTCATTCTCTTAACAGAGTTTTATCTCAGAGCAAAAGTTTTAAATTTTGATCAAGTTCAATTTATCAAAATTTCCTTTTTTGAATCAAATTTTGGTGTGGTGTCCAGTCTAAACACTCTTCACTAAGTCTTAGGTCCTAAGGATTTTCTTCTTTTTTTACTAAAAGTTTTAATTTTATATTTTACATTTAAACATATCATTTATAATGAGTTACTTTTTTAATAAGGTGTGAGGTTTGGTTGATTTCTTTTTTTGGCTCATAGATACACAATTGCCTCAGCAAAATATATACATGTATATATTTTTATATTTTAAATGCACATTTTTTTTTCTGGATATTGAACCTTTATCAGATATATGATTTGCAAATATTTTCTCCTATTCTGTAGGATGTCTTTTCACTCTGTTTTATACTATCCTTTGATGCATGAAAATGTTTTATTTTGAAGAAGTCCAATTTACCTATTTTTAATCTTGTTGCTTGTGTTTTTGGTGTCATACCTAACAATCTATAGCCAAAGCCAAGTCATGAAAATTTAACCTTATTTTTCTTCTATGTGTTTGATGGTGTTAGCTATTATATTTAGGTTGTTGATCCATTTCTTCTTGGAGTAAAATAATATAACACATTTATCATTTTAACCATTTCAGAGTGTACAGTTCCATGGCATTAAGTATATTCACATTGTTGTTCAATCATCACCACCATCCATTTACAGAACATTTTTACCTCTCTAAACTGAAACTCCCCATTCCACCCTCCCTCAACCCCTGGCAACTACTGTTTTACTTTCTGTCTCTAAGAAGTTGACTATTCTGGGTACTTTTTATAGGTAGAATCATGAAATATGTGTCTTTTTGCGCCTGGCTTATTTAACTTAGCATAATGTCCTCAAGGCTCATCTGGATGTAGCATGTGCATAATTTTCTTCTTTTAAGGCTGAATAATATTCCATTGCATGCATATACCAGTCCATTGATAGACTCGGGGTTCTACCTTTTGACTATTGTAAATAATGCTGCTATGAACATGTTGTACGAATATCTTTTTCTTATTGCCTGTGCTTTTGGTGTCATATCCAAGAAATCACTGTCAAATCCAATGGCATAAAGATATCCCTTATGTTTCCGTCTAAGTGTTTTATAGTTTTAGCACTTACACTTAAGGTTTTTTTGATACATTTTGAGTTAATATTTGTATATGTTGTAAGGTAAAGGTCCCACTTCATTCTTTTGCATGTGGTTAGACAGTTTTCCCTGCACAATTTGAAAAGACTGTCTTTTCTACACTGAGTGAAATTGGCACCCTTGTGAAAAATCATTTGACCATATATTTGAACATTTATTTCTGGGATCTCCATTCTATTTCATTGGTCTATATGTATATCTTTATGCCAGTACCACAGTGTTTTCATTTCTGAAGCTTTGCAATAAGTTTTGAAAATTAAACTGAATCCTCCAAATTTAGTTTTCTGTTTCAAAACTGTTTTGGCTATCCAGGGTCCCTTGAGATTCCTTTTGAATTTGAGGATGGGTTTTTCTTTATCTGCAAAAATGTTGTTGGTATTTTGACAGGGATTGCTCTAAATCTGTAAATCACTCTGGGTAGTTTTGACATCTTTACAATATTAAGCCTTCTAATCCATGAACATGGAGTGCCTTCCTATTTATTTATGTTTTCTTTAAATTCTACCAGCAACGTTTTATGATTTCTTTGCACAAGTCCTTTGCCTGCTTGGCAAAGTTTGTTCTGAAGTGTCTTATTTTTTATTTTTTGATGGAAGTAATTTCTTAATTTCATTTTAGAATTGTTCATTGTTAGTTTGTAGAAATGCAACTGATTTTTGTGTGTTGACTTTATATTTTGCAACTCTTCTAAATTCTTTTGTTCTAACAATTTTTCTTCATATAAGATCATGTCATCTACAAACAAATAATTTTCCTTCTTCCTTTCCAATTTGGATATCTTTTATTTCTTTTTCTTGCCTAATTACTCTGGTTAGAATGTCCCACATCATGTTGAATAGACATGGTGAAATCAGGCACCCTTGTCTTTTTCCTGATTTTTGTGGAATGGTCTACTAAAAATTTATATTTCTTTATTAATATTCTCATTTTATTCATCTATTTTCTTTATTTTCTTTAGTTCCTTATCCATATTTTATTTTACCTCTTTGTGCATATTTATCAATTTTTTAAAGGTTCTCATCTAGGAAATCCACAGTCTGGGCTTCCTCAGAGATATTTCTGTCAATTAATTTTTTTTCCTTTGAATGGGACATATATTCAATTTTTTAAATATACCTTAGGATTTTTTGTTATTGTTTTGAATGTTGAAGACAAGATATTTGAATATGGTAATAACCCTGGAAATAAGATTCTCCCTTTTCCCAGGGTTTTCTGTTTTGTTAAAAAATTGAAGTCTGTAGTAGTCCTTTTATCTAGTGCCTTTTCCCAGCATCACACCCCCTACCCTGAGACTGGCTTCATTGTCATACGTGGTTACTCATGTCTCTGTATCTTAGTTTGTGTTCAGCTAGTGTTTTGAGAGATTTCCTTAATTGCTAGGGGTTCTAGGTAAATTCCTAATTAGGTGAAACAGACAAGTATCTTGCCTTAATCCCACACACAGTTTAGAACAGAACAGTACATTAATTGTTGCGTAAGGTCTGCTCTGCTTCTTCAGCACCAGCGACCAAGGTCTCACTGTGGGAATAGGGACTGCTCTCTTCAAGACGACCACTGGGTTGCTGAGGTGCTGGGACAGGGGCAAGTGAAATTACCACAGAGCTTTCCTACTCTTTTAAGTTGACTGTTTGCCTGATTGATGTAAACTTCTATTTTCTAGGATTCTAACAAGGTTGGCTATGATGGTTTCTGCTTGTTTTTCAACAGCATATAAGAACTTAGAGCTGCCTATTCTGCCATTTTGATGTCATTCCCTAAATGGACCTTTTCTCTCTCTCTAGTAATGCTTTTTGCCTTAAGGTATATTTATCTGATATTATAACTACACCAACTAATTATATTTTTGAAGTCCTCGTTTTCCTATTTTGTTTTTATATGTAAATTTCTATTTGTATCCTCTTTGAGCTTCATTCTTGAATCAAGATCACTGTATTTCCATATTTCTGAAAAATTATCGGCTTTTACCTTGTCAATGTTATTTCTTTCCTCTTCTCTCTCCTCTTCATCTGAATTACAACTATGTTAGACCTTCTTTCTCTATTTTCTGTTTCTTAATTTTTCTTCTTTGTTTTCCAATCTTTTCTTTCTAAGTCACATTCTGGATAATTTCTTCTGCTCTTTTGGTTCACTAATTCTCTTAGAGTCCTATATACTGTTTGTATCTATTGAATTTTTCATTGATATTATTATAGTTATTTTTAGAATTTCATTTGTTCCTTTTTCAGTTAATTTAGGTCATTTCTTATATTTGCCTATTTCCTATAGATAAGTACAGATGTTTTAATTTTTTAAAAACAACATAAACATTGTTTTCCTAATTTCTGTATTTGAAGTTATATTTATTTTCTTATAGAGTGAATTACCAACTTATTTACTTTTTTATGAGCCACTCAGTTACTTTTAGGAAAAACCTGAGATCTTGAATGAAGGTGACTTCCTCCATCCAAAAGTTACCTGCCTTCTTTCTGTTGCCTTAGATCTCTGCTAACTTGAGACCACTTTAAACTCAATTCACAGCTTCAAGCTTTTGGATGACACAATTGAAGAAAACTTGGGTTGCAAGTCTATGAAGGACTGGCTTAATTATGCACTTATTTTTTTTATTTAAAATGTAGCCTTTTAAGGTGCCAGTTTAATGTGATGAAGATATCTTTAGATTTTGCACCTTGGGCAGGATCAGGCTTTGATTGCTCCCTCCCTTGTTGAGCAATGCTTTAAATCAAGATCAAATTCTATGGGTAGGTATTTCTCTATTTTTAAGGACATTTTTTTCTATATTGCACATGGTATTTTTAATTTTCAGCAGGAGTGTTGGTCTGAATAATCTAGCCTGTCATTAGAATGATTGCATAATTTTTCATTTTTTTATGAAAATAAAACTAAACATAGTTCAGGTTGTCAAATTCCTAAGTGAGTGAAGTTTTGGAAACTTGGGTTTATTCTTAATATTTAAACTTTTTATAATTCTTTTTTTAAAGAAGCAGAAGATGAGGGATTATTTTTCAGAGTCTAGATGAGCACAAGACTCAAAAATGCTCTGTAACATATAAAATAGTTAACAAATGTAAACTAGCACAATTTTAACAATTTTGTTTCTGTACCCTTACCTGCCCCCAGCTCCGTTATTACTCTCTTGGACTCACTCCTCTCACCATTCCTGGAATCTGATGCTCCTGAGGATCCTACTTACTAGTAGTATTACTATGTAATTAACTCAGGAAGACTAAAAACAGTTAAGAACAACAACTAAAAAATGTAGACCTCTCAAAAGGAATTTGTATTAAAAGAAGACTCCTGGGAACAATTATATCTAAAACAATACTTATTCTTTGTTGCAGCCCAACCTGACCAAGTTAGTTACCATGAGATAGGTACTTCTTGAAAACTCTGCTTTCACCTTCCTGCCCATCTTTCCTAAAAGCTTCTGTAGAATCTGTGTTGGTAATTTGAAGGTCAACCTCTATGGGAATTCATGTTAGCTGCAGTTGATTTGCCAATGCAATTTATTTGCTGATCCCAAATTATTGTATAAAAATCAAAGTTACTTACTTGCATTTAGTTCCAGCTCATACAGTTCACATCAATGTCAGAAGCTATCAAATATCAAAGCTCAAAAACACAGAAATTCCAGAGGCAAAATTGTGCAATGGAACAGGAACTTTTGTTTTATTTTCCAAATCTTTTGCCAAGAAAGTAACAAATTAACACAGAAGGTCATTAACACTGAAAAGAATAAATGTGCACTTTGATTCTACCAATGCTGCAATATGTCTAAGTAAGTTGGGATACAAATCTCACCATATGTGTATTAATTTGTTAGGATTTCCATAACAAAATACCACAGACTGGGTGGCTTAAAGAATAGAAATTAATTTTCTCACAGTTCTAGAAGTTGGAAGTCCAGATCAAGGTATCAGCAGGTTTGATTTCTCCTGAGGCCTCTTTCCTTGACTTACAAATGACCACTTCTTGCTGTGTCCTCACAATGCCATTTCTCTGTGCACACCCATCTCTGATTTCTCTGTATATACCTTAATCTCTTCTTATAAGGACACCAGTCAGATTGGACTAGAGTCCATCCTGACAGCCTCATATTAACTTAATTACCTCTTTAAGTATTTTACCCCTAAACATAGTAACATCTGCGGTACTGATCTTAGTACTTGAACATGTGAATTTGGGGAAATTACAAGTCACTACATAACAATGTATTTTCAAAGATCTACAATTCCATTAAATTATTGCTAGAATAGTTGCTGGTATGGGTGAGGAAGAAGAAAGGATTCGAGTTCTTTTTTAAAAACTTTAGGTTTGGCAATGGATTATTTGATGTGACACCAAGAAAGCAAGTAATGTAATTTAAAAAACAGATACATTGGCCTTCATCAAAATTAAAACCTTTTGTGCAATAAAAATAAAGTGAGCTTGGAAATGAAGGTTCACAGTAAAAAAAAATACTATCATGAAAATATCTATAAAGCCTACACAATGGGATAAAAATATTTGCACATTGTATATCTTATAACAGTCTGGTATCCAGAATATATAAAGAATTCTTACAAATCAACGACAATAAGACCAACAACCTGATTAAAAAATGGGCAGTGGACTTGAAAAGACGTTTCTCCAAAGAAGTTATACAAGTATCCAACAAGAGCATAAAAAGATGTTCAAAATCAAGATAACCTTTTCAACAAATGGTGATGGAGCAATTGGACGTCCACAGACAACAACAACAAAAATGAACCCTGACATAATTCCCATACCTTATACAAAATTACCTCAAAATGCATCATGGACCTAAATGTAAAATATAAAATTCTTTTTTTTTATTAAGAGAAGAAAATCTTCAGGGCATGTTACTGGGTAAAAAGTTCCTAGCCTGGTCACAAACCCATGATCCTTAAAAGAAAAAATTGAACTTGCAATGAGTCAAGATTTTAAAACTTTGTTCTGCAAACGACTCTGGTAAGAGGATTAAAAGACAAATTAACACTAGGTGAAAATATTTGGAAACCTCATATTAATCAGGGAACTCACATCTAAAATACATAAAGGATTCTCAAAATTCAACAGTAAAGAACAATCCAATTAGAAGAACAAAAGACATGAATAGATATTTCACTGAAGAGGATGTACAGATCCTTTAAATAAGCACATGAAAAGATGTTAAATTTCATTAGCCACTAGTGAAACGCAAATTAAACCACTATGAGGTACCACTATACACCTCTCAGAACTGCTAACATAAAAATAGTACCAAATGCTGACGAGGTTGCAAAGAGCTGGATCACTATAGATTGCTGGTGGGAATATAAAATGGCATAGCCATCATGCAGAACAGTCTGGCAGTTTGTTTAAAGGCTGAACACGAGACTTCCATACAACCCAGCAATTATACTCCTGGGCATTTATTCTAGAGAAATAAAAAACTTATGTCTCCATGAAAACCTGTACATACATGTTTATTCATAATAGCCAAAAGCAGAAACAACCCAGATATCCTTTAGTGAGTGAATAAACTCTGGTGTATGTGGTAATAGTTGGCAACAAAAAGGAATGAACTATATATATCTATGCAACAGCCTGGGAGGTGCTGATTGTGAAAAACCCAATCTCCAAAAGGGCAGCTGGATGTTCCTATTTATGTAACATTCTAGGAATGTCAAAATGACAGAAACAGAACAGATTAATAGCTGCCAGGGATTAAGATAGGGGTGGGGTGAAGGAACTGGGTGTGGCTATACAAATAGGTAACCTGAGAGATCTCTGAGGTGATGGGAATGTTTTGTATCTTGACTGTTTCATTGTCAATATCCTGGTTGTAATATTGTATGATAATTTTTTGCAAGATGTTACTATTAGAGAAAACAGGATAAGTATAACTAGGATTATATTTGGTATTATTTCTTACAAGTAGATATGAATCTACATCTGAAAATAAAAAGTTTAATAAAAAAACCTTAATTGGGGAGGAAGTCTTTGAGTCATAATTCATAATTTCAGTCTGATAGATTGAAGTAATCCTAGAAAAATTATGGAGTTTGATAAATGTGTTATTTTTTGTTCCTTAACCTGAATTGTTATTTGTAATCTTTACTGGTAAACAGAATTCATTCAACATCTTTGTAAATTGGTGAGACATAATATGACTCACTTGCCTAATATCTTGTGCATAGTGTATCCCACATTACAGGGCTCTGCAATAAATACTGATAGAATCCGGACCTGAGTACCACCTTTCGAATAAGACCACTCACCATCTAAGAGAGACCTAGGTGTCATCTTACCTAGGCTACAAGGATTCTCCAGAGGACATGTCAGCAAACCACAAGCTCACTTTTTCCCCTGACCACTCCCCTCAAAGAGCCCGCCAAAGCCCTGGCCATAAAAAGCCTGTTGACCTGTTAGAGACCCTTGTTTCCTTTGTTCTGCTGGCCAGGACAGAGGGGTCCCTCTCAGGTTTACCAATAAACATGCTTAGACTGTTGAATTTGCATCACCTCTTTTTCTTTCATCTATCCCCTTCTCTTTCATCTATTCCCTCTACCCCTTTCAAATATCAAAATTCTTTTTTTTTTGTCAGTATTCTGGGTTTTTTAAATTTTATTTTGGTATCATTAATCTACAATTACATGAAGGACATTATGTTTACTAGGTTCCCCCCTTCACCAAGTCCCCCCCCACCTACCCTTTCACAGTCACTGTCCAACAATGTAGTAAGATGCTATAAAATCACTACTTATCTTCTCTGTGTTGCACAGCCCTCCCTGTGCCCCCCCAACACTATACATGTTAATCGTAATGCCCTTTTTTCTTTTTTCCCATCCTCATGCCTCCCTTCCCACCTGTCCTCCCCAGTCCCTTTCCTTTTGGTAACTGTTGGTCCATTCTTGGGTTCTGAGATTCTGCTGCTGTTTTGTTCCTTCAGTTTTCCTTTGTTTTTATACTCCACAGATGAGTGAAATCATTTGGTACTTGTATTTCTCTGCCTGGCTTATTTCACTGAGCATAATACCCTCTAGCTCCATCCATGTTGTTGTGAATGGTAGGATCTGTTTTTTTCTTATAGCTGAGTAATATTCCATTGTGTATATGTACCACCTTTCTTTATCCATTCATCTACTGATGGACATTAAGGTTGCTTCCATATCTTAGCTATTGTAAATAGTGCAGCAATAAACATAGGGGTGCATCTGTCTTTTTCAAACTGGAGTGCTGGATTCTTAGGGTAAATTCCTAGAAGTGGAATTCCTGGATCAAATGGTATTTCTATTTTGAGCATTTTGAGGAACCTCCATACTGCTTTCCACAATGGTTGAACTAATTTACATTCCCACAAGCAGTGTAGGAGGGTTTCCCTTTCTCCACAACCTCGCCAACATTTGTTGTTGTTTGTCTTTTGGATGGTAGCCATCCTTACTGCTGTGAGATGATATCTCATTGTGGTTTTAATTGGCATTTCTCTGATGACAAGCGATGTGGAGCATCTTTTCATGTGTCTGTTGGCCATCTGAACTTCTTCTTTAGAGAACTGTTTATTCAGCTCCTCTGCCCACTTTTTAATTGGATTATTTGCTTTTTGTTTGTTGAGGTGTGTGAGCTCTTTATATATTTTGGATGTCAACCCTCTATTGGATCTGTCATTTATGAATATATTCTCCCATACTGTAGGATGCCTTTATGTTCTATTGATGGTGTCCTTTGCTGTACAGAAGCTTTTCAGCTTGATATAGTCCCACTTGTTCATTTTTGCTTTTGTTTCCCTTGCCCGGGGAGATATATTCAAGAAGAGGTCACTGATGTTTATGTCTAAGAGATTTTTGCCTATGTTTTTTTCTAAGAATTTTATGGTTTCATGACTTACATTCAAGTCTTTGATCGATTTCGAATTTACTTTTGTGTATGGGGTTAGACAGTGATCCAGTTTCATTCTCTTACATGTAGCTGTCCAGTTTTGCCAGCACCATCTGTTGAAGAGAGTGTCATTTCCCCGTTGTATGTCTATGGCACCTTTATTGAATATTACTTGACCATATGTGTTTGGGTTAATGTTTGGAGTCTCTATTCTGTTCCATTGGTCTGTGGCTCTGTTCTTGTGCCAGTACCAAATTGTCTTGATTACTGTAGCTTTGTAGTAGAGCTTCAGTTTGGGGAGTGAGATCCCCCCCACTTTATTCTTCCTTCTCAGGATTGCTTTAGCTATTCGGGGTCTTTGGTGTTTCCATATGAATTTTTGAACTATTTGTTACAGTTCATTGAAGAATGTTGTTGGTAATTTGATAGGGATTGCATCAAATCTGTATATTGCTTTGGGCAGGACGGCCATTTTGACGATATTAATTTTTTCTAGCCAAGAGCATGGGATGAGTTTCCATTTGCTAGTGTCCTCTTTAATTTCTCTTCAGAGTGTCTTATAGTTTTCAGGGTATAGGTCTTTCACTTCCTTGGTTAGGTTTATTCCTAGGTATTTTATTCTCTTTGATGCAATTGAGAATGGAACTGTTTTACTGATTTCTCTTTCTATCAGTTCATTGTTAATGTGTAGGAAAGTCACAGATTTCTGTGTGTTAATTTTGTATCCTGCAACTTTGCTGTATTCTTATATCAGTTCTAGTAGTTTTGGGGTGGAGTCTTTAGGGTTTTTTATGTACAGTATCATGTCATCTGCAAATAGTGACAGTTTGACTTCTTCCTTACCAATTGAGATCCCTTGTATTTCTTTGTTTTGTCTAATTGCCATGGCTAGGACCTCCAGTACTATGTTAAGTAACAGTGGGGAGAGTGGGCATCCCTGTCTTGCTCCCGATCTCAGAGGAAAAGCTTTCAGCTCTCGCTGTTCAGTATGATGTTGGCTGTGGGTTTATCATATATGGCCTTTATTATGTTGAGGTACTTGCCCTCTATACCCATTTTGTTGAGAGTTTTTATCATGAATGGATGTTGAATTTTGTTGAATGCTTCTTCAGCATCTATGGAGATGATCATGTGGTTTTTGTCTTTCTTTTTGTTGATATGGTGGATGATGTTGATGGATTTTCGAATGTTGTACCATCCTTGCATCCCTGGGATGAATCCCACTTGGTCATGGTATATGATCCTTTTGATGTATTTTTGAATTTGGTTTGCTAATATTTTGTTGAGTATTTTTGCATCTATGTTCATCAGGGATATTGGTCTGTAGTTTTCTTTTTTGGTGGGGTCTTTGCCTGATTTTTGTATTAGAGTGATGTTGGCTTCATAGAATGAGTTTGGGAGTATTCCCTTCTCTTATATTTTTTGGAAAACTTTAAGGAAAATAGGTATTATGTCTTCTCTGTATGTCTGATAAAATTCCGAGGTAAATCCATCTGGCCTGGGGGTTTTTTTCTTTGGTAGTTTTTTGATTACTGCTTCAATTTTGTTGCTGGTAATTGGTCTGTTTAGATTTTCTGTTTCTTTCTGGGTCAGTCTTGAAGGTTGTATTTTTCTAGGAAGTTGTCCATTTCTCCTAGGTTTCCCAGCTTGTTAGCATATAGGTTTTCATAGTACCCTCTAATAATTCTTTGTATTTCTGTGGGGTCCGTCATGATTTTTCCTTTCTCATTTCTGATTCTGTTGATCTGTGTTGACTCTCTTTTCCTCTTAATAATTCTGGCTAGAGGCTTATCTATTTTGTTTATTTTCTCAAAGAACCAGCTCTTGGTTTCACTGATTTTTGCTATTGTTTTATTCTTCTCAATTTTATTTATTTCTTCTCTGATCTTTATTATGTCCCTCCTCTGCTGACCTTAGGCCTCTTTTGTTCCTTTTTTTCCAATTTCAGTAATTGTGACATTAGACCATCTATTTGGGATTGTTCCCCCTTCTTTAAATATGCCTGGATTGCTATATACTTTCCTCTTAAGACTGCTTTTGCTGTATCCCACAGTAGTTGGGGCTTTGTGTTGTTGTTGTCATTTGTTTCCATATAGTGCTGGATCTCCATTTTAATTTGGTCATTGATCCATTGATTATTTAGGAGCATGTTGTTAAGCCTCTATGTGTTTGTGAGCCTTTTTGCTTTCTTTGTACAATTTATTTCTAGTTTTATGCCTTTGTGGTCTGAAAAGTTGTTTAGTAGGATTTCAATCTTTTTGAATTTACTGAGGCTCTTTTTGTGGCCTAGTATGTGGTCTATTCTGGAGAATGTTCCATGTGTACTTGAGAAGAATGTGTATCCTGTTGCTTTTGAATGTATAGTTCTATAGATGTCTATTAGGTCCATCTGTTCTAGTGTGTTGTTCAGTGCCTCTGTGTCCTTACTTATTTTCTGTCTGGTGAATCTGTCCTTTGGAGTGTGTGGTGTGTTGAAGTCTCCCAAAATGAATGCATTGCATTCTATTTCCTCCTTTAATTCTGTTAGTATTTGTTTCACAAATCTTGGTGCTCCTGTATTGGTGCATGTATATTTATAATGGTTATATCCTCTTGTTGGACTGAGCCCTTTATCATTATGTAATGTCCTTCTTTATCTTTTGTTACTTTCTTTATTTTGAAGTCTATTTTGTCTGATACTAGTATTGCAACACCTGCTTTTTTCTCTCTGTTGTTTGCATGAAATATCTTTTTCCATCCCTTGACTTTTAGTCTGTGCATGTCTTTGGGTTTGAGGTGAGTCTCTTGTGAGCAGCATATGGATGGGTCTTGCTTTTTTATCCATTCTATTACTCTGTGTCTTTTGATTAGTGCATTCAGTCCATTTACATTTAGGGTGATTATTGAAAGATATGTACTTATTGCCATTGAAGGCTTTAAGTTTGTGGTTACCAAAGGTTCAATGTTAGCTTCTTTACTACCTTACTGTCTAACTTAAGTCGCTTATTGAGCTATTATAAACACGGTCTGATGATTCTTTATTTCTCTCCCTTCTTATTCCTCCTCCTCCATTTTTCATATGTTGGGTGTTTTCTTCTGTGCTCTTTTTAGGATGCTCCCATCTAGAGCAGTCCCTGTAAGATGCCCTGTAGAGTTGGTTTGTGGGAGGTAAATTCCGTCAACTTTTGCTTGTCTGGGAATTGTTTAATCCCTCCTTCATATGTAAATGATAATCGTGCTGGATACAATATTCTTGGTTTGAGGCCCTTCTGTTTCATTGCATTAAATATATCATGCCATTCTCTTCTGGCCTGTAAGGTTTCTGTTGAGAAGTCTGATGATAGCCTGATGGGTTTTCCTTTGTAGGTGACCTTTTTTTCTCTCTGGCTGCCTTTAATACTCTGTCCTTGTCTTTGATCTTTGCCATTTTAATTATTATGTGTCTTGGTGTTGCCCTCCTTGGATCCCTTGTCATGGGAGTTCTGTGTGCCTCTGTGGTCTGTGATGCCATTTCCTCCCCTAGTTTGGGGAAGTTTTCAGCAATTATTTCTTCAAAGACCTTTTCTATCCCTTTCTCTCTCTCTTCTTCTTCTGGTACCCCTATAATGCGGATATTGTTGATTGTTCACACAGTTCTCTTAATATTCTTTCATTCCTGGAGATCCTTTTATCTCTCTCTGCCTCAGCTTCTCTGCATTCCTGTTCTCTGTTTTCTAGTCCATTAATTGTGTCTTGCGTCTTGTCCATTCTGCTTTGAAGTCCTTCCAGTGATTGTTTTATTTCTGTATTCTCCCTCCTTAGTTCTTGCATATTTCTCTGCAAGTCCATCAGCATGGTTATGACTTTTGTTTTAAATTCTTTTTCAGGAAGATTGGTTAAATCTATCTCCTCAGGTTCCTTCTCAGGGGAAGATGTAGAAGATGTCGAAGCTGTCTGTGTTAGTCTTGTCTGGATGAAATTTTTTTTGCCTTTTCATGTTGATAGATGCTGTGGAATGCTATTGACTCATCTGTCAGCTGGGAGAGCCAAGACTCTTTTCACTTGCTCCTGGCCTTTCTTTACTGGGACAACTGCGACCCCTAGTGGCTTGTTTTGGGCAATTGCATGTAGACTGGGTCTCTGTATCTTGCCCGGCCAGTATAGAGGAAGCTCCCTTGCTGTGGGCATGGCCAGCCTCAGGCTGCTGCTCTGCTACGGCAGGGCCCCGGAGGCGTAATTGTCATGGGGCTGTTTGGCTGTTTACCACTGTGAAGGGTCTCAGAGCTGTTGCCCAAGGGGTTAGTGCACCCAGAGTTCCCTGGGATTTCCAGCTGCTGAGCTGTGACCCGGGATGCTTCCGTCCAGCTGTGGGGTCCCTGTCCCTTTAAGACTTTCAAAAAGCACTCACTTTTCTTTGTCCCAGGGGCGCCGGCTGCGGGGACCAGCTCACAGGTCTTACTGTCCTGTTTCCCTAGTTTCCATCACCCCATGCACACACTGTGTGTCTGCTCTCTGGGGCAGATGGCTAGGGCTGGGTGTTTAGCAGTCCTGGGCTACCTCTCCCTCCCCGCTCCAACTCCTCTCCTCCCACTGGGGGCTGGGGTGAGGGGCGCTCAGGTCCCACTGGGCAGGGGCTTGTATCTTACCCCTTTCACCAGGTGCTGGGCTCTCGCAGGTGTGGATGTAGTCTGGCTGTTGTCCTGTGTCTTCTGGTCTCCCCTTTAGGGATAGTTGTATTTGTTGTATTTTCAAAAATACATGTTTTTGGGAGGAGATTCCCACTGTCCTAGTCATGCCACCATCTTGGCTCTGCCCCCACAAAATTCTTTGATACAACTGGCCTTACACCTTTTAACCAAACATTTCTTTTTCAGTTCAGAGAAGTCCAATCTGAGGTTGTTTGAGCAACTGTGTCCAGGCCTGGGTTTAGGAGGTTCTGTCCTTATCATTAACCACCTTGGCTAGATCTAGGATTTTAGGGAACCTAGAGCTTAGGGTTCGTAAGGGAGCTCAGAGACCTCTCAGTTATACTGAGTCTTGATTAACCTCAAAACTGCCTCAATTTTCTTTTAAATTTCCTTTCATCATATCATTATCAAACTTTAATCATGAAAATGTTCTCATTGTATTTATAAAAATATAAAGTATTATTAGATTCCATACTTTAAAATTTTTTCTTCCTGTAGAAACAGGGAAACTTGTCAATACTTACTTTCACATGCCTGCAAACGTTATAAACTTTTTTTTTAGAATTCCAAGTAGTAAATTCACTTTAATCCCATTTACTTTATTTTAACTAGCTGAAATGAATGTGGTGGATCTAAGGCCTTATTTTTTATTGCTTAAATCCAACCTTTCTGCCACTCTACCATAAGAAAGGGTGGCTTTCTATGCACACATTTATGCAATTCTATAAAATTTACTCAAAAATCTTAGAAAACTGCACAGTTAAAAAATGTGTCAGCACAGTGCAAATACCATTTTCATCCACAATAAATGTTTGTAGATTCCATAATAAGAAGCGTATGCATGACATGTCTAAAATAATGTAGTTATTTCATAGGTATTAATTTAGGCAGACATTTTGAGGCAGTTTATGAGGCATCTGGAGGAGGACTTAAGGGAGCATGTCTCACCAGGTTCAGACTCTAGGAGAAGCCTTGAAAATAGATCCAGCTTATCCCAACAAGTTTTCAAAAACATCCTGCTAGATTACTACAAAATATTAAATGATAAAGTCCAGGTATATATTTTTGTGTTATGATTCAACTTACATAGAGTAGGGGAAAGGCAAAGAAATCATGGGATGAAAACATACTGAAATGTTAGTGGTGGCTGATCTCAGATGGTAGACTCAGGAAGATTTTGTTTCTTTGCTTTTACTTCTTTAAATTTTTCAGACTTTCTATTAGGGGTGGTTCTTTCATCTTAAGAAAAGAATAGGGGAAAAATCCCTGAGGAATAAAACATTTTCTTAGCATTCATGACTGTCTTAATCCCTTCTTTCCTCATGAAAACCAAGAAGTTGGTTGGGATAGAGTTAATTCCAACTCGAGGGTTGGAATTATTTTAATTTCCAAGTAATACCACCCCACCTTTTCAAATCACCAAAGTCTCACTAAAATGACAAAGCCACCAAAAGAACTGATAATCTACTGCAGAACCTCAGCATATTATGTCCTTGGCTTTGAAAAGGTTTGCAGCTCTGTCTAGGAGTAAGATGACAAATTTGCAGAGACAAAAACCAACTTGATAACCAGGGGGAACCCTGAATCTAAATAGTCCCATTTAGGTCAACCTCTCAAAACCTGCCTCCCCCATCTTTTGACCACAGTTATTGCCCATAACACTTCCTATCTGTTACTTATTTTCTTACATAGATTCGTCACTACCCACTTCAATTTTTATCCATTTCCAGGCCTCCTCCCACTGATTCTCTCCTTAAAATTTCTTATTATGTTGTCAAGACACAAATTAATCCAAGAAATATCCTTAGAAATACAGCATTTTCCTAACATGCTGCTGCCTCTTCCCTGTAACTGAAGATCTGAAGTTTGTCTCTTGATGAAGGTCTCTTTCCTGAATATCAGGAGGAATCCACTCTTTCTCCCACCAACCCCTGCACCCTCATCCCTAGACTAGGAAACAGGGTTAGTATAATTTGGGCTGTGTTTTGGCCCCTGTAAATCTATTGTTCTACAACCTTACTTTAAATTTTCTCTCATTCATTTTTTTCTTTTTCTTTTTAAATTGAAAAATAGTTGATATACAATATTATATTGGTTTCAGGTGTACAACATAATGATATGACAGTAATCCACATTGTTAAATGCTCACCCTAATAAGTGTAATTACCATATCAATATACAAAGATATTGCAATATTACTGACTATATTCCCTATGCTATATTTTCATCACCATTACTAATTAATAATTAGAATTATTCCCGTCACCTATTTCATGCCCTGCCCCACCCTGTGCCACAATGGTAACCACCAGTCTCTTCTATGTGTCTGAGTCTATTTCTGTTTTATTTATTTGTTTTGGTTTCTAGATTCCACATGTAAGGGAAATCATAATATTTGTCTTTCTCTGCCTGGCTTACTTCACTTCACACAATACCCTTTAGGTCAATCCATGTTGGGGGTGGGGAGGTTTGAATAATACCTCACTTTATATATGTACCACCTCTTTTTTATCCATTCATCTATTGATGGACATTTAAATTGCTACCACATCTTGGCTATTGTAAATAATATAGCAATAAACATAGGGATGTATATTTCTCAATTCAGTAGTTTTGTTTTCTTCAAGTGAATTACCTGAAGTAGAATTACTGGGTGTGGGGAAAATGGAATTCCTTTGGCCAGGATGCTCACCTGACCCTGACCTACTTGCCCACTTGGCACACACTATGTTGTTGCATGGCTCCTCACATTGCACGTGCATCATGTGTTCATGCGTGTCTATTGAGCATGTGCAGGCTTAGGTCGCTACTGGCAGGAGGTCGCGATTGTCTATGTTCCTGTATAAGGAGCGCCGCCCAGTGCTCTATGCGGATTGTGGGTTACAGGCTTGCTGCATGCAGATGCAGTGGGTGTAATCTTAGTGCTTGACTAGCCACTGCAGAGTAAAAGCTGGGTATAAATCCTATAGCCTTGTCATTTTTTGGTTTCACCAAATCCAGTATGAACCTGCCAGGAGCTGAGCCCCTGCACTACACTGGGTCATGAGGTATTTCTATTTTTAGTTTTTTAAAAAACCTCCATACTGCTTTCCACAGTGGCTGCACCAATTTACATCCAACCAACAGTGTACAGGGTTTCCTTTACTCCACATCCTCACCAACACTGGTTGTTTTCCCATTCTTGAATAGTACCCATTCTGACTGGTGTGAGGTGATATCTCACATGGTTTTGATTTGCATTTCCCTGATGATTAATGATGTTGAGCATCTTTTCATGTACCTATTGGTCATCTGTATGCAATCTTTGGGAAATGTCTATTCACATCCTCTGCCCATTTTTAAATTGTGTTGTATTTTTTTGTGTTGAGTTGTATCAGTTCTTTATGTGCTTTGGATATTAGCCCCTTGATTTGACATATCATTTGCAAATATATTCTCCCATAAAGTGGGTTGCCTTTTCCTTTTATTGATGGTTTCCTTTGCTGTGCAGAGCAGAAGATTTTTAGTTTGACATAGTCCACTTGTTTATTTTTGCTTTTGTTCCCTTGCCTGGGGAGACATATTCAGGAAACAATTACTAATGCTGATGTTCAAGAACTTACTACCTTTGTTTTCTTCTAGGAGTTTTATGGTTTCAGATCTTTACATTTAGGTCTTTAATCCATTTCAAACTTATTTTTGTGTATAGTGTAACAGAGTGATCCAGTTCCATTCTCTTACATGTAGCTGTCCAGTTCTCCCAACACCAATTTTTGAAGAGACTGTCTTTTCCTCACTGTATATTCTTGCCTCTTTTGTCTTGTTAATTTACCATACATGTGCGGGGTTTTTTCTGGGCTGTATATTCTGTTCCATTCATCTATATATTTGTTTTTAAGTCAATAACATGCTGCTTTGATTACTATAGCTTTGTAGTATAGTTTGAAATCAGACAGCATGATACCTCCAATTTTGTTCTACTTTCTCAAGATTGCTTAGGTGAAATTTTAGAATTGTGTTTTTCTAGCTCTGTGAAAAATATGATTGGGATTTTGATAAGGATTGAATTAAATCTAAATATTGCCTTGGCCATCATGACCATTTTAACAATATTAATTCTTCCAAACCATGAGCATGGAATATCTTTCCATTTCTTTGGGTCTTCTTCAATTCTTCCATCAATGTTTTATTGTGTTCAGAGTATAGGCCCTTCACTTCCTTGGTTAAATGTATTCCTAGGTATTTTATTGTTTTCTGATGAAGTTGTAAATGGGATTGTTTTTTTAATTTCTCCTTCTGCTAATTAATTATTAATATGTAGAAATGCAACAGATTTCTGTATATTGATTTTATTGAATTCTGTTTTTGAATTCATTTATCAGTCCTAACAGCTTTTTAGTGGAGTCTAGGATTTTCTACATATAGTATCACGTCTGGAAATAGTTATAGTTTTACTTCTTTCTTAACAGCTTGGATGCCTTTTATCTCTTTTTCTTGTCTACTTGCTATGGCTAGGTCTACCAATGCTATGTGGAATGGAAGTGGTGAGAGTGGGCATCCTTGTCTTATTCCTGATCTTAGAAGAAAAGCTTTTAGCTTTTCACCATTGAGATGATGTTAGCTGTGCGTTTGTCATATATGGCCTTTATTGTATTGAGATATGTGCTCTCTATTCCTACTTTTATCATGAATGGATGTTGTATTTTGTCAAATGCTTTCTCAGCAACTATTGAAATGATCATATGGTTTTTTTCCTTCCTCTTGCTAAGGTGGTATATCACATTGATTTATGTATATTGAACTATTCTTATAGATCCCTGGACTAAATCCCACTTGGTCATGGTGAATGATCCTTTTGATGTATTTATGAATTTGGCTTGCTGATATTTTATTGAGGACTTTTGCATTTATGTTCATCAGGGATATTGATCTGTAATTTTCTGTTTTTGTAGTGTCTTTGGTTGTAGTATTAGGGTGATGCTGGACTCATAGAATGAGTTTGGAAGCATTCCTCCCTCTTCTATTTTTTGGAATACTTTAAGAAGGACTGATATTAGCTTTTCTTTAAATGTTTGGTAGAATTCACCCATGAAGCCATCTAATCCTGGACTTTTGTTTTTTGGGAGTTTTTTTATTACCAGTTTAATTTCATTACTAGTCACTGGTCAGTTCGGATTTTCTATTTCTTTCTAGGTTAGTTTTGGAAGACTTTATGCTTCTAGAAATTTATCCATTTCCTCAAGGTTGTCCAATTTATTGGCATATAATTTTTCATAGAATTGTATAATCCTGTGAATTTCTCTGGTGTCAGTTATAACTTCTCTTTTGTTTCTTATTTTATTTGAGTCCTCTTTCTTTTTTGATAAGTCTGGCTAAAGGCTTGTCAATTTTGTTTATCTTTTCAATGAAACAGCTCTTAGTTTTATTGATTCTTTCCAATTGTTTTCTTAATCTCTATTTTATTTCTGCTCTGATCTTTATTATGTCCTTCCTTTTACTAAATTTGGATTTTGTATTTCTTTTTCTTGTTCATTTAGTTGTAAGATTAGATGGTTTATTAGTGATTATTCTTGTTTCTTGAAGTAGGCCTGTATCACTATGACCTAGCAACCTATATACATATATAATAGTCTATATGAGGTAGATGGTCACTTAAGTTTGAACACAATCCATATTTTATGTATATGATATCATAATTTACATTCTTTGATTTTGTGTATCCCTTCATTAAATTTTGTGTATAATTGGTTTTACTACTTTTGTGCTTTAAACTTTATACTTGCTGTGTAAAGTGATCGGTTTGTTACCTTTACTGCAGGTTTTTTTTCTTTTCTCTTTTATTTTTCATTTTTATTTTGATATCGTTAATGTACAATTACAATTACTTGAACAACATTATGGTTACTAGATTCCCCCCATTATCAAGTCTCCACCACATACCCTGTTACACTCACTGTCCATCAGCACAATAAGATGCTATAGAATCACTACTTGTCTTCTCTGTGCTATACTGCCATCCCTGTGCCACCTCACATTATGTGTGCTAATTGAAATGCCTCTTATACCCCTTTTCCCTCCCTTCTCTTTCCCACTCATCCTCCCCAGTCCCTTTCCCTTTGGTAACTTAGTCCATTCTTGGGTTCTGTGAGTCTGCTGCTGTTTTATTCCTTCAGTTTTTGCTTTGTTCTTATACTCTACAGATGAGTGGAATCATTTGGTACTTGTCTTTCTCCACCTGGCTTATTTCAGTGAGCATAATACCCTCTAGCTCCAACCATGTTGTTGCTTCTTATGGCTTTGATTTCTTCCTATGGCTGAACAATATTCCATTGTGTATATATACCACATCTTCTTTATCCATTTATCTACTGATGGACACTTAGGTTGCTTCCATTTCTTGGCTATTGTAAATAATGCTCGATAAACATAGGGGTGCATATGTCTTTTTCAAACTGGGCTCCTGCATTCTTAGGGTAAATTCCTAAGAGTGGAATTCCTGGGTCAAATGGTACTTCTATTTTGAGTTTTTTGAGGAACCTCCATATTGCTTTCCACAATGGTTCAACTAGTTTACATTCCCACCAGCAGTGTAGGAGAGTTCCCCTTTCTCCACATCCTTGCCTAGGATGTGGAGAAATAGCTCTAAAATTCATATGGAACCACCAAAGACCCTGAATAGCTAAAGCAATCCTGAGAAGGAAGAATAAAGCAGGAGGGATCTTGTTTCCCAACTTCAAGCTCTACTACAAAGCCATAGTAATCAAGATAATTTGGCACTGGCACAAGAACAGACCCATATACTAGTGGAACAGAGTAGAGTCCAGATATTAACCCAAACATATATGGTCAATTAATATATGATGAAGGAGTCATGGATATGCAATGGGAAAATGACAGCCTCTTCAACAGCTGGTGTTGGCAAAACTGGACAGCTACATGAAAGAGAATAAAACTAGATTACTGTCTAACTCCATGCACAAACGTACACTCAAATGGATCAAAGACCTGAATGTAAGTCATGAAACCATAAAACTCTTAGAAGAAAATATAGGCAAAACTCTCTTGAATATAAACATGAGAAAATTCTTCATGAACATATATCCACAGGCAAAGGAAACAAAAGCAAAAATGAACACGTGGGACTGTATCAAACTAAAAAGCTTCTCTACAGCAAAGGATACCATCAGTAGAACCAAAAGGTATCCTACAGTATGGGAGAATATATTCATAAATGACTTATCTGATAAGGGGTTGACATCCAAAATATACAAAGAGTTCATGCACCTCAACAATCAAAAAGCAAATAACTCAATTAAAAAATGGGCAGAGGATATGAACAGACACTTCTCCAAAGAAGATATTCAGATGGCCAACAGGCAGATGAAAAGATGCTCCACATCGCTAGTCATCAGAGAAATGCAAATTCAAACCACAATGAGATATCACCTCACACCAGTTTGGATGGCCAACATCCAAAAGACAAACAGCAACAAATGTTGGCAAGGATGTGGAGAAAGGGGAACTCTCCTACACTGCTGGTGGGAATGTAAACTAGTTGAACCATTGTGGAAAGCAATATGGAGGTTCCTCAAAAAACTCAAAATAGAAGTACCATTTGACCCAGGAATTCCACTCTTAGGAATTTACCCTAAGAATGCAGGAGCCCAGTTTGAAAAAGACATATGCACCCCTATGTTTATCACAGCATTATTTACAATAGCCAAGAAATGGAAGCAACCTAAGTGTCCATCAGTAGATAAATGGATAAAGAAGATGTGGTATATATACACAATTGTTGCTCTTCAGCAACAAGAAGGTGGGGGTACAAGCAGGACCAGCCTGTTATCCCTGGGGCTGAGCAAGAGGGCAAGTGTTGGTGGCTTGGACACCCTCCCCTGAGATCTGGGGTAAAACAAAACCACACCAAGCCGGAAGATGTGTCAGCCTCAAGGGCGCAGCAAAACTCAGCTTTATTCCATCAGAGGCTTAGTTATATAGGGGAAGATAAGGAAGTAGCAAAAGCCAATGGGAATTGATTATCTCATCTGTCACTAGGGTCTTAGGCAGGTTTCGGGTTAGGTGGGGAGGCGGAGTTAGGGCCAAGAGCACATGCGTGGGACTCAGTTGGGCCACGAATGCGGAAGTAATGAGGGAGGGTGGAATCCTCCAGTCTGCGGTTGTCACAGGCCTAAAAGAGGCAAAAGGTCCCAACACACAATGGAATATTATTCAGCCATAAGAAGAAAACAAAGCCATAAGAAGCAACAACATGGTTGGAGCTAGAGGGTGTTATGCTCAGTGAAATAAGCCAGGTGGAGAAAGACAAGTACCAAATGATTTCACTCATCTGTAGAGTATAAGAACAAAGCAAAAACTGAAGGAATAAAACGGCAGCAGACTCACAGAACCCAAGAATGGACTAAGTTACCAAAGGGAAAGGGACTGGGGAGGATGAGTGGGAAAGAGAAGGGAGGGAAAAGGGGTATAAGAGGCATTTCAATTAGCACACATAATGTGAGGTGACACAGGGATGGCAGTATAGCACAGAGAAGACAAGTAGTGATTCTATAGCATCTTACTGTGCTGATGGACTGTGAGTATAATGGGGTATGTGGTGGGGACTTGATAATGGGGTGAATCTAGTAACCACAATGTTGTTCATGTAAGTGTATATTAATTATATCAAATAAATAAATAAATAATAAATTTTAAAAAATGTGTGCTAAAAAAATCTGCTGATAGTCTTATGGAGTTTCCCTTTTAGGTAACTATCTGCCTTTTCTTGCTGCTTTTAAGATTCTCTTTTTATCTTTAATCTTTGTGTCTTGGTGTGGACCTCCTTGGGTTACAAACTCTTTTGTTAGGAATCTATGCACTTCCAGGAACTATATATCTATTTCCTTCCCCAGGCTGCAGAAGTTTTCAGCTTCTATTTCTCTAAATAGGCTTTCTGCTTCTGGGACCCCTATTCTTTTGGGACCCCTATTATGTGAGTGCTGTTTAGTTTGAAGTTATTATAATGACCTCTTAGCATCTTCTTATTTTTTTAAATTGTTTTTTGTCTCTGTTGTTCAGCTTTGTTACTTTCCACTACTTTGTCTTCAAGAACACTGGTCTATTCTGCATCTTCTAATTTGCTGTTATTTCCCTCTATTGTATTTTTTATTTCACTTATTATATTCTTCAGCTCCAACTAGTTCTTTTTTATATATTCTATCTTTTTGTTGATGTCCTCCCTGAGTTCATTTGTTCTTCACCTCAGTCCTGCTGTCATCTTCATGACCATCTCTTTGAATTATCAGGTAGACTGCTTATCTCCACTTCATTTAGCAACTTTTGTGGTGTTTTGTTCTTTTGTTTGGAACATATTTCTCTGCGTCCTCATTTTTTCTGGTTTTCTGTTTGTTTTTATATGTTAAGTAGATCAGCTATGTCTACTGTTTGTTAAAAGAAAACAGCCACTACATAGAGGTTATGTAAGAGGCATCCTGTGGTGCCCAGAAGTACAAAACCCTCAGCTCACCAAAGCCAGGTGCTGCAGGGATGTCCCCTGTATAGGCCATGCACATCCTCCTGTTGTGGTTGAGCCACAGCTGCTGTTGATAGGCTGTGGGTTAGGCCTGCCCTCAGCCTGGCTGCCAGCAAAGGCCACTGCTGCTCTGCTTTAGTATATAACCTGCTGGTGCAGCTTAACAACTGGGCTACTCTGCTGCCAGTGTACAATAGGTGGGGCTAGTGATGCTGGGGTTCTTGATAGTGGAGTCGAAGAATGAGCTTTGCAAACACTCAAGGTAGGAGGAGCAAGTGAGAGGCTTTTATTTAGAGATAAAGCAAGAGGACAGAGCTCCTGGCTCAGGCCAGGAGGGACAAGAGAGTCCTGTTGTGCTATCTAGGGGTTTTATAGGCATTTGAAAGACAGAGGGCTAGGAATGCACACCTGCTAAGTGGTCCCAAAATGTTTATATTTGAAGAGACATTAAGTTTTTTATTATCTTCTGGTTATTTACAAGAAATTTACTGCTCTGATTTCCTCTGTGGATAGCAGCTTCCCGTTCTGGGAGCATATCACTCAAGACTGCCTGCTTTGCTCCCAAGGTGGGCTGAGTTATTATCTGCTTGTTAAAAAGTATGTTAAGAAATTTACTTTTTAATTAATTGGGTTTTAAAATGCAATCTTATTTTCAAGATGGAATCCTTCTTGTTTTTACTATGTTGTTTTGGGCTTGCTTGTTAAATTACCAAGGTTGCAAATCACTTGATTAGGGCTGGGAGGAAGCAAAAAAATAAGCTGGGCCCCCCAGCAGGCCAAAGCAGATCCCACAATGGATTTTCTTGCTTTGTTTTTTCTGAAGGCCCTCGCCCTACTCTGTCTAAACCCATGGTCCCTGTCTCACTAGCATGCAGCTGGGCTGCTGGCAATAGACAATGTGACCATCGCTGGGCTGGATGTGTAAGGGGTGGGCCAGTCTTTGGGGAATGCTGGTGCTGAGAAAGCAGGGTAGACGGAGAGTTTCAGAGCTAGCTCCTGCAAGCATCTGGCCATGTAGACTGAGTAAGGGCTGGAAGAGTGGCATCCACCAGCCTTTTCTCCCTCAGAGAGAGCTCCCTCAGACCCTCCACCCCCAGCACACAATCCAAAGTTAATAAATCTCCTTTCAAACTATTGAGTCTATGTTGAGTTTCAAAGCAATCAACATGGCACACAAGTCCTCTGTGAGAAGAGGCTCTGCTTTTCAGCTCTCCCCGGCATTCAGTGTTGTTGATTTTTAAAGCCCAGTACTATGGGGATTCATCTTCCTGGGACAGAGTCTGCATGGCCAAGTGTGCCAGTTTACAGGCATTTATCTCCTCCCTTTCCCATTCCTCACTCCCTCCCACTTGTGGGCTAGGATTGAAAAGGCCTTGGTCACAGATCTGTCCCTTTATCCTTTTCAATGTGGCCTTCTCTTTTTCATTAGGTGTATAAGCTCTATTTGCCAGTTTTCAGGTCAATTTTGGACTTACTGTGTTAGATGCAGTTGCTTCCTTGGCATGTGCACAGGAGGGGTCATCACGGTGACCTCCTACTCTGCCATCTTCCCCAAACCCCATTCTCTCCTTCAGTGAGGTTCATAATTCCTCACTTCTACTTTAAGGATGTCCAATTCAGGAATTCACACACTAGTTCACAGTCCAGTATTCACCACCTTGATGTAGTCCTTTAAAAATTTTAAACCAAGAAGGTAAATTTTATGGTATGTGTATTTAATAACTTAGAAAAAAATATTTGTCATCTTAGACCAAAAAAAAGGCAAAGCTATAAAACAATTCATTGTACTTATTTGGGTTCTTAGAGATCGCAATCTGGGAACATAGATTCAGGAGGAAACCCGAATATATGCTTCAAAGAGGAGAAAGGGCTTAGGGTTTTTAAAGGCAAAAGAAGGGGAACTCTAACAGGACTTAGATGAACTGTTTTGAAAGAATTACAATTGGCTAAGGTTCTTGTAACCTAGCTGTAGCTTATTTGCTAAACCTATTCACTAGGCAAAAAGTCCACTTTGTTACAAGCAGCAGATGTTTGTATGGTATGTTTATGGTTTGGCAGAATGGAAAATACAATATTCCTCTGAAAGCAGTTGCAGAGAAGAGGAGGTGCATAGACTTTATTTCCTTAATGGTCCTTGACCCTATTTTAGTTTGCTATCACTGTCAGTGTTTCAAATCCATTTTATCCACATTCACGTCATAAATTCCCTGTCACTACCTCCTATGCTCTTCCACTGAACCTTCTTAATGATTTTATAAAAGACACCCTGCTGACTTCTACTGCCCTCAGTTCGTTTCTAGCTCCCAACAAAAATGGAGACCATAAAGTCATGAATTCCCTCAACTTCTTTTCTCTGTACCTCTGGACCTGCCATGTGTTTACTAAATCTACATTGTGCCTTTCTGTTGCAGAGGGAAAAAAGTATCCTTACCAGTTTTTGCCTGTGTTATTAATGTTCTTATCTTCCATCCTGTAATGGGCCTTACTCGTTGCTTATCTTCTTATTCTCTTTTATCCTTAATCTCTATCCTTCCCCACTAGATTCTTTGCTTCATTTATATAAACTGCTCTTTTCCTGCACATACTGAAACAAAAACCAAAAACTTTCCATTGATGATGCATCCCTCTTGGGTGATTTATCTTTCCACTTGTAAATTTATAGACTACCTTCATTTCTTTCCTACTCACCTCCCATGTGTGCCATTGTTTCTGCAACTATCTACGCAACTGCAACTAGTGTCCTCCATTCCTAATTGCCAAGGCCAGGGGAAGTGAATGACCTCTTTCCCTTCCCCATCTTCACCTATACCTCTGAAGTATATGAGACTGTTCACTATCTGCCCCCCAATCTTTCTGCCTCCACTTCTATGATGCCGCTTTCTCCCATGCTTTTCTTCTCCCTCTGAAATTCTCACTTAAGTGCAATTTTGGTGGACTCTTGACTCTTCTCTTTCCATCTTCACAGCCAACTTCCCATAAATTTCTCTTTCAACATCTGTAATGTCTCTTGAATCTATCCATTCCTCTGCATCCACTGCTATGAACTTGGTGCAAGCTCTTCACCTGTTCCACAGCCCTTCCTCATGCCTCCCCTACACCACCACGTCTGCCCAGCCCTCCACACCATTGCCAGGCCTGTCTGAAACCCAAATCTGGTCAAAGCACTCCCCTGGGAAAGGAGATGAGTGGTTCTCCAGTGGACCCAAAATAATTTTCAGGTTTTATAGTGGTTCTTAGCACATAGGCTTACTCTCCCTACTTCCAAATAGGATACTGAGCAGAAACAGCCCCCACATGCCTCGCTGCCTCTCTTCCTTTCTTTTCTAATTAATCAGATGTGCCATGACCTGAAAGGGATCTCTTTTCTAAAACCATACACCAGTTTCCAAAGCGCCCCACCCCTGGGATAGGCTCTCTGTCCTTAGTGGGGCCCAGGATGAAGATAGTCGTCTTATTTGGGTTTTTATTTAGTGAACAAAGCAAGAACAATTTACTTTTGAGCAAGTTCTGCAGCTATTGTATTTTTTTGGCAAGTAAAGTAGAAGATGAAACTGTGCTCTGTCTTGTCAAGGACTTCAGAAGGAGCCTACCTAAATCTGAGCTGAATCAGGAAATAAATTGCAAACATTGTATTAAAAGCACAAAAAGAATACCATTAGTCACCCTCTTATATAAAAAGTTGGAAACTTAGTCCTAAGAGGGCCATGGAAAGGGTAGTTGTCTTGCCAATGGGTTTCAGCCCCTGGCAAGTTTGCTGTGGATTCAGTGTGACCAAAGAAATTGACAGCAGAACGATCTTTGGAGTGAAAGGGTTATACCCAACCTTATTTCCAGGTGGCGTCAATCACTAAAATCCCATTCACTCAGAGCAAGTCTGCATGCAGCAAGCTGATCTCTGCCTCTGGGCCTCTCTGCCTCTTAGCAGCCATCTCAGTCTCTGTCCTCGGCGCTGCCACCACTCTAGCTTCTGCTCTGCTCTCCTGCAGTCTTGCAGCTGTGCCATCATGTCGCACAGAGCACTGGGTGGAGCTCTTTATATAGAGTCAATAGCAATGCATTGCCCACACATGTGTAGTGAGCTAGCTGACCAGGGCCAGGTGAGAATCCTGGCTACAGGAACCTTCATTTTATCCACAGTAGTTTTCAAAGATAATTAATGTTATTAACATAAACGACCTCACATTTGTGTATTTTGAACAATGTTTTGAGAAGAACTTTTTCAGTTTATGTACATTTGCTGTTGTTTTTTCATTTTAAAAATATCAGGGAACCCATATCAGAAAATGCTGGTCTCAACCCTTGCTACTCAAAGTGTGGTCCAGAAACTAGTGTCACTAGTGTCCCTGGTGCCACTTGGAAGCTTGTTGGACTCTCAGGCCCCTCCCCAGAACTATGGAGGCAGAATCTGCAATGTCACAGAATCTGCAATGATTTCTATGCAATATTCCAAACTGGTAAGTGGTAACAGCAGCTGTTGGGGGGGTGGGGCTTGTTCCCTGAGGGTGTGTGTGTGTGTGTGTGTGACAGTGTTGGGTGAAGCCTAAAGTGATCCTCAGGTTGGAGGGTTTGGCCTGCAAGAAGTGATTGGGTGGGCAAGGCCAGAAAATATATATATTTGTCATTTTAGTGATAGTATGAGTGGGACGAAGCTGGCAATTTGCCGTAAACTTTTCTTAAACTCAGTCTGTTATCCAGTATACAACAACCTCCTGGAAGTATTTCAACCCTAAACTTTATGCATTTTCAGAAACCAGATTGCTAAGTGATAGTTCGATATTTAAAAGAGCCTCTAAACAAAACAATGGTACTGAACTGTGGAAATTGAGGGACCTTTTACATAAATCCCTGTTCTCTTCTGTGAACCAGAGATGACAGTACTTACTTGGTGGATTGTAGTGATATACACGGTGTGTTTTCTGAGCCATTAGAATGATTATTAGAATCAGTGTTCATTTCACACCAACACAAATGCAGCAGTAGCCCCAGTGACTATCTCCACACTAAACCAGTGAGAGGACACCTTCCTGACAATCTTCACCTGGCTATTGAAAGCAGCAGGCTTGCCTCAGAACTGGAAGTTCTGGATTGTGCCTCAAAGCTTATTTGTGACCGTACACAATGAGGGGAGGTAAAAGTGAATGACCACGGGAGAACAAGCATTTGTTAGAAGGACAGTTGACCACAGTCTTACTGGGAATAATGACAAGGGAGGTTGGAAATTCTCACAATTCTCATCACTCAGTGGACCCACGACCAAACCAAGCCAGTGATGACACCAGAGTGTCTTCAAAGTGTCCTGCCTTCAAATAGGGTATCTAAAAAGAAAGTTTAGAGCAGGGTCCAGCCCAGCCCCATTTGTCTCATAATAAGTTTATACAGCTCAAGGTCTGGCTCCTCATTTCCCCACCCACTGATTTCCATACTTTCTCAATTACTTTGCCCTGCATAACAAAGCATACCTGATGCTAAGGGATTTAGTATAACAGCAGGTTATTATTTCTCACTCTCCTGTGGTTTGACGGGGCTTTGCTAGGCCTGTGTTTTTAGGAATAGAGCTGACAGGTTACTTTCACTCCTCTTTCCTAGTGCTTGTCAGCCGTTCCAATTTTAGTAGCAACGGTAATATCGCCAACATAAGGCTCTGCTCCTGTAAGTGATTTTACCGAAGAGCCATGAGGGACTAGAGCAAAATTCAATTTAGGGGAATCTTAAGATGTCAATTATAACTGTTTCCACATTATATATTTTTTAAGACATTTAAGCCCTTGTGTGGACACAACCCAATTCCCTGTCTTGGTGCCCAGTCACTTCAGAAAGAGAGAAGAAAGAGTCTCTTCAGCGCTGCACAGTACAAATCTCACCCCATCCTTGTGGAAAACCCCTTAACAAAGCTAAAGTTCAGGTCTACATCTTTTCCCCAAGAGCATCTTGAAGACCACGATTTGCCATAGATCAAGTCCCCAAATCTTCACGCAGAGTGAGAAGCGGAGCTTTGTCAGATTGGCCCCGTGTGGTCTTGACGCTCCATGTCTTCCGTTCTCCTTTGGGAATTCTCCAGGGGTGTGAGATAAGGATGCACCTCTTATTTCTTCCTCCAGGCTCGTGAAGGTTCTCTTGCCCCACTCCCACATGAGCTCCGTTCAAGGGTAAACAAGCAGAAACAATGGCGTCTAAACCCACGTGAAGAATGTGAACAGGTGCTTGAAGTGCAATCTCATGAGAAGGCTCCGTTCACTGTGACCATTTGTCCCCCAAGGGAAGAAAATACTCTGAGGCAAAATGTACCCCAAGCCTGGACAGTAGTGAAATACTCCTTTTGAGCCCGTTTCCTGTCCACCTGCTGCACTGTTGCCCTCACCACATCGGACCACCCAGCAAAGGTGGCTTGTCACACAGTATGGCTCCAAGTGTCCAAAACAGTCCTTTTGAGGCTAAGCATGGCTTTACTTTCTTAACATCTTGGCATGTATTTATTGAGACTAGCTTTCCTACAATGGCTTTATCCTGAAAGAAAGAAAAACATGAATTGAATTGTTCCCTCACTTTCAGGAATGCTCCTAGCATATGCAAATCATGTACTGAGAATCTTAAAATACCTGGCTACAAAAGAAATTAATTTTAAAATACTTCAGAAAGTCAAAAGTAATCTAAGAACCTGTAACTCTCCTCCGGATAATGACTTGCTGAAAATATGCACTTGGGCACAGCCTCGTAACTGATTATTTTGGTTGTAGATTTGAAGAAATGGATTCAAGGAGAGCAGTTCTGATCCTCCTACGAGCGCTGGCTGTGGTGGAGCGACACCTTCTGGCACATATGGAGTACTGCATGCTCGCTGGCCCCGCTTTAAGGAAGTCTTCTCTGGGGTTAGCCTTAAAACAGAGAGCGCTCCATCAACTCAACTGACCAAGTTCAGCCTCGTAAATGGGATCAAATGTCGTGTCACAGCATGTAGAGAGAATGAGCAAAGAGTTCATTTCCGCAGCTCTCTTCCTTCCACAAGGGAGAACTGGAGAAGTTATGTTTACCCACTGGCACCCAGTTTTCAATTTATATTTGAAAAATAACTAGCCGTGTCCTCTTATCTCACCTGGCAATCTAGAGCAAACTCCCTCAATCGTAAAAATTTTGTTTTGCTGTCCTGTGATTCATGTGCAAATGCTCATCACTCTCCAATTTCTGGATTCCTTTGGAAGTATGTAGCATCTTGAAATTTAGTGCGCTTCTCACCATACCCTCTTCTCACCATACCATGTGCACACGATACACATTCATAAATATATACACACACAAAACAATACCAGGGCTGTTGCTTTCAACAAAGTATCGTTTCAAAAACTGTAAGTTGGCCATGTATTGATGACTGCAGAAGCTGGGTAATGGATACATGGGTCTTTATTATGTTATTTTACTTTTGAATATATTTGGAAATTTCAGCAATAAAAATACTTTTTCAACTATTTTTTTAAAGGAAAGAAATTGGAAAGAAAATTTCTTTCCCCAAAAGGATCACAGATCCCAAGCAAGTTGGAAACCTAGCACAACAAATTCCATTACATTTTAAGGCTTGAGAATAATGCTCTTTGCATGGATGCTCTGTCCCCTGGGTCTGCTGGGGTGGCAGCGGTTCTGGAGCAAAGAAAGTGGCCCTGCCCTCTGAGGCTAGAGGAGCTGCCCCTGCAGGGATGTTCCTCTCTTTTCTTGAGTAAGAGTAGCAAATGTTCACAGCCCAAATGGCTCTGTTGTCCTGTGTCCTGCCTGTAGAATCCCAGAAATCCAACCGCTTTCCTTCACTTCTTCCCATCTTTGTGTTCTTCATTCAGGCTCACAGTGTTCCTGCAGAGATGGCTGACTGGATTTGCAAGTCACATGTTCTCTTCAGCACACTCGTGGTGTTTTCTCCCAAGTGTGCTTTCCCATTTGTTTGCAGCCCTGACAGGCTGAGAATCCTCTAGGAAGGGTACTCTATCCTTTGGTGCTATTCCTGTAGGACTCTGGCAAAGGTGTAATTAAGCAAGCACTTTGGCTTTTTCCTGTGGTGTAAATCCCTTTGGAGACATCACTAACCTTTTAAAGAAAGGAATTACACACCCTTATAGGAGAGTCTTGATGGGATGGAAGGAATCAGGGAAGGAGAGTCCTGAGTCACCCATTTTGTCTCTGGCTTCAATAGAGACAGAACACTATCCGGCTCAGTGGACTGTTTAATCAGTGGTGAGACATACAGCCAGTGATGACCAGTGGGGAGCTGGGAGCAGAGGGAAAACTGTCAGGTCCTGCAGTACGCTCAGTCTAAGACAGGCTAAATAACACTAAGACTCTGCTTACATTAGGGAGGCTGGGAAAGGAGTGGACCTCTGAGCTCCAAGGGAAGTCTGCCATGTAATAAATTCCCACCATTTCCTGGAGCCTTTATTTTGTAAATGGGTGAGGGATGGCTCTCTAAATAGGAGCTACTTTTCTTTTCTACTAATACAAGAAAATAAGGCTTCTTCTGAATATTTCTTGGAATCCCCTAAAATTAGAAAATAGTTGCAGGGGGAAAAAAGTCACTGACCTTTGGTAAAAGGTGTTGGGGTTCATCTTTGAGAAAGGACTCATCAACTTAGTACCATAGTCATGAAAGAATAACAGCCAAAAAAAAAAAAAATAGGAGTGAAAACTGTTTCTGGCACTACAGTCTTGCTTTCAAAGTGATGTTCAGTTCATAGTTGTTGGTTCCAAATGGGGAACTTAGGACAAGACCATACATTATGGCAGTTCTGGGTAATGGACAGAGAGCAATGTAGGATATATATTAGATTGAACATCTTGAAAATGTTGTCAGTAGAAGCATTATGGCTTCAACAGTTCTCTTAATACAGCCTCTGAAATCAGATGTTCTACTTCCAAATCATATCTCACACAACTGCAAAGTCTGACTGCTGAAAAGTCCTTAGCAAGTGCTTCTTGTCTCCCTATTTTACAAACAGGGAAACAGACTCAGCCAAGAGTACCTCTAATGAGTGGCTGACTATAATCAGTGCCTCTAGAGCTGAGGTTTCTAAATGTCATTGCATCAGGATCACCTGCAGGGCTTGTTAAAACAGATCACTGGGCCTCACCTCCGGAGTTTCTGGGGCAGGGCATTTTCATCCCAGGCAGTGCTAATACTGCAGGTCTGGGAGGCCCCAGTCTGAGAAGCACTGGACAAGAAATAAGAAGGAAAAGAACGTGGAAATGCAAAGAGACTAAAACTTTAGATTTTTTTATTGTGTTGATGGTCTCTTTGGGATATGGGACAGAAAATAACATAGGTTAATAGAGGCTTATTGTAAGAGTATAGAATATTGTATGAACTTAAGATATCATGAAGTTTTAGTGTGGGGGAAATGGAAGTTCCTATGGCCAGGATCCTCACTTGACCCTAACCTGCTTGATGATGTAATTGGCCTACTGCTAATCTAATGCTTCCACACCCACTGGCAATGAGCTGTTATTAACTGAGTCACTATATAAAGAGCTCCACCCAGTGCTCTGGGCAGAGGCAGAGATGGAGGAGATTACAGACCTGCACACTGTTGAATGCAGATGTGATTCTAGCAGTGAGAATAAAGAGGATATAAACCCTTTTACCCCAAGAATGTTCCATTGTCATTTCTTGGTCTCACCAAATCCATAGGGAACTTGCCCAGGGCTGAAACCCTCAGGCAAGACATATGGGTAGGCATTTTTAAGATGTAGAGGATATCAACACAAAGCCAGACCACACTAGAAAAACAGGTACTGCCACTGGGCCAGGCTTCAAGGTGATCAGAATATAGTTTAGAATTGAAAAGGCATTCAGAATCCAGTGCATAACCTGGTCAGCACCTTGCCCCCAGAAGCTGAAGAAAATTTATTTGCTCTAAGGAAATGTAAACTTTGACTGCATAATGGAATTGATAAGGAAGATTTACAAGGACAGGAACCTAGTGGGTGACTCCACTCTGTCTTGCCCCCCACCAACACAAACAACACTACAAGAACAATAATTTATGAGGTGGCTCCCCTCCATCTCACCCCCCTCCTCAACACACACACAAAAAAAACACTCCCTTGGTTTCCCGCTCTGCCAGGCACTGGTTCCCAAGTTTCACTCCCTAAACTCCCTCCCCCTTGCCTGCTCACTTGCTGTGCACATAGGAATGTTACAGATAAGGAAGCAGAAACATATATATTGCTCCCTTTGCCTTTGTTCAGGGCTCAGACTTTTTGGGAGATTACTCCCCTCTGAGCCCACTGGTGTGAAATAAAGCCTCAACACTCCAAGACCTCCGAGTGCCGCTTGGTTTTTCCGTTGGTGATCCAGTCCAGGCTTCTTTTCAGTATTTTCTGTAGCATTTGGTTCCCTGACTGGGAAACCCAACTGCATTGGCCCTTTGTTGCCACTGGTTTGGGGCAATGGCAGGGCAGTGATGGAACAGGAGGTTGCAACAGAGAAGGCGCGCCCTGCCTGACCCCTCGGCAGTCCCGTCCCCCCCACCCCACCCCACCCCACCCCACCCCACCCCTGTCGCCGTGGGCCAGCCCTGCTCAAAGAGGCTTGGCAGATGAGGACCTGGTTCCGAGGTCGAATCCAGTAAGGGCCCAGGGCACATGACCCAGCCAGTCCCACCCATTTGGGTGGAAGGGGAGCCTGATCACCTCCTGGAGACTTCTTAGAAGTCTCACAGGTAGACATTCCCAGGGGGGGGAATGTTTAAACTCCGGTCTGAGTGTGTGTGTGTAGGTAAGTGTGCAGGGCGGCTGAAGCCTTTCAGCCTGCACTGAATCTGTGATTCCACGGCCTGAGCTATGGAATCTGAGTGGGCCCTCATCCGCATTCATGGTCAGCTGTCATGACATATCAGTAATTCAGCTTTGGCTGACCTGGCCCGGGACTTATACAGGTGCACCTTAGCCAAGGCTGGCCAAAGTCTTCACGAGGAGCGTGAATGGACAGGCATCTGGCTGGTCTCCTCTCTAGAGGAGGCCCCGCTCCCTTGTCTGTTGTCACAGCACTGTCCGCAGACATGTCATGGGGTCAGGGCACAGTAAACCCACAGTCGTTGACACTATGATCACGAAATTCAGGAAGGAATTTTCAGAAAACTACAGAGTAAAATTAACTCCTGGCAGATTGAAAACCCTGTGTGAATCTGTATTGCCCACTTTAGTGTAGGGTGGCCTCCAGAAGGAACCCTAGATGTCCAACAATCTGCTGAGCCTGATGGGTCATCCCTAGAGATGCAGGTCATCCTAATCAGTTCCCATACTTTAACTCCTGGTTAGAAGTTGCCCAGACTCTTCCCCCTTGGGTGTGATTAGCTTGCAACAAGCAGGGACAAAGTAGGGTCTTAGTTGCCTCAACAAAGAGACCTGCAAAGAATCAACAGACTGAGCCTCCACAAATTTTTACTAGTGACCCAGAGGAAGAGCTAATATTGCCCCCACCTTATGTGCCTCCAAGGCCATCAGCACCAAGCTCCCCTGGTCCCTGATACCTGGCCACCGTCAGCCTCCCTGCCAACTCCAGAATCAGTGAACCCACTCTCCCCCGGACCAGCAGCCAGACTGCACCCTCAGCCGGAAGCAGGCGCCCTTCAGATGCCAGTGCAAGAGATGCGGGAGCCTGAAAGACATAATAAGTATGGGGCCATCCAGCCCAGCCAGTCCATGTTTTACTATCAGCCCTTCTCCACAACTGACACCCCATCAGAAAAGCCACAAGCCCTGGTTGATCTTATATAATCCCTCTTCCAAATCCATCAGCCAAACTAAAAAAACTGCGAATAGCTTCTCTACACCCTGCTCATAATAGAAGAGAGGAGGCAGTTGGGGTGCACAGGCTGAAATTGCTGTCCCTGAGGAGCACCCCAAGAGGGACTTCACCACCCCTGAGGGACAGCACCAGATCCACCAATATCAGGACGCCCTCCTCCAAGGGATCAAAGCTGGGTCCAAAAAGCCTATGAACATGACTAAAGTTTTTTCAGTCACTCAACAACCAGGAGAGTTTCCTGCAGACTATTATGAAAGACTGTGAAACTTACCACATCTATACCCCTTTTGACCCTGAGTCACCAGGGAGCCAGCAGATGGTAAACACCTCATTCCTAGCCCAAGCTGCCCCAGACATCAGAGGAAAGCTCCAAAAGCTTGAGGGCTTTTCTGGGATGAATATCACTCAGCTGATTGAAATTGCCAGTGAAAAGTATATCTAAACAGAGAAGTTCAGGCCGACAGAGAGGCAGAAAGAAAAATAAGGAAAAAGGCCAGTCTCCTGGCAGCTGCCCTGAAAGAGAGAGAAGGGCAGAAGGCAGAGAGAAGCCAGCCACCAAGAGGGGGGAAGCCCAGGACTCCCCTAGCCAGGGACCAGTGTGCTTACAGTGTGCTAAAGAGAAGGGGCATTAGAAGAATGAATGCCCCAACCGAGGCAAAGCCCTGAGGCCCAGTCGCTGCCGGGAAGAACCCCAGGGGGAAACGCTCATTGGCTTGGCAGGAACGGACTCAGATTGACAAGGACTGGGCTCTCTTGCACTCGGCCCCCATGAGCCCACGGTCAGAATGAAAGTGGGGGGGGGGTTGCCGAAACATGACTTTTATAGTTAACACAGAGGCAGAACACTCTGTGGTCACTCTCCCTGTAGGCCCCTTTGGTGAAAAAGACTGCAACTATTCTCGGAGCCACAAAGACAGCGGCAGTATCCCCTCTCACAAGAGGCAAGAGGAGATATCCAGGAACACCTGATCAGACGCAGAGAGGCAAGCATTCTAATCGAGTGTCAGTCACCCTAGAACACCCCGCTTGTGCCAGTCAAAAAGCCAGGAGGAGAGTACCAGCCTGTTCAAGACCTGTGAGCTATTAATAGAGTGACTGTTTCTTTACACCCGGTGGTCCCATACCTGTACACCATCCTCAGCCAGACCCCAAAGTCTGCCAAATAGTTCACTCTCACAAACATAAAAGATGCCTTTCTCCACCTGTGGCTGGCCCCACAAAGCCAGTTCTTATTTGCCTTTGAAGGGACTGAACTAGATACAGGGCAGCAGATGCAGTTAACATGGACACGGCTTCCACAAGAGTTCAAGAACTCACCCACTCTCTTTGGAGAGGCATTGGCTGCAGACCTTGCCAGCTTTCTGAGAGATGCCACATGCTGCGCCCCCTGCAGTACGTAGATGACCTCCTCTTTGCCAGTGACTCCCAGGAAAATTGTACAAAAGGCACAAAGGCCCTCCTACAACTCCTGTCAGACTCAAGATACGGAGCCTCATAAAAAAAAAAGGCACAAATCTGCCAACAGCAAGTCTGGTACTTAGGCTTCCTCCTCACCCAGGGAGAAAGGGCACTAAGGCCAGAGAGGAAAAAGGTCGTTAACTCCTTGCCCCAGCCCAGGATGATGGGGGGCATGTGAGAATTCCTAGGGGCCTCCGGGTTCTGCAAAAATCTAGATTCCTGGATTCTCACCAATGGCAAGGCCCCTCTGCAACCTCCTGGGGGTCCAGGCTGAAAGCCCCTGTCTGGAGAAAAGAGGCAAGAGCCACCTTCCTGGAAATAAAAACTGCTTCAGAACAGACACCAGCCCTAGGCCTGCCAGATATAAAAAGGCCCTTTAATCTCTTCGTACATAAAAAAGGTAGCAATTCTGCATTGCAAAGAACATCAACAGGAAAACAACCCTATAGCACAGGGGAATCCGATGGCAGATGAAGCTGCAAAAGCAGCAGCCAGTAAGGAGGTAGGGAGAGCTCCTTCCCTCACTGTGGCCCTAACACCCCCGGTAGAGGCCCCTCCACCCAGGTACACTGAAAAGGAGAAAGATTGAGCCATAACTGAAGAAGCCACTTTAACTGAAAATGGATGGTGGATGCTGCAAGACAAACGTATCTTTGTCCCAACTGCAACTGGGAGGCAACTAGTCAGCAAGTACCATGAGCTCACCCACCTGGGAAAAACTGCACTGGAAGCCCTCCTCAAAGAGCAATACTACATCAGCCAGTTGCCAGCACTATGCCAAGCAGTGAGTAGACAGTGTGTAACTAGTGCCAGAAATAATGCTTGATCTGCACCTCGACTCCCAGCTGGTGTCCAAAGAATGAGAGTTGCACCCTTTGAAGACCTTGAGATAGACTTCACGGTTGTCCAGCCAAGCAGGGACTCGGATACCTCCTAGTAATAGTGTGTACATACTCTGACTGGGTCGAAGCCTTCCCAACCAGAACAGAACAGAGCCAGGAGGTAGCCCAAGTCCTCCTGGGAGAAATTGTGCCCTGGTTTGAACTACTGTCAAATCCACAATCCACAGTGACAACGGACCTGCCTTTGTAGCAGATGTAGTGCAGATGTTAACTAAATCTCTCAATATTACCTGGAAACTTCACACTGCGTATAGGCCACAGAGTTCAGGGAAAGTAGAGTGAATGAATCCACCCTCAAAAGAACCCTAGCCAAGTTTTGCCAAGAAACTGGCCTCCTGTGGCCAGATTCACTGCCCCTGGCTCTCCTGCATGCTCGCTGCACACCTGGAACTCAAGGTTTTTTTCCCTTTTGAATTAGTATATAGACACCCTCCCCCATGTCTAGGAAGCCTCCCAGGGAACCTACATCAAATAGGAGATAAGGGAGCAAGACAACAGCTCCAAGCCTTGGGAGCCACCCTAAATAAACGACAATACACCATAGAGCCCATATCTCTGTAAGAACCCCAGTGCATTCCTTCCAGGCTGAGGACTTGTCTGGGTTAAAGATTAGAAAAAAGATCCCCTCAAACCTCAGTGGACTGGCCCCCACATTGCTGTTCTAACTACTCCTACTGCCCTCAAAGTTGCAGGCATCACTCCAGGGGTCCGTCATTCCAGAGTGAAAAGGGCCCCGTCATCCTGACAAGGAAGCACATCAGTGGGAGGCCCAGCCAGACCTTCAGATCCTCTCCACCTCAGCATCCAACGATCGCCCTCTGACTGATAGACACCTGTGTGCCATGGATCCTGGCTCTTGTTGTAGTGGTGTCTTTTATTCTGGGCATTGGATACTGTGCTGTTGCACCCCCGGACTGGACTATTCCTCAAAAAAAGTTGACCTTTCTGTTGTCTATTGGGTAATCGTTAAACTGTTTTAGTGTGCTTACCTGTCTCTCCTAGCTGCTGGACTCAAGTCTCAGCCTGCATTTCCAGCAGTTTTGCTGTGCTTACCTGTCTCTTCTAGCTGGACTCAAGTCTCAGCCTGCATTTCCAAAGTACCTCTCTGTAATGTTTAATTGTACAAAAGTTATAAAGTGGATAGTGGGCCTAGAGAAAGCTACCTCCGTTTCCCCAGTGAGGTTTCCTAGGCAGAACAGGCTGCCCCTTTACTGATCCCTGCTCTAGTCAGGCTCAGTGGAGCCGGATCAGCTGCAGTAGGCACAGCAGCTCTAATAAAAGGAGACTTAGGGCTCGCTGCCCTAACAGAGGAAGTTGATCAAGATTTAGAGCAGCTTGAAACCACCATGATTCAGCTGCAAGATCAGATTGATTCCCTGGCTGAGGTGGTATTGCAAAATTGTAGAGGACTGGACCTTCTGTTCATGTCCCAGGGAGGCTTCTGTGCAGCCCTTAAAGAAGATTGTTGTTTTTATGCAAATAAGTCTGGCATAGTTAGGAGCTATCTAGACAAAGTGAAAGAAAACATCCAGCATAAGAATTAAATGTTAGAAAATAAAATGTCTTAGTTCCAGGAATAGTTTGAATAGAATCCATAGCTAACAGCTCTTCTAACTGGCCTTGCTGGGCCAGCGATTCTGCTGTTCCTTAAACTATTAATGAGAACCTGTATATTTAACTGGTTCATTAACTGTATCGAAGAACGCATTTCCTCCATACAGCTCATATATATACAGAGCCACTATGACCCTATCATAAGCCAGGGAGATGACACCCCCTAAAATGAAGTGCTTGAAGGAGCATCAGAGGGGGAAATGATAGGGAAGATTTATAAGGACAGCAACCTAGTGGGTGACTCCACTCTGTCTTGCACCCCTCTCCTCAACACAAACACTACAAGGACAGTAATTTACGAGGTGGCCCTCCACCTCGCCCTCCTCCTCAACACAAACAAAAAAAACACTCCCTTGGTTTCCCACTCTGCTGAGCACTGGTTCCCAAGTTTCACTCCCTAAACTCCCTCCCCCTTGCCTGCTCACTTGCTGTGCACATAGGAATGTTACGGATAAGGAAGCAGAAACATATATATTGCTCCCTTTGCCTTTGTTCAGGGCTCAGACTTTTTGGGAGATTACTCCCCTCTGAGCCCACTGATGTGAAATAAAGCCTCAACACTCCAAGACCTCCAAGTGCCGCTTGGTTTTTCCGTCGGTGATCCAGTCCAGGCTTCTTTTCAGTATTTTCCATAACAGAATGAGCTGGGAGGCTTTAAAAAAGAAACAAATGAAAACAAAACAAACCTCAAGTCTGGATCTTATTGCCAGGTTGCAAATAATTAACTTGTATGAACTGGACACTGGTTATTTCTGAAAGTTCCACAGGTGAAAAAAAGACAATGTCTAATTAGTCTACTTACTTTTTATCCCTACTGGACAAAACTCACACATTAGGCCAGCCCATAGGTCACTTCTTGACCTGCTGCCTGAGACAGCTCCGCCAGGTGTGCTGATGACTGTGGGTCACAAAGGGCAAAGTCACCGAGAAACATAATCCCTTGGAAAAAGCCAGTAGGTGTGGGAGGGCCAGATTTAGCAAATAAAAATACAGGATGCCCAGCTACATTTGAATTTCAAACAAGTGATGAATAATTTAAAAAATATGAGCATACCCCATGCAGTATTTGAGACATACTTATACTAAAAAAGCACTTGGACTCAAATACTGCATGAGATAGAAGTATACAAAAAAAATTATTCATTCTCTGAAATTCAAACTTAACAGAGCATCCAATATTTTATCTGGCAACCCTAAATAGGTACGAATACCTTTGGTAGCTATGGCTTGGCCTAGCTATCAGCATCCAATGATACGCTGGTAAGTTTTTAACATCCAGCTCTCTGGGAAAACAAACAAAACACTTGAAAACATTGATTCTGAGTGTTTGCTAATTTGCAAGATGTAAATACTCCCACCGCAGCTGATTTTAATGGTCAAGGTGATGTCTCCATATGCAAAGTTGGGAAGAGATGTACAGTGTGGTACATCATCATATAGTACACAATACAACACACACAATACAACAAATGGCCTAAAGAGTACATAATAAAAGGCACTAAAATGATTCAGTAGTGATGAATTTTTAGTATTTAGTTATCTTTGTTTTAAATATAATTTAATTATAAGCTTTTAATTTTTAAAAGTGACTGGATTTAATAACTGGCTCAGGGAGTTCTTGAAGACTTAACATTTCCCTCTTGCAAGCTGGTAGGAGCTGACTCTAGTTCACCACTAAGAGTATAAGCATATTTCAGGAAGAAAAAAGTTTGCTAAACTTAAAACATTGCCTCAGAAGGCAAGGACAATTAGGGTGGATTAAAAGAGCAGTATCCTGTGTCCTTTGTAGTATTTTATGTCCTTTTCAGAACGGTCATAAATTTGGGGTGGAAAATATTCATATTAATACAGAATCCCTAAAACAATAACAAAAGGATTTCAGCATACTTTAAGCTCATAAGGATTTAAAATAAAAATGTTCTATTCTAAAGTGATTTTGCAGAAATGATTCACAGTTGAATAAGTACATTATATTCTGATATACCATAATAAACTTTCTGTGTTTTCTATCAGTAATGATTGTTTTTATTATGGAGTGTTGGGCATCCTAAACATAATTGGTACTGCCATGGATTTTCCAGAACTACTAAAATATTTTGCCACAAAAAAGTGATACAGGTTATGTAGTTTATTGTTCTGCAATTTAGATGTGTATTTTAAACAGATTTAGATGAATTATACAGCTCAAAGTGTAGCACCTGTCACGCCCACTAGAGGGTGAAGAGGGAAAGGGCCAGGCGTTCCCATCACAGTGAAGACTGTCCTTGAGGCATTTGGAACACAACTTAGTGCTAGACAAAAAATGACCAATTTTGAAGTGCCCAATATTTATTTATTATTTTTATGTAAATTTTTCTTCTATTGAGGTACATATAGTAAAATGCACAAATCTTAGTGTACAGCTCAATGAATTCTGACATGTGCATACACTCATGTAATATCACCAGATTAAGATATCTAACATTCTCACAAATTTCTTTCCCTCTTCACATATTTCACCCATCCCCACCACCCCCATCCCCTATGGCAAGCATCAGTCTGTTGTCTGTGTTTATGTCTATTTCTGTTTTGTTTGTTCATTTGTTTTATTTTTTAGATTCCACATACAAGTGAAATCACACAGTATTTGTCTTTCTCTGTCTGACAGTTTCACTTAGCCTAATGCCTTCTAGGTCCATCCATATTGTCACAAATAGCAAGATTTTGTTCTTTTGCATAGCTGAGTAATGTTCCATTGTATGTATATCACATCTCCTTCATCTATTCATCTATGAATGGACACTTACCATATCTTGGGTATTGTAAGTAATGGTGCAATAAATATAAGGATTGGTGTATGTTTTTGAATGAGTGATTTTATTTTTTCGTGTAATTCTCAAGTGGAATTACAGTATTTCTCTTTTTAGTGTTTTGAGAAACCTTCATACTGTTTTCCATAGGGGCTGCCCCAAATTACATTCCCACTAACAGTGTATATCAGGTCCCTTTTCTCCACCTCCTTTCCAACACGTACGTCTTGTCTTGCTGATATTAGTTCAAAGTGCCAGATATTTAGCACCAAGATTTGCAATTTTGGGAAGCATGATGATTTCTAACTGACCATAAACTTTTTCCTTCGTCCTTTTTAGTACTTCTTTCTGTCTTTCTATATTTTTGAAATATAGGAAATGAGTAGGGGAATCAACACCTCAGCTCACGTAATTGTTTGAGCTGACATTGGTGTCACTAAAGGAAACATACAAAGTTAAAATATATCTAGGTCTTTGTCAGTCAAATTTTCTGAAGTTCAAGGGGAACTTCTGTGTGCTGCAAGGCTTATTTAGAGTTGCTTCTATTAAACTAATACTCAATTTATTAATATCACAAATTTTTTCTTAAGATATTGAGTTCAATTTAGGGAGCTTGAGTTTCCATTAATAAATAAAACAATTTTGCATATTTTCAGAAAAATCAAGTGTTCTTTAATTAATGTTCCCCTAACAGCTTAAACTTCCCCAAACAAATAACCTATTTATAAACTTACTTAATTATATTACCTTAAACCAGTGGTTCTTCATTTCCTGGAGAGTTTATTAAAACACAAATTGCTGGCCCCATCCCATAGTTTTTGATATAGAAGACTTAGGGTGGGGCCCAATATCATGCAAATTTAGTGCATTTCCAAATGGTGCCACTGCTTACCTGGGACCACACTTTGAGAACCACTGCTTTTATCCTTTAATGCAATTAGCACAAATGTAAAGTATTTGATTTTCTTGAATGCTTCAAACATCTAATGAGGCAACCAAACAGGACACATAAGCAAGATCTTTCTTAGTATTTAAATTGTAAATCAAGTTCTCTTAAACATTCAAATTCTGTTTACAAACTTAATCAAATTCTTCTACACATGCTAAATCAAAATAGTATAATGTCAATTACACATTTCATGTAAAAATTGCATGGCTAACATATCAGGTTCTCTAATAAATTAGGTTTACAAAGGCCTTAAATACCAAGATAGGCAGGGTTTATCTCAGTGAGTACAAAATCAGTAAGCATAGTTATCATCTCTGATGGCCTGAGATTACTAGATTCAAGGTTTTGGACCATGACACAGTTCTTTCTGTGAAAGGAAGACTCAGAAACAAAAACATTAAGAAAAGAAAATGGGTTTTACTTGCACTCTTTTGTGAAGGAGTCAGATTTTAAAAGAATTGGCTCACCAAATTTAAAAAGTACAATATATTAAGATAAAAGGTATGAAGATTGGACTGTTCATTTCTGTAAACCAGGATTCCCCCTTCTTCCCCACCCCCAGTCACGTGATTGCTGTATCTGCAAAAGTGATCACCATCTATACATGTCAGCTACGTAAATTTCAGGGTCAAATCTGGTTTTGTCAAATCTAGAATCAGTTTCACATAAAGCTAGAGAGAACATCTTTTTAAAAATTACACTTTAAGATAGCATTTTATATTAGATTACATTTTAGAATTTTTTTTTTTCTAACTGTGGTATATAATGCAGGGGCAGGACAAGAAGCCAGTTGGTTTTCCTCGCTTGTTGATTAGTAACTGGATACCAGGTTGAACTGACCTGAGCTATACCTGGACCTGCCAGGCCCTTTTGTATTGTTGGAAATGGCCAACAAGGTAAATGAGGGACCCCCAACCCACATTTCAGCTGGGACTTAGTTATGCAACTACGTGGTGTGATGGATTCCCTGAGCATCTTTCAGTTTTAGTCATACTAAGAGTTTATCCTACTTTTTTTCTTCTTTTATCTTCTGATTTTGATAGATTCTGTACCCTCATTTTTTTCAGATTACTGCCTATTTCCTTCACCAAGGATTCAACTAGTCTCTTTACTGCCTGATTGGTTCTTTTCTGGCTCAGATCATTTATTGGTGGTCTTTAATAGGCAGAATCCATAATCAAAACTCCATAGCTTTACTGAAAAACTAAACCGTAAAGAAAGTGGTTCAACATAGCTACAGCAAAATAATAATGTTACTTTACCTCTTTGAAAAAAATTACATCATTTGTAACTTAAGAAGTAGTTTTAATGAATCTATATAAAAACATAAGATTAAAGTTTAAAATTTATAACTTAAGAAGTAGTCTTAATAAATGTATATAAAAATTTAAGATTAAAGTTTGAAAGTATTTCAGAAGCCTTAGATGGCAATCTGGAGTTTACGTGGCATTTTTCTTGGAAGCTTTTTATATTCTAGGAGAGTCATATTGAAAAGATTACAAGGATTACAACAGCCTTTCCAGATCTACTAGAAAAACTTGCCCAACAGTGAAGAAGGTAACTGTGATGCTGTTGTTTTGATGGTAAAGATAAAAGTGCTCTTGCTCAGCTATTAATAAGCAAAGAGAAAGGAAAACTAGAAAAGAAGTCTATTAAAACACAAATCTCCTTGTATAAAAACGAGCAGGTGCTGAAGATAAACTTGCTAGTCAAACTGATGTTGTATTTCTTCTGAAGCAATGGCTGGCTATATTAAAAAAGAAAAAGAAAACATTTGCAATAACACTAAACTCACCAGGCTTAAACTGTGAATGAAATGCACTTCATGAAACGAGGAAACAAGATACTGTTTTTTAGATGATTTACAACATAATTAACCATCGGTACTTTTCTGGGGAACTTAGAACAGAAGCAAATGCAAAGTAATTTTTCTGTTGCTGACTAAAATTAAAGAAATCAGATTGTTCGTGTCGTCTGAGAGAAAATCCCTATGTTAGGACACCAACAAATAATGATTCAAAGCCTTTGGGGCTCAAGTTCCCATAAATGTAAACACCTTTCTTTGCAAGGGCATCACCAGCAGTTACATGAATGTATGGTCTCATGAACTAACTTGGCAAGAAATAATGTGTCCCACTTACCTACACTGGGGTTGTTCCCCAGAAATGAGATGGTCTAAGCAGCTACATTCCTGAAACTGTGGAGTTGCAGGATGGATTTCAAGGAAAGATTCTCTGGCTTAAAACTTGAGGAAAATGAGTAAAGAGCTAAAAACAGAAGCTATTAAACTGTAAAGCCAAATAGGAATCTGTTGAGGAAAGAAATCAATGGTAAATATCTCTGAAATCAGTTCTCTTCATGTTCAAAAGTACCTATGTTTGTGAATTACTATTTTCCATTTTAAATAAATCTGACTTTTCCTGCCAATTAAAGAATCCATGGCAAAAGTCTGTAATAAGCATAAAATCTGAGACTGATAGCTGGGAAAAGAAGGAAAGGAACCAGGACTCCAGTTCTAAATTAAAGAAATAGTGAATTATGAGTCAGTTTAATAACTAAGATACTTTCACTTTTCACAATCACATTTAAAATATCTTCAACATAATACATGCATGGCCCATCACATCTGTACATATGTAAGCACACGTCCTGTGTGTTTGTGCTTATCGTTCCTGCTGCTCTTTTCAGTCTCTGCTTTTCCTCCTTCCTACCCTCAAAATCAATAAGCCCAACTCATTTGATTTAGAAGCACACTTGTAAAGCAAAAATGTCCTTATCCAGGAACTGGGTAACAGTCAGACTTGGGAGGATGGAGGAGTGAAAGGAGAGAAGAGGACGAGGAAGAAGAGGGGAGGGTGGAAACAGAGTCCCAGGAAGGGAGGGAAGTAGGTGGATTCGCCCATGTGCCAGGGCACCATGTGGAAGGGACTCTGGGCTGCAACCAGAGACAACCGCCGGCAGCCAGCCCACGGGACCCACCATCTGCCCAGGGTCCCTGCAATGGACTGAATGTTGTGTCCCCCACAAACTCGTAAATTGCAATCCTAATCCCCCATGTGATGGTGTTCGGAGGTGATTAGGTCCTGAAGATGGAGCCCTTATGAATGGGATTAGTGCCCTTATAAAAGGGACCCCAGATTGTTCTTCCGCCCTCTTACTGCCACGTGAGGACACAGAGAAGGCAGCTGTCTGCAACCTGGAAGAGGGCCTTCAACAGAACCCAACTGTGGTGGCACCCTATCTAGAATTTCCATCTTCCAAAACATGGGCAATAAAATTCTGTGGTTTATAAGCCACCCAGTCTATAGTGCAGATTTTTTTGGTGATGTTCATGTTAATATTTACTACCATTCATGGGTATTATGTGCCTGACACAGTGCTAAGCACATTACATACATGTGATTATGTACATTTTATGTGAACCTTTACTTCAAGGCTCTTTTTTATGTCCATTTTACAGATGATGAAAAGTAAGAAACTTGACCAAGGATCCAAAGCTGTAAGTGGTAAAACCAGGCTGTAACACTGGCTCAGAAGCCCCTTTCCCCCACATGGCTGGACACTAGGATTTGATCTGTGTAGGGTAAGCCCAGTGGATCCTGAGTCTACCTTAGAACTGCACCTTTACTCATCTTCTCTAAGAAGAGATATTTCCATGCTTTCCAAGTGGAACTTGCCCACTGAGTTCTTGACTGCATTTCTTACCACTTCCACTGGAATCTTTGTACATCAATTACATTCTGATTTCCTCTATTTTGTCATTCTCTCTTCACAGATTCCTTCCTCTTCAACTACACACACACTTAAATTTCTCCTGTCCTACAAAAACAAACATGCCACCCTCTTCCCTCTCTGCTCCACCTCCTTCATGGCCCAATTCTGCCCTTAGATTAACTCCCTCTGTAACCTGGCTTTCCCACTGCCCCATCCCGACCACCCTTTTAAATTACTTGGGCAAGAATGTAGTCTGATTCCTCTCTATTTAGTAAGCGCCCTGCACCCAACAATAACAGCAACAACTACAATGATAAACTAAGACTTATTAGACTCCAGGTGAGGTACAAGACACAGGAATTACCATTTTACAGGTCTTTGAGAAATCCTTCCCACGTTATTAGCTCTGTGCCTCTCTCCCGATGCTCAGTATCTGACAGTTTGTCCAGTGCGATTTTGCCAACTGATATGAAACTTTCTTCTGCCTCCAGGAGGTCGTCCAATAGGTGGAACAAAATGTTTTCTGGAATATATCTCTGCCACACTATAGAGACTGTATGTGCCAGCTTGCACTAGGTGACTGCAAATACCCTACTGCCTAATTGCTTCCTGAGTATTGCAAATCCCTGAATGGATATAGAAAGGACCCCATGTATCTTATACATTCATGCAAGAAATATTTATTGGGGAACATGAGTTAAGCATTATAATAGACATTTAGGAACACAAAGGTGAATAAGACAGGCACATTGCAAGGAGGGATTTTAAACAAAAGAAGATTGGTGGAGATGGCAGTAGGAAAAGTGCAAAAAGGACAGAGGGCTGCCTCCAAAAGCATTATGGAGCCAAGGTGAGCCCGTTTGCCTGCCCCTCAGAAAACCAAAAACGTAAAGACACTGTCTGTAGCAGCAAGAGGATTTTATCTTATGACAGCCAGGAAGCAGAAGCTCAGATCTGCCTGCCTCCGCGTTGTGTAAGGGGAGCTTTTACCGGCCAGGGTGCGTGTCTACTCTTCAAGGCAAGGAGTGCTTGGAGCGGCGGGGCTGTGCGTGTCAGTGCGCGGGCGCCTCACGGGATCACGCTTGTTCACACGCACGTTCAAAAAGTGGCGGCCAAGCTCCTCCGTGGGTGGGGATCTCAGCCTGCTAAGGAAGCAAAGGTTATGCCAGGGCTTTTAGGGTTAGTTCTGCATTTGCCCTGGAAACTAACTGGTTGCAGCCAGCCGTTCCCTGCGAGCCCCCTGTTTTCAGCAAGGCCCTGGCGGCTCCAGATACGCGGCCGCACAAACAGCTCGAGGAAGAAACGTGGTGTACGGCGCGCATTTGGTGGCGGTTCCAGTAGCAGTGCCGGCACATGGCCAAACTTGGTTTTTTGAAGTGGAGAGCAAGACAGTAGAGAATGAAAGACATTCCCTCTGTGAAAGCAGACTGGTTCGCCCAGCTCCTGAAGCGTGCAGCAGGCTGCGCTGCGGGTGTGCTTTGGTCGGGTTCCTGTAAACTTAGGAGGCTTCCTCCATGTTCAGGACATGGGCCTGCTTGTTGGTGAGGGGAAAAAAGGAAACTCCAGGTATTTAATAACAAACGGCTCGCTTTTCCATTCCCCTCTAACTTAGACCACTCTTTAGCCACCAGTCACAATGTTGAAAACCCTTCTACTCTCAGTCCACATAGAAACCTAAATATGTGAAAATTAAAATTACTGTTTTACCAAGAACTGGTAGTTATTGTCCTTACTCTGTCCCAGGTAAATATGCTCTCCACGGACCCAGTCAGAAGGTATTAATATCTCCATTTACAGAGAGGAAACAGAAGCTCAGCTAGACATAGTCACGTATTCCATCAGTGCTGGGGCCGCCAACTGAAACTCAGTGACTCGATCACTGCATGTCTGTCGGCTGCAAAACTCAGGCTCCTGAGCACTCCAGCACACTGCCTCCCTCGTTCTGGACTTCACTGAGCAGGAAGACAGAGACAGATGGTAACTAGGCTCAGGGGGGTGGTCATTTTATCATGTGTATAAATACGGAATCACTGTGCCGTACCCCTGAAAGTAATGTAACATACATGTCAATTTTACTTCAAATAAAGAGAGAGAAAGAGAGAAAGCAAGCAAGACAGACAAAAGCATGAACTCCTCCGTAGGAACTTTTCAGTGTCTCTTCCCCCTCCTAGCTCAGAGGAAGAAGCGTTTCTTCTGCTTTACCCTCCCCTGTCCTAGGATTCCACTGCGGTTCACTGGAACCCTTTCCCTCCCTTCTAGGTCTGAATCACCAGCTTCCCGCTGGGGATTTCCTATTGGCCCTACCTTGCAACCAGCTCTTGAAGCCATCACTTCTTCATGCCCACTGCCCATCCCAAAGTTAGGCGTGAAGTCTTCAAATTAATGGCCTCCTAACCGGTTTCCTTTTTCCAGTGTTTTTTCTCCAGGCTAAACTATACTTCACACAGGTTAGTTGCCATAAAGCATTATTTTGTGTTGACTCTGTTCAAAAACCTTCAAGTCATCCTAGGACTTTCAGCTGGGATGACAAACATGTGTCACAGAGAGCCCTTCCATGCCCACTGCCATCCCTCCCTCTTGCCTGAGCACACAGCGCTCACAGGCCACAGCGCTCTTCTCTTGTACCTGGACATCCTGGCTAGTCAGGTGCACAGGTGACACTCTTCTTGCATTGTGACCCAAAGCCCTGAGGGTAAATTGCACTGTGGGGTCAGAGTCCTTCCCCATAATGGTGTCATTCTTGGAGTGAAATCTCAGCAAGTACCTGCATGAACCCTCTGTTCTAGTCTAACTGCTTTTTTCACTGTCCCAAGGACACGCCTGGCACTTTCCCACCTTGGCTTTCGCTCTTCACTCGTGCTGTTTTCCCCAATTCATTTCCCACACCCTTTACTCTATCTTCCAAGCCCTCCTCCCCGCCAGGTCCATCTCAGATTCTAACTCCTACGCAAATTCCTCTAGATTGCCTCACCTGTACATGCCACCTGGCCCCTTTAAACCATTTGCCATCATCTGGCCTATCTCCGCCTGACAGTGACCACTTACAAGTCTTACTATGTCTCTGGTCCCATCCCTTTCTCTCCTATACCCTATAGCTATAGGAGGATGTTAGAAAAATGATCTTGTGTTCTTGACTTCCCAGGTAAAGAAACAGAAGTGCAGAGAGATGAAGGGATTTACCCAAGGTGGCATTGTGAATTAGAGCGGACCTGGATATAGAAGGCCAATTCCCTGCTGCCCATTGGGCATTATTCTCCCCACAATCTTCTACCTCCCTCCCCAACTAAAGGCTCAGGTCCTTGCAGAAAAAGAATGTATTTTGTACTTTGCGCACATCCCTGTCCCTCCCTCCCCCACACACATACCTTTCTTGTGCCTAGCACACAGTGGTTGTTTATAAATATTTGTCGATGATGAAACGGTAGTCCCGTTTAGAACTAAAGTATTTATGTAGTCTTAAATATGAAAACAGTTTTTTCTCTGAGAAAGGGAACATTTCAATAACCACCAGAGAGAAGCAGTAATAAAAAAGAAATGCATAATTATCCAATTCTCACAAGCACAAAGGAAGGATACTGCTTCCCTTTGCCCAAGGCTGTTTTGAGATAGTAGAAAGTAGATGAATCTGATGTCTTTCCCTTTCTGACTGCCAGATAATTCTATTCAAAAACTCAAGAGTATCAGGTGACCGTGATACTCAACTGACAGGTACTGCAACCAGTTGTGTGTCAGACTTGTGCTCAGCCAGAGTGGAAGAGTCAAAAGTGATCATCTCACAGGTTAAGGGGGGATAGTCACATGCAAAAGTAACTATGTATCAAGACATATTCTCAAGGTGCTGTCCTGGAGGGTGAAACATGAATGGCCAGTAAGCACTTGAAAAACTATTCTATCTCACTAGTAATCGAAGACAGGAGAATTTGCATAATAATAAATATATTCATCCCTGTTAAATTGGCAAGGATCTTTGTTTTACATAATAACATCTAGTATTGACTAGAGTTTGAGGGAATGGGTCTCCAACACTGGTGATAGAATTTCCTTTCAGGTGGATAATTTAGCAAAATTCTTAAAAACCTAAAAATGTTTTGTTTCCACAGGTAGACTTAATAAAGTCTGTTTTCCAAAGATTTTGCAACAAAGATATTCACTACATCAGTATTTTTACTTGCAATAGTGAAAGACTGGACACAATCTAACTAATGATAATAGCTAATGTTTAATGGATAATTTATTATGTCCTAGACATTTGTCTGAGCACTTATATAGGCTAATTCATTCAGACCTCACAAACAACTCCAAGGGGGAGGAGGTACTATTATTATCATCATCCCCAATTTATAGATAAAGGATTAAGGCACAGAAAAGTTAAACAACCCAGTCATACACGCAGCACATGGGAGAGGCAGGATTAGGTCCCGGCAGTGTAGCTATACAGTCCACGCTCTAGCCGGTTCACTCCAATACCTCCCCAACCTAACAGCAATAACAGAAAAATAGCTAAAATCACTAATGCTCAATGTGAGTGTGTGTGTGTGTGTGCAGAGAGAGAGAAGAAAAAGGAGACAGCAGAGGAAAGGAGGACAGACAGAGGGCAGGTGGGCAGGCAGGTGGGCAGAAGGGAATAAATGTGTGTATGGATGCAGGACAGTTGTGTCATGACAGTGTCCCCAAAATTACTAAGGGCCTCTTTTACTGGTGGGAATGTTCTCTACTCCCTGGGAGTGAACAGAAGGGGAGGAAAGGGAGAGAACCACTGGATTGCATGAATTGTAGCAGATTAGTACAAGTACTATGCAATCATTAAAAATTACCATGTATAACTATATTGAATCCTCTTCTAGGTCAGTGTCTTTCAAACTCTTTGACATGACCTGTATTAAGAAATAAACATTTTGCCTCACAACCATGTCCATTTATAACAAGTTGAGGGTAAGCAGGCTTCTACCAGTACAGCCATGCTAGTTGTTTATGGTAATGTCTTTCCCTATGTCATGCAAGTTCTTACATTTTTTTGAATATTATATACATTGTCCTACACACACACACACACCCCTGAAGTGAAAGTTTCAGGAAGCAGTAAACAAACACAATGGCACAAACAAGCATGATGCACTTTTATATTTTCTGTTCTGTTCCATTCCATTCTCAAAACTGGTTGTCAGACTGTAGTAGATTTCATCATCCTGTGTTAATGTACCCATACTGGAAAATAATTCTAGAAGAAAAATCACAGCACTTATAATAATACCTAAACCTCCCACAAGAGGGCACCACAATTCTAGCCAGACATTTTATACCAAGGCTCTCCCCTGGGGAGAAGGGAAGAGCAGGGTGGTGCCTTTTGCCGGACACAGATGGTTGGACGTGGAGGCGGCCCCTGGCCCAGGGACAGCAGATCCCTTGACCATTACAACCTATCTACAGGCGTGACACAAAAGCCCCACTCATACTGAGACTATCAGGGTTCCTCAGTCTCAGTCTTCTGGATCTGAAATGCAAACTGCAGAGATTGAAGTGGTTGGCAGAGTAAGGCTAAAGGTGAAAATCCATGAGATAAAGACTCGCAGGGTAATAATGGTTCACTATGAGCCAAAGGTTTCAATACATTGAACTAATAAGGAAGAAGAAATTTAAAACAGAAGACATAAGGAGCTAAAATAGATACATAGGGCAGGCCAGCCTGTGGTAAGAAGAGGGGAGCAGCAGGCGAGGCTGAGGGCAGGCCCGTCAATGGCGGGACCCCCACTCCTGCTGCCAGCGTCCCTGGAGCCTCGGTAAGACCTGGTCCCGCGGATTCCCTCTCTAGGGGTCTCACAGAGACCCGCACTCTTCAGTGAACTTCCTCCTTTTGCTGACCTAGCCCCTAAATCTCTGCTGTGTATTCCTACAAAGGAGTCTAAATGAAAAAAACAGAAAAGAAATATGTTTCCAGAATACTAAGTTTAAAAAAAGGATGTACTTATAGCATTTCTTTATAAGGTCATCTTTTTCTAAACTGTATAATATAAAATCTGAAAGGATATATACATCAAGATATTCCCAGTGGTTATACCTGAATGATAATATTATGAACATACTTTTCTTTTTGTTTTGAACAAATATTTTTTTCTAAAATAAACATATCCTAGTTGTTTAAAGTGCAATGTTCTTTGAAAAGAAAGAATTTTAAAAACCAAGATATTTTTAAAGATAATGGCGCAAGGTTGTTGAATGCCTTCAGAAGGATGATGTGGTTTAGGTGGGGCCCTAGGGGCTTGCAAAGCACAAGTGTCCTGGGAACTTTCCCCAAAAGGGCCACCCCAAGTGAAAGCCAAGAAGCTACTGCCTCCAGGAACTCCTGTGAAAACGGTGGAGGCTGACTGCAGCTGAGGCCGAGAGCACTCTGAGATCACAAAGGACACAACATTTTGGATGTATTTGGAGATTTTCTTTAAGGTTTCTCAAATTTACACACTATTTGTTAGATATTTTAAAAGATGTAATGTGTATGTGAATTATACAGCATAAGACTGAAACAACAAAGATGTTTCTTTTACCCAACTTAAGAAATAGAACATGAGTAATACCTTCAAGACCCTCATAGCCCTCTCTGAACCCTTCAAACTCCCTCTCTCCAAAAGTAATGACTCTTCTGAATTTGGTATTTAACATTTCCCTCGTGGCTTCATTCCAAATGTATATACATCCTTAATAATGGTAATAGCTAACATCGTTTGGGTGCTTGTTCTTTGTAAGACTATTCTAAATTCTTTACATATTTTAACCCTAATCCTCACAACAACCATAAAAAGTAAATATCCCCATTCAGCAGATGAGCAACCTGAGGCACAGAGAGGTTAAGTGAATTGCTCAGTCACCCAACTAGAAGGTAGCCGACCCTGGTTTCAAATCCAGACAATCCACTCTAGCATCTGTACCCTACTTACTCTATCTACTCATAACAATATATTTTTATTCTACTTGTTTTTGAATCACATACAAATAGAATCCTACTGTCTTAGCTTTGTTTGCCCAGAAGCCCCCTCTGAGATAAGGACTCTAATGCAACTAGTTTATTTGGGAGATGAGCCACTGTTTTAGATAGAGTTCTTCAGAGAAACAGAACCAATAGGATGTACAGATAGCTATATAAGACATGACATATTTATTATAGGAATTGGCTCACACGGTTGTGCAGGCTTATAAATCCTGTCATCTGCTGTCTGCAAGCTGGAGAACCAGGAACGCTAGCGGTAAAATTCAGTCCAGGTCAGAGTCTGAAGGCCTGAGAGCCAGCAGTGCCAGGATGTCAGAGCAGGAGAAGACAGGTGTCCTCTCAGGCAGAGAGGGGCAGTCGCGGTTTCTCCCCCTTTTTGTTCTATTCAGGTCCTCAATGACTTGGATGGCATCCACATGTGATGGTGAGGACATTCTTCTTTGCTCAGTCCACCCATACAAATGCTAATGTCTTCCAGACACACCCTCAAAAACACACCCAGCAATATTTTATGAGCAATCTAGGCAGCTTTGAGCTCAGTTACGCTGACACATAATTTTAAAAAAAATTTTATTTAGGTGTTATTGATATACACTCTTATGAAGGTTTCACTTGAAAAAACAATGTGGTCCTCTCCCGCCGCCGCGCGCTGCAACGCTGCTCTACCCCGTGGGCCGTCCCGGCCAGGGGCTTGCAGCAGTCCTGGGGCTGGCGCGCGGCGCCTGGACTCTGAATGCGTGGGGGCCTGGCCAGGCTTCAGCCGCCTTGTCCGTGGGAGCCCAGAAGGCCCCGAAGCGGCCCCAGTCCACGTTCTCTGGCCAGGAAATGGGCAGATTGACTTGAGAGCGTTTGAGTTTTCGGCCATCGGCAGTATGCCACGGAGTTTTTAATACAAGCGGGGATTTCTTTCTTGGAAAGGGAAGGCTCTCAAGTGCATTTGCGCCTAACCTGTCACAGTGACGTCAACGTAGAAGTAAAATGCCATTTAAGGTTTAAGTCTTGGTAACTGTTTCAAGGCAGAACTTGGCCGAAATCGAATGAGCATCACTAACTGAAGGTGAAAGGTGGATATCTGAAGCAGACTGCTGCTTGCCAAATATTACCTGGGAACACAAAAATGACCTAAGGATGTCCTTGGTGAGGAATTTGAAAAATTCATCTTTGCAAGGGTTGCTTGGATTATTTAAAATACCCAGGAGCCTGAAGGGTGCTAAGATTCTGGACAGTCTGTAAACGTGCATTTAAAACTGTGGGGCCATAAATAAATATTTTGATGTGCAAAAAAAAAAAAAAAAACAATGTGGTTACTACATTTACCCATATTATCAAGTGCCCCCCCATGACCCAATGCAGTCACTTTCTATCAGTGCAACAAGATGCCACAGATTCACTATTTGCCTTCTCTGTGCTACACTGTTTTCCCCATGATCCCCCACACCATGTGTACTAAACATAGTACCCCTCCATCCTCTTCTCCCCTCCCCCCCACCCTCCCACACCCCTCCCCTTTGGTAACCACTAGTTCATTCTTGGAGTCTCTGAGTCTGCTGCCATTTTGTTCCTTCATTTTTGCCTCATTGTTATACTCCACAAATGAGGGAAATCATTTGGTGCGTGTCTTTCTCCGCCTGGCTTGTTTCACTGAGGATAATGTCCTCCAGCTCCATCCATGTTGTTGCAAATGGTAGGATTTGTTTTCTTCTTATGACTGAATGATATTCCATTGTGTGTATGTACCACCTCTTCTTTACCCATTCATCTACAGATGGACACTTACGTTGCTTCCATAGCTTGGCTATTGTAAATAGTGCTGCAGTAAACATAGGGGTGCATGATGTCTTTTTGAATCTGAGAAGTTGTATTCTTTGGGTAAATTCCAAGGAGTGGGATTCCCGGGTCAAATGGTATTTCTACTTTTAGTTTTTTGAGGAACCTCCCTATTGCTTTCCACAATGGTTGAACTAGCTTACATTCCCACCAGCAGTGTAGGAGGGTTCCCCTTTCTCCACATCCTCACCAGCATTTATTGTTCTTAGTCTTTTCAATGCTGGCCATCCTTACTGGTGTGAGGTGATATCTCACTGTGGTTTTAATCTGCATTTTGCTGATGATTAATGATGTGGAGCATCTTTTCATGTGTCTGTTGGCCATCTGAATTTCTTCTTTGGAGAACTGTCTCTTCATATCCTCTGCCCATTTGTTAATTGGGTCATTTCCTTTTTGGGTGTTGAGGCGTGTAAGTTTTTTATATATTTTGGATGTTAACCCCTTGTTGGATATGTCATTTACAAATATATTCTCCCATACTGTAGGATGCCTTTTTGTTCTGTTGATGGTGTCCTTTGCCGTACAGAAACTTTTTAGTTTGATGTAGTCCCATGAGTTCATTTTTGCTTTTAGTTTCCCTTGCTTGAGGAGATGCGTTCAGGAAGAATTTGCTCATGTTTATTTTCAGGAGATTTTTGCCTATGTTATCTTCTAAGAGTTTTATGGTTTCATGACTTACATTCAGGTCTTTGATCCATTTCGAGTTTACTTTTGTGTATGGGGTTAGACAGTGATCCAGTTTCATTCTCTTGCATGTAGGTGAGCTGACACATAAATTTAACCATCACAGCTGCAAAAACCAGGTAAGGGAGTGGAGAACTGAAACCTGGAAGGAAAAGCAGCTAACAAAGGAGTTAGCACTGTGGGCAGCAGTATCTTAATTACACTGAGGGGCCAGAGTAGAATGGACACTTTAGAACTCATACCACCAAAGGGGTGAGGAGCCAGAGTATTTATATAGCAACTCCTGCTGCCCTTTGGTTGAGGGCTGGCTCCTAGAGGGCGTTAATCCCCAGGCACTAATTTATAAACATATAGTTATAAATAAATATATATATATTAATTTTAAAGTCATGTGGGTTCAAGTCAATATTGGTTTCTATCATTGTAATTTAAATTGTCTAAGAAGAAAGACTAAAGTTGTGACCATAAATAAAATCGTTTTGCTCACATAATTTGTAGGATGGTTAATTTTTTATTTATTTTTTATTTTTTTGGTATCATTAATCTATAATTACATGAGGAACATTTTGTTTACTAGACTCTCCCCATCACCAAGTCCCCCCCACAAACCCCATTATAGTCACTGTCCATCAGCATAGTAAGATGCTGTAAAATCACTACTTGTCTTCTCTGTGTTGCACAGCCCTCCCCGTGCCCCCCCATTATACATGCTAATCATAATGCCCCCTTTCTTTCCCCCCCTTATCCCTCCCTTCCCACCCATCCTCCCCAGTCACTTTCCCTTTGTTAACTTTTAGTCCATTCTTGGGTTCTGTGATTCTGCTGCTGTTTTGCTCCTTCAGTTTTTTCTTTGTTCTTATACTCCACATATGAGTGAAGTCATTTGGTACTTGTCTTTCTCGGCCTGGCTTATTTCACTGAGCATTATACCCTCTAGCTCCATCCATGTTGTTGCTTCTTATGGCTGAATAATATTCCATTGTGTATATGTACCACCTCTTCTTTATCCATTCATCTACTGAAATGGAAGCAACTTAGGTTGCTTCCATTTCTTGGCTATTGTAAATAGTGTTGTGATAAACATAGGGGTGCATATGTCTTTTTCAAACTGGGCTGCTGCATTCTTAGGGTAAATTCCTAGAAGTGGAATTCCTGGGTCAAATGGTATTTCTATTTTGAGCTTTTTGAGGAACCTCCTTACTGCTTTCCACAATGGTTGAACTAATTTACATTCCCACCAGTAGTGTAGGAGGGTTCCCCTTTCTCCACAACCTCCCCAACATTTGTTGTTGTTTGTCTTTGGATAGTGGCGATCCTTACTGGTGTGAGGTGATATCTCATTGTGGTTTTAATTTGCATTTCTCTGATGACTAGTGATGTGGAGCATCTTTTCGTGTGTCTGTTGGCCATATGATGGTTAATTTTATGTGTGTCACTTTGACTGGTACATAGGGTGCCTAGCTATTTCACTAAACATTATTTCTGGATGTGTCTGTGAAGGTACTTCCAGGTGAAATTGGTCTTGAGTTGGTTGACTCAGTAAAGTAGTTTGCCCTCTCCATTGTGGTTGGGCAATATCCAATCTGTTGAGGGCCTGATAGAACAAAATGGTGGAGGAAACAAGATTTTGGCCCTTTCTGCCAGATTACTTGAGCTGAGACATCAATATTCTTTAATGCTTGGCAATTCTGGTGCTCAGACCTTTGCATCTGGACTACAGTTTACATCATCAGCAACCCTGCTTCTCAGTTGTTCAGACTCAGACTGAATTACACCACCAGCTTTACTGGACCTCCAGCCTGTCGATGAGAGACTGTGGGACTCCTCAACCTCCATAATAGCATGAGCTCATTCTTTATAATGAATCTTCCTCCCTCCCTCTCTCCCTTCCTTCCTTCTTATCTAGTGAACCCTGGCTAAGTACAACTCGCCAACAGGTTCTAAGGTCAGTTACAAAAGAAGACTTTCAAAAATGTGAGTGAAGGCAGAAGCTTGAGTTAAGTGTAGTTCTAAGGATGTCACTGTAGGGTGACACTGAAGTTCTGTGTGTCTATTAAAAATCTAGTGTCCTTTTATAAATAGGTGTCCTTCTATACAGGTGATAGATTTCCTTCTCTCTACTCTCACTTAATGGTTTTCTTAGGACCCTTTTCACATTGGAACAAGTAGTTCTTCTAAGGGACTTATCACAGGAAGAGGCTTTGTCAACATTAATAAATTCTTGCGACATGTCTAGTGAAGGAGGAAGCAGTTTCCAGTAGAAGTTCCCAGTATTGGTTTCCTAGGGCTGCCAGAGCAAATTACCACAAACTGGGTGGCTTAAAACAACAGAAGTTTTTTTCCTCACAGTTCCAGAGGCCAGAAATGCAAAATTAATGTGTCCGCAGCGTTGTTTCCTTCTGGAGGCTCTAAGGGAGAATCCATTCCATGTCTTTCTCCTAGCTTCTGGTAGCTTCCAGCAACCCTTGGCATTCCTTGGCTGCATGAATCCGATCTCTGCCTCTGTCTTTACATGACCTTCTTCTCTGTGTGTTTCTACCTGGCCTTCTCTTCTAAGAGCCCTTGTCATTGGATTTAGGGCCACTCTAATCAAGGATGATCACATTTTGAGATTCTTACTGTTGCCAGGCAGCTGCATCTGGGGAGGTCTCTCCCTGTGCACTAGGTGAAACCTCATCCTGGACAGGGGAGGATTCTTGACTCTGAGAAAGAATTCTCAACCAGGTTGAACAAGTGTAGGTAAGGAAGGAATTCATTAAAGCAAGAATAGAAGCGAGTGTCAGCAGACGTGTAGGCAGCAGAGAGCAAGGGAGAACAGAGGGAAGAAAGGGAAGTTCATTGAATAGGGTAAGTCCCTTGTCAACTCCTGAAGCCACAATCACCTGGCATCCAGTGTCCACTTGAATCTGCATGGTGTGGGAACTATATCCCTACCACCCCAGGATTTGGGGGAGCCGCGGAGCACTGGATGGAGTGTGAGATGGAGAACTTCCACTTCCCTACTTGGCTGAAATAAAACAGGGAGAGAAAAAAGAATTGTGTTAAGACTAGAAAACTGAATGAAATAGCAAAGGGATAAAGACATTCACCACCAGTGGTGGAAGCTGGGGAGTTCTTATCTTTATCATGGAGAAGAGTTCAGACACGAGTGCAATCAGCTTATGCAACAGGAAAGTTTTTTTTGATATATGGCAGTCACACTCAGGTGACCTCAGAGAGGAGATGTGCTTAAGGGTTTGGGGTTTTATAGGGCCCTTTGGGTAGGAGTCAGGATAAGGCATGGTGTGTACAGATGATTCATAATTCCTTTGAAGTCTTAAGAGTGAGGTTATTTAGGTGACTGTGGTGATCTGGAGCTGCATGTTCTTTATCCACATGAGTTCACTTACACTTGGAAGGTCTATCTCTTGTCCTGATTACGAAGTTACTTAATTGCTTAAGGGGCTTGAAGAAGAGGAAGAACAGCATATAGATTAGGTTAAAGAATGAACTGGGCCTTTTTCATAGGCTAAATAGATTTTACAATGGCATGACCCTTGTCCCATTTCCCTGCTTAATCTCATTGCCTTAATTACATATGCAAAGATCCTTTATCCAAATTAGGTCACTGTCACAGGTTTTGGGTAAACATATCTTCCAGGAGTCCACAATTTAACGTGCAGTTTAACCCACGGGAAGTAAAAGAAGACATTGTTGGCAGGAGAAGCTAATTACATTAGATATTCAGAGGTCCTGCTCATATTCAGAGGTCTTAATAGATGGAGTGGAAAAACACTATATCAAGTGTTAGAGATGAGGTTTCTTTCTTTATGTATTCTGGGAGTTAATACCTTTTCTCCCTAAATAGAGGCTCAGTAACAGATGTCTGCTCTCACCATAGGGATTATCAAGGAACCCAGCCAAGAAGAGGTGGTGCTAATATTTTCACTGGAGAGAACATACATGACTTTCTAAGAAGGAAAATTAATGTGTGCTGTTGGATGGGAGGTTGCAAAAGAATTTCTTTATCATGGTTATTTATTTTTTCTTCTCTATCTTAATGTCTTTGTTGAAATAAAAAAAAGCTTCCCCAAAATTATTCCTTGGAAAATAAACCTATTTGATAATGTTCTATTTGTTTATTTATTTATTTATTATTTTTTTATTTTTTGAGAGGGCATCTCTCATATTTATTGATCAAATGGTTGTTAACAACAATAAAATTCTGTATAGGGGACTCAATGCACAATCATTAATCAACCCCAAGCCTAATTCTCAACAGTCTCCAATCTTCTGAAGCATAACGAACAAGTTCTTAAATGGTGAACAAATTCTTACATAGTGAGTAAGTTCTTACATGGTGAACAGTGCAAGGGCAGTCATCACAGAAACTTTCGGTTTTGATCACGCATTATGAACTATAAACAATCAGGTCGAATATGAATATTCGTTTGATTTTTATACTTGATTTATATGTGAATCCCACATTTCTCCCTTATTATTATTATTATTATTATTATTATTATTATTTTTAATAAAATGCTGAAGTGGTAGGTAGATGTAAGATAAAGGTAGAAAACAGTTTAGTACTGTAAGAGGGCAAATGTAGATGATTTCAGGTGTGTGCCTATAGACTAAGTATTAATCCAAGCTAGACAAGGGCAACAAAACATCCACGGATGCAGAAGATTTCTCTCAAAACAGAGGGGGTGAGGTTCTAAGCCTCACCTCTGTTGATCCCCAATTTCTCACCTGATGGCCCCCCTGCAACTGTGCCTGTCTTAGGTTGTCCTCCCTTGAGGAATCTTACCCGTCTCTGGCTAACCAGTCATCTTCCGGGGCCATACAGGGAAATGTAAAGTTGGTAAGTGAGAGAGAAGCAATATTGTTTGAAAAGGTTAGCTTTTTACTTCTTTGCAGATTTATGCCCTGTGGCTTCTATGCCCAGCATTTGTCTTGAGGTATCTTTACCACTTGGAAGAATTATGATACTCGGTAATTTCGATATGAGCTACTAAAGGGTTGTAATTAGGAAGGAAGAAGAAAAGCTATAGAAGTAGCAGATGGAAGAAAACATGGGAAGATTATTTCTTTGACATATCTTCTTGTAGAGTAATATAAGCATGTATAGGTTTTAAACTACTAATTAAATTGTGTACACACATTAACATAATAGGAATACAGCTACATAACCAAAGCAGACCTACAATTACCAGCCATCTCCAGTGAAACTAAAAAAACCAGTTAGGCACCCTAGGCATTTGTGAAAACTTATCAATGATATGATGGATATCGTCTAACTGAATTTGAATAGTTTGAGAAAAATCAGACACATTAAAACAACACATTCCTGGGAATGTTCTATTTATTTTATTTAAAAAGTAAGAATGACAAAATGTTAAGTAGATCATTCTGGCATTTTTTTTTCTTTTTTTTACCTTTTCTGTATTTTTATAATTAAAAAGTTAATTTGATAAATATCCCATAATTAGCACTAATTAGTGTAGTTTAGTTAAAAGTATTAATGCTGATTTCTTGGGTTTGAGAGATGTACCATAGCTGTATAACATGTAGCACTGGGGAAAGCTGAGTGATGCATATGTACTCCTGGAACACTCTATACTTTTCTACAATTTCTCTGTAAACCTAAAAGTGTTTCAAAATTTAAAAAAAAATTAAAAATAAGTCCTTTAATTCCTCTCAGAGTTCACTGGCATTTTAAGTTTGGCAGGGTAGAATATAATCTTTTGGTTTACAGAGGAGGGAGTGAGGGTCTAAGATGAGTTTCCTAAACTCAGAGCAGACCAGAGACTCCCAATCACTGAGCTGGTTCTTTCATACTTGCTAATTTGCAGGTGAGTATATAGAAATCTCATTCTCTGATGCCCCAAAATTTTATCAGCTCAAGTCCAGCAATCCTATCTATTCATGGCAGTGCATTCTCAGACTGATGTGTGCAATCTGTTGCACTGCCTAAGTTCCTTATATTTTGAATCAATTTTCCCATCATATGACTGACTGTTCAAACCATGTCCACCTGGAAAAAGGCCCCCAGCAGTTCCTTCTATCTGGCCCCGTGTTGTAGGAAGGCACATTCTCTGTTGCTTTTCTTTGGTCCTGCAGCCTTTCTTCCACCTTGACTTCCTTTTCCTCTTCTAAGCTTTTTTCTTGAGTTTGCTGAGTGAAGCTGTGAGGTTCACAGTATGAGCAGAATTTGGAAGATGTGTGCTTCTCCCTGCCCTGCCCTTTAGGGGATGTCCCAGCTCAGCACAACAGGCACAAAGTACCTGGTGTGTTCTCTCATCCTTGAGCTTTGGGAACAAGGAGAAGCACATGTCTTTGAAATTCTTCTCTGTGACCCTCCATCAGCCCAGGTACTTGATATAATTCTGTATGCCAGTAAAGGCTGCCTGTGGATAATTATTTCATTGCTTTTGTAACCTACCCCACGGCTGGCAACTAGATTCTGATTTTTTCCTTCAACTCAGTTCTCACTTCCTGGACTAACTTTAAACACCGCTTTCTCCTCTTGACCACGTGACCTGTAGTTCCGCCTTCCTGTAGTTTTGTCGGTTTCTGAAAACTATTGCCTTTGGCTATTGAAGGATCTTTTGATTCCTGTGTGCTACTGAACTTTTATTAAGGGGGGAAAAAAAAGAAAAGAAAAGCAGTACAGAAACACAATTCCATTATTGCCAGTTTTCCTGCCTGCTGCAAAGGCATGAGGCTTTAGAACTACAAAAAGAGTGAATGATTAATTAAAAGAAACCCTATTTAAATATTTTTCATGTTCCTTTCTAGTCTTGGTTCACAGGCATAGATACCTTTCACAATCAGACTATAAATATTCTACTTTACATTTAGTTTTTTGCTTTAACATTAAATCATGTGCACTTTTTCATTTTGCTGTGGTCTTCATTATGTTTATTTTAGCAGATGCATAATATGCATAATTTACAGTGTTAATTATACATCAGGTATTTAAAATACATTATTTTACTTAATTCCCACAAAGTCCTGCAGGGCAAGTATCATTTTGCTCATTGCACAAATTTAAAAACTGAGGCTTAGAGGCATTAAAAACTTGGTCAAATTCATGCACCTAGGGAGGGGGAAAGCCAGGAATCAAACCAAGATCTGTGGATTCTGATGTCCATGCTATTGGCCTGTCAGATAGTAGAGTGAGGATCCGCAGAGGAACTCCTGACCCAGATACTTAGCCCAATATTCTGTCGGTTAACCAGAAGTTCTCTGACTGCACATCAGGATCATCTGGAGAGCTTTAAAAAATACTGCCTGAGTTTCGTTTAAGGAATTCTGATGTAATTGGCCTGAGGTGTGGCTCCAGGCATCAGGGTATCCAGCCAGAATTGAGAGCCACTGCTCTCTATGATAACTTTATTATAGAGATAACAAAAAGAGGAGAAACAGTTAAATCATACCAGAGATGAATATGAGAGCTATTGAACTTAAAATATGGCTTCATAAAGAGGGTATTACGATTAGCGTGTATAATGTGGGGTGGAGGAATGGGGAGGGCTGTGCAACACAGAGAAGACAAGTAGTGATTCTACAACATCTTACTAAGCTGATGGACAGTGACTGTAATGGGGTTTGTGGGGGGACTTGGTGAAGGGGGGACCCTAGTAAACATAATGTTCTTCATGTAATTGTAGATTAATGATAACAACAAAAAAAAGAAAATAGGAACGATTTTACCAAAAATCTTATGTCTCTTGCCAAATTGTGGGTCTGTCCACATAAGTTTGGGAGTTGCTGGCGCAGAGATATAAATTGAATCCATGGATGTAGGTTGTTGTGCCCAAAGTCGCGAATCCCAGAAGACCACCAAGGAGCCAAAACCGATGCAAAAGCAAAGAGCCTTTATTCGAGCTAGCTCGAGCTCAATCCCTCATCTACACCAATGCAGTGGCAAGATGCCAGAGAAAAAGAGCGTGTTTTCCCCAGAACAAAGGTTTTATGGGTTTCCAGGGCGGTTTGGGGGGGGTGATGGCCGTGGCCCTGGCTGACTGGCTGGGCCTGGGGGTAGTTGGAGGGTGATGAGTCGTGGCTTTGGTCATTTGGCAGGATCCAGGGGTGGTGGGTGTTCTTGCTGACTGGAGGGGAGAGAGGGACTAAGCTCCGATTGGGTGAAATAGGATCCAGGTCCTGATTGGCTGAAATAGAATCTGCGAGCTTGCCCTTTCATAGGTGAGGTGGCTCTTGCAAAATGTGTAGTGAGAAGAGAAAAAGGCTAAGAGCGGAGCCTTGGGGCATAATTTTTGATAGTTGTGCGGAGGAAGAGCAGAAGAGCAGTACTAAAGGCTATTTCCAGGGTTTTTAAATGCTAAGTGCTGCTGAGAGGCTGTGTAGGAGAAGCCTGACAAGTGTCTAGTGAATTCAGAAAGAAGTCCTCATGGGAACCTCCAAGAGAAAATAACAGTAGTGCAATGCAGTGCACCAGATTTCAGCAACCACGGCAGACCACAGAGGGAAGGAAGTGGATACCATCTGCATGGGCCTTTTTACTGAGATTTTGGCTATAAAAATCTGTCAATGTATTTTCAGCTGTAAGCATGGGAATACCCAAATTCAAGTGACTTACACAATAGAGACCCTCCCATTTAACACACACATGCACATTCAACAAATAACAAGAAGCCCAGAGATGTGTGATTCACAGGTTTAGACTCAGGTTGGCTTCCCTGGGATACACTTGGTTGCCCTTCATGGTGATAGTTGGTAGAAGCATCTGCAAGTATTTTGTTCTCACCTGACAACATCTAAGCAACAGGTCTCCTCCTATGCTTCTGTCCTTTTACTAGGGAGGAAGCCTGTGTGAAGGCCTCCTGCAGTCTTGCCCTAATGACTCACTCCCCAGCTACAAGGGGGTCTCAGCCAGTGAACATCTTGTGTTTTTCCTTTTATACTGGGAGGTAGGCTCTGCTTTCTAGGACTAACGGGAAGGAGAAAGATGGCTGTACAGACAACCAAGACTTCTACAGAGGGTATGGAGAAAGAGAGTGTGGTAGCCAGAGGTAGACGTGGGTTGAATTCATGTAAGTTTTTTGCTTATTTGTTGTAATGTGGCTGAAACTGTGCATGTTCAAGTGCTTATCATAGAAAAAATACAATCATAATAGTGAGACCCCTGTGATTGTGAGATGCAATGGGATGTAACACAGGAGAATGGACAGGCATTTCTCCATTTTAATTGGAGGCAAGGCCGAATGGAAGAGGGTGGGTGTAGGTGAACGTGTCCATTTGCTGGCAAGTGGAGGGAATCCCGTCTGACGGCTTTGGTTTCTTCCCTGTGAAGGAGGCAGCTGAGTCATCTGCTGGGGCTGAGAAACAACAGCAAGTGGGAGAGAGCTGCCCAGGCAACATGGGCGTTCCAGATGGTTTTGAGGGTGCAGTTGAGGTTGGTTGCTCTGAATTTAATGTTACTCTCATTTGGGGCATTTTTAGCTTATTTTCCTCCAGCTGCACTAGACACTTGCACACAGGTGTTAAGAAGGCAGGAGGATTAATATCTCAGGGGACTTTCTGTACAGATGTAATTTAAAAAAATGGAACAAGGGAACTGAAGAAACTATCAAAAGAGCAACTGCAGTGATAGAACACAGAATCTAAGTCGGCGAAAAGTGAAAAGGGAGCAGATCCACTGGGAGAAAGTCAGACACCAAAGTATCAGAGACACTAATGGTCAAAGATTGACAGGAGTGAAGGAGTGAGTGAACTGGAAGAACCAGAAGATAAGGCTTACTAAATGGTCTGTCTGGTGCGATGTTGGGTGTTGACAAAGTCCAGAATGTTGCGTTGGAAGGAGTGGCTGAAGCACAATGAAGACTGGGAAACAAGATGCTGGGATTGGTGGGTCTTGTATATGGCCTGAGGCTGAGTTGGAAAACTAAAGGAGCGTAGAAGTGCTTTTCAAACTTCAATGTGCATATGGATCCTCTGCAGATTATGATTCAGTAGATCTAGGTGAGGACTGAAGCTCATTTCTGACACTCAGGGCTGTCAGATTGGTGGTGTTGGGGCCACACCATGAGCTGCCACACACTGGGTAACGCTCTCCTGGCACATGCTCCTCTGTATTTAAATAATCCTCTGGCCCACTCTGCTGAAGCACGTGGGCCTTAGAGGATGTATGTGCTACCTGGGCCTTAGAGGATGTATGTGCTACCTGGTCCCACCTGTTGGCTGGTTGGGGGTGGAGGATCTGATGCAACTAGAAACCAATCTGTATCTGGACTCAGCTGATCAAAATTTCTGGTGAGAATCTGAACTAGGAAAATAGAGACTGTATCTCCAAACCAGTGGTGGGCAAAAACCCAATCAGATCCATTTTCACTGAGTTTAGCACTGAAACAAGCTAAAGCCATATGCAAGGTGACATTTTTGGGAGTACTAATCATGAGGAAGCTGGCTTTTAGGATAAAAGGATGGCTCAGAGGCACAGAAAGTTGATGAGAGAAGAGAATAAGCAGCTCTGGAGTGATAGGGTTATTACCTGGGGCTCAAGCCTCCTCCTCAAATCAACCTACTCAGATATCTGGCCTCTCTGGGGTCTTTAGGAGGCTCTTGGAGGCTTTCCCTGCCTCCTGAAGCTAGTGGGGGCCCTGTGGTGTATCCCCATAGTTGCCCCTACTGTCCAGATCATAGCACTCATCACCATTTGTGACAAACACCATTTGTTTTTTAAAATTATTTTTTACTGTTATTTTTATTGAATATACAATAAAATGCACAAATCCTAGTGTATGGTGTGATGAATTTTGATGTGTATAAACTGATTGAACCATCACCCCGATCAAGATATCAAACATTCTATTTTTTTTCCTTATACCTATTTCACTCCTGCAACCTCCCCCATGGCAGCTACCAGTCTGTTCTGTGTTTGAGTATTTCTGTTTTGTTCATTTGCTTTGTTATTTAGATCCCCATATAAGTAGTAAAATCATATGGTATTTGTCTTCCTTCTCTGACTTATTTCATTTAGCATGATACCCTCTGGGTCCATCCATGTTGTCTCAAATGGCAAGATTTCATTCTTTTTTATGTCTGAGTAATATTCCATTGTGTATATGTACCACTTCTTTACCCATTCATCTATTGATGGACACTTAGATTGCTTCCCTATTTTGGCTACTGTAAATAGTGCAGCAGTAAACATAGGGAGTGTGTATCTCTTTGCATTAGTGATTTTGTCTTCTTCTGGTAAACTCCCTGAAGAAAATTGTTGGGTCATATGGTATTTCTATTTTAAGTTTTTTGAGAAACTTCCCTACTGCTTTCCATAGTGGCCGTACCAGTTTACAACCCAACCAGCATGTAGGAGGGTCCCCTTTTCTCCACATCCTCACCAACATTTGTTATTTCTTGTCTTGTTGATATTAGTCAATTTGACTGGCTAAACACCATTAGGATAATTACTTGCCAGATGTCATATGTTCTCTATGAAATATTTCTTTTTAAAGCCACTTAAGTTAGGTATTCTAGTTCTATTTGTTTTTATTATCTTTACTTTTTACATAAGGAAAGGAGCTAAAGAGAGGGTCGATAACTTGCTCAAGATAATGTAGCTTGCAGGTGGTGGCATTAGGGTTTGAGGGCAGATGTGATCACCTTCGAAGGTTGTGTGCTGTTAGCCACTGTATCTGCCTGTCTCTTAATCACTGTACCACCCTGTCTGGTGGTTGCCTTGTATACAGCTGGTTCTCAAAAGTATTTGTTCAATGAATGTGGCCAAATGTGAGTGAATAAAGTTATCTGTTGGGCTAGTTAATCTTCTAATAGAAGTGGATGCAGGGTTGTGTAGCATTGTTATAACAAAAAGTCCTGAACAAAGAGGAGATCGTCTAGAAAATATGTAACTGGTAGATCAGATATGCACCATATATGATTTAACTTAGTGTTGCAAATTCCAAATTTATAGTTACGTGGTTCTTACTCCACTTCTTGTCTTAATCCCTTGTCCTAAACTGTTGAGGGACCACTTGGAATCTTTGCTTGGACTCTAAGTGTGGCTATAACATCCCAACACGGGATCTCACTTCACAGAAACGTTGTCAGAGCTGTCTTCAGTCTAGGAGTTATAGTGTCCAGGAAACCTAGCGTGGTTGCGTTTGTTTCCTAATACATATAAAGCACCCCAAATACAGAGTGACGCTACGTTACCTATGAGACTTGTCTACTTCCAGTTCTCTGTGTTCTAAAACCCGGAGAAGCATGGAGCGTTCTTCGGGGCCGCTAACAAGCTTAGTCAGCACCACCACTAGTAGGACGAGTGGACAAGTCAAAGAAGTATTTTAGTACGTATCTCCTCTCGACTGCTTCTGCAAACGACATAGGATCCCCATTACAGGAGAAAACAAGACAAACACAGAAACAACCTTAACCAAATTTATCAGTGACCCCACCGTTCAGTCTTACTTGTGCAAAGACTGGGTGCTTAAGGTGGGCCAATTGTTTTTAAGATGCTTCTTTCCAAAGGCAAAGCTGTCTTCAGAAAAAGTTTTTTGACCATGTGGATCGCGCAGACGCTAATTTCAAGAAGCTGAGGATGTGCAGCCAGGGATTGGTTGTCCTACAGACATAAACTGGCGTAGAGAAATAAAGCTCCGCAACCAATGCAGCGCCTGGGCACGCGGGATTGGTGGCCTCGGCCGTGACGTAACCCGGGCGGGCGGAGTCGGTTTGCGACGGTGGCCTTGGGTCCGGGCCGACAGAAGAGCGAGGGGACCGGCCGCCTGCTCTTCGCCACCCGGGAAGGTTTCCTCCGGACGTGAATCGCCCGCGTCTCCGAGCCTCCGCACGGGATCCGACACCGGCAGCCCCACTCGCGGCAGGACTCCCCGGCGTGCTGGCGGCTGAGGACGCCGAGGTTTGGCCTGCGGACGCGAGGCGGGTGCGGGGCGCGGGGAGCCGGGCGGGCGCCCAATCTGTGCAGCCCAGGCGGGATCCTCTTCCGCTCACTCTGCCCCGGCGGCTGCTGCGGGCGCGACTTCCGCGGAGAGCGCGAGGAAAGCCGCGAAGCGCACGCCGGGCCGCGGTAGATGCAACAAATGGGGGGAGCCAAGTTGCTTGGCGCGGCCTGAGGACCCCGTGCTGCGGGAGGGCTCCGCGGGGCGCGCGGCTGTGCTCGGGCGTCGCTTATCCCGCTGCTCGGAAGTTGGCGGGTGGAGAGGTGGAGAAGGCTTGCACACCTGCTGGTAATATATTCAAATGTTAAAAAGTTGCCCCGCACCCCCCACCGCCCCGAGCGTGAGGGTTTCTGTGCTCACCGGAAAATTTAGAGAGCCTGGAGAATTACTGCGCAGGAAACGGGGCGGCGAGGTCTGGGAGCGACTGTCGCCCGGGGACGCTGTGGCGCGGGGCGGACGGCGGAGCGCTGAGATTTGGGGAAGCAGGGGCCGCCCAGGCGGCGGCGTCCCGCCGAAAGTCGGCCACGCGGTGTTTGTTTCCTTTCACTTATGCGGCAGCTGCTCAGGATGCGGAGGGGAGCGCGGCCGGGCCGCCGCGGCCTCGTCCCCCGGGCCTGAGCGCGCCCGCACCGCCGGAGGTCCCGGATCCCCGGCCTGCGGCCATGAGTGCTTTGTGAGTCGACGGCTTGGGAGTCGGGGCCGAGACCGCGGGAGGTAATGCTGGCTCCGTTTTGAGTGGCCTGGGGAGAGTGAAGAAACCCCAAGATGGAGGACTTTTCTACCAGGACCTACGGCACCGGGGGCCTGGACAACAGACCTCTGTTCGGGGAGACGTCGGCCAAGGTGAGTGCGCACGGGACTCTGGACCTGGGGTGTGTGGCTGTGTGTCTGTCTGCCCTGTGACCCAGAGTCCTGGCCCGCCCTTCTGCAGCATCTAAGGCACTTGGAGGAAGAAAAGGTGGTTCTTTAACCCCGCTTCCCGCTCAAGACGTTTGCCCTGATCTTCGGCTCCTTTTTGGGCCAGGGTTGCCGGAAAGCCTTTAAGAGTAGGGGTAGAAAAAAATTCTGAAAGTTCTTTGCTGCTGAGGGCCCTTTAGGGGAGTGGGGAAGCGCTTTCTGGAGGGTGTGTTTGCACACCTGCCTGTCCAGCTGAAGTGCTAACCTTCAAGAGGCTTCAGATGTACCGCTACAGCTTCGGAAAAAAGCCGAAGGAGGAAGGTGCTACTGATTGGTGTTTATTTAGAGCCGTTAAGGGTTTTCTGCTGAGGCAGCCAAGCAGAGAAACGGGTGTGAAATTGTGGGCTGCTTTGCTGGCGTTCTGTTCCAGGAAGCCACCAAAGGGTCTCTGGAGCCGGGCAAGCTATGGTACATTATTTTAGGCTTTTTAAAAGTATAGTGTCTTTTACAATCTTAATCATGTGATGTCCTGGGCCAGTAACTGAAGAGAGCTCTTCCTATCCTCAGCATTAGCTTTGAGTCTGATCTTTAATCTTGTTGGGCAAGATTTGTCTGGTTCCCCCCACCCCCCGACCTAGAAAGTGGCATTGGAGGTCTTTGACCCCTGACAAAATGCTTTCAGCTTCTTCACTCAGAATCTGGTAGCCTTGGGCTTTCAGATGTGAATGCCCCTAAAGTGGGGTTTGATAAGTAAAGAATTTGGGGCCTGGAGAGTGGAAACAGCTAGCTGCTTGAGGGATTGGACCCAGAGCATCTGGCTGTTCAGCTGTCCCATGAGCTAAGTTCAGTGTCTCCCATGTGCCCTAGTCCACTGGTTAGGGTTCTGGGTGATGCAGAATTCTGACTTCCTTTAACTCCATCTACCTCCCCACCACACACACCTTCCCAATAGCTCCTGAATACTGAGGTGTATGACTTGGTAGTGGACTTGTTGATTTATATAGGTAATTAAAAATATTTATGTTTTCTGACTGGCTTGGGCCTAAATAGTCAATGATTGTAGGTTGCCTGTTGCCTATGATCCATTTGAAACTGATCTAAGAACTTTTTATTACGAATATGTTTCTATTGATTGCATACTTAGTTCAAGAGTATATAGTCTGGGCATTACTTAGGCTACTTCAGGCACTGTAACTGAGATTCAGCTACTCAGAAAAAAAAAGATAATTCCACATCTCAAAAATACTCCATTTGATTCCCTGTGTGAGGCTGATAGAATGGTTGGACATAGAGAAATTGTACAGAACCGAGAAGAGAGGCCTCTGGTCTGAGGATGAGAGAAAGCATCATGTTTCTTACAAATCGGGATGCCAGATCTAAAGGAGGCATCTGTTTGATGACAGCACATGAGTTTCTTTGAGGACCTGAAGTAGGTAAGGCACAGGAACGGGGCCTCATCAGTGGCTAGGACACGTTGTGGAGGAGCCATCCCCAACAGAGCACAGGCACTGCCAGAGCAAGGGTTCCTGGGGGACCTGAGAGACCCAGCTTGCTCTCTCAGATGCCAGGAAACTGGACACAACAGTCACTTTACAGCCAAACCTTACTATTAATGAACTTCCACTTCTGAGGAGAAAAATCCAGATAGTGGAAAACTCACTTCCTGTCATAGTCTTACAGGTCATCTGAGCTTTCAGTAATCTTATTTGCTTTATCACACTTACAATAGTCTTTCAGTTTTTTAATCTAGAAAGGACCAGAGCTTTAGGTAAAGTGCCTAACGTCAAGGCAAAAATGACTGAAGCCCGTGGGGGTGGGTGGGTTCTGTTTCTCAGAGCCACGCGGTAGCTAGTCACTCAGCTTTACCTTGTTTGCTCAGCAGGTTCCTTTGTAAGATGGTTACTCCTGCTGTACAACTGAGGAAGCTGAACAGGAAAGCGGGCTACTTGTTTTGTCACACAACTAGCTTTCTGGTAACGTTTCACCAGCTTTCATGAATTGACTAGGATAGTAAGTAAGTAAATTTACAGTCTGCTACCTACTTCTAAAAGCACCGGAGGCGTTGTCATACCTATTGCCCCTTCACAGGAAATAGGTGAGGTGGTTTGCCCCAAATCATGGAGTGAGTGAAAGATACTGTGATCCACTAGGACAGTAAATACGTAACTCAGTGGCCCTGAGAGCATCCTTCTGGGCTGTGCCTGAGGGACTTCTGTCTTCATCTGTACTGGGTGCTCATTTTGATCTCAGTTACCAAACTCCAAACTTAATCTTTAGCATGATATTTAGGATATTTAAGAGAGCGAGCCATGGAGCAAAAGACAGTGAAACAGTTCTCTGTCGTTACAGAAGTACCTAAGGGATAACAGACAAAAAAGGAAAGATGTTCATCCTTTGTGAGAAAGTATTCCTCACTCCTTGATATCTGTGGACATAATATTGTTAGGTGGGCTAGCTTATGAATTCTGGTCAGGATGCCCAGGTGCTTTCTCGTCTGTTTTTATCCATTTCCAAGTTTTGGGATGTCGTATGTACATCTCTTTCAGGTGAAAAATGCACAGATGCCAAGACAATATGATATAGCTGAGGTTTCTAAGCCTGTGCTATAGTTCAGCACTATCCAATCGAAATATAACATGAGCCACACACATGCTTTTCCATGTCCTAGTAGCTGTATTAAAGGCAGGTAAAATTCATTTTATTGAACTCCATACATCCGAAATACTATTATTTCAATATATAATCAATATAAAAAGTAAAGATTTTTTTACATTCCTTTTCTAGTGCATTTTTCACTTAGAGCCCATCTAAGTTTGGGCTAACCGCACTACAGGTGCTCTGTAGCCATGTGGAGCTAGTTTACCATATTGGATGGTGCAGTGCTAAAGCAGGTGAATAGTTGTGGTGGTTCCGTAGTCATGTTTAGGAAACATTCCTCTATACTATAACTTTTCAGAACCTTTAATGTGCTTGTTTCTTTTGGGCCCTTAGTTGGAAAGAGTGTGTAAGAAGTACTTCTGAAGGATTTTGGTGGCACAGCCTTTCGGCAAGGGCCCAGTGCCATACCCAGTTCTTGCCTCCCCCACAGGATCCTTCGTGGGACAAGCTTAGGAAGCTCCCTCCTCTGCTCCCTGTTCCCCTCCAATTCCCTCCCTTTGTGTGAACTAGAACCTGGACATAGTCACCCCCCTAACTCTTCTTTAGGACAAGACACATTTGGGGCTGTCTGTCTATGTAATGGAAGGGCAGTAAGCTTATCCTGTAGGGCTTGTGAGTCAGGCTTGATTTGGTTTGCTTGTTGGCTGATTTACCACCTGAAATCAGTTTCGGTCTGTCTAGATTAGTGAACCTGGTAGGAGAGGGAGGGGATGGTTCCATCTGGGGGAGAAAGCAAACCAGTGTCCCACAGCTCATGCACGCGGGAGGAGGAGGCATGCTGCACTTGACTGAAAGGGGGGTAAACTGGTTTCTAAACCAGCCTTTTATACTGATTTTTCACTGATGACAAAATAAGCGATTCATCCTTTAAGAAGGATGGTGACAGTTCTTGCCCCTTTTATATCAATTGGATGTGATGTAGGAGTGGCTTTGGGGAAGGGTGCGTACACTGAGCTCAGATAATATGGGGGGGAACCACTGTGTAGAGGGTAAGTTAATGGGCCCCGAAGCTTAGATCTTTTGTTCTAAAATCTAAAGGTTCGTGTACTAAAGCATTTTTATTGCATCCTTCCTTTCCCTGTAAACAAAGCAAATAAAAGCAGTGAAACATAAGGTTTTCTAATGACCCATAGTCCAAGCAGTTCAAATTTGGAGCATTTGGCTTCTGCAAATAACAGCATAAGATTAGAGTGCTTCCTCTTCCCTGAGTTGAGGGTTAGGGGTGAGCGGGTTCCTGACTGATTAAGAACAAAGCTGTGGCTAGACTTACTAGGCCTGCCACCCCTCCCTCCGCCTAGAGCCCCAGAGGCTGTCTTCTTGACAGAGCTTCTAGGTGATCCTCTGACCACAGCTGCTGGCTCCCTGAAAGAGAGCTCATCTCCCAGCGGACTGCATCCATTGTCCCCTTGCCCGTCATGCAGCTTGCCAGACCACTTTAAGTTGCCGTTTCTTATGCTGGAGAAACTGTTTAGGATGATGGATACCATGGTCTTTTCTTTTTCCTACTGTAGTAAGTTTTCATCCCCCACTCCCAGGCCAGGCGACTGGGGGTCCCTGGGGTTTGGGACAGGCATTTGTAGTTTGGAAGGCTCCTCAGAGGATGCTGGTGCAGATGGAGGGCTGGCATCCCTGGTCACGCAAGCTCTGTGGAAGCCCATTCCAGGCTGGCGCCTCTTGGTGGACCACTTCCCTGCAGCTGCCACCCGGCTTGTGGCAGATCCCATTCTTTCAGTGGTGCCCACTCTTCTCCAGCTGCCTGGGTCCTGTGCAGTCTAATCCCCTGCCTTACAACCCAGCCTGCAGCCATGATTCTCCCCTGTGAGCCTGGTGGTCAGAGATGCCCACTGGCACTTACTCCTTGGGCTGTGAGGGATTTGTATAGATCTTACCTCCCCCACCAGAGTATAAGCCCTTGAGGATCAGGACCAGTCCCAGTATTTCTCCAGCCTTCTAGCACTAGGCAGTGTCTTCCCCAGGTTTGAGTGAGAAGTTAGCATCACCAAATAGTAAACTCTCTTCTTGGGGCATCCTGGACCAAGAGTAAAAGGTGAGGGCTGGTGTTCAGAAACCTGAAATGCAGGATTTCGAAGCAGGAAATGGTGTTGCAGGTGCTCATGCTCTCTCCTCTCCTTGCTGAGCTTCAGTAAAGAGGCCATAGTAAATGTAATACAATATTGAATAAAAAGTTAAACTGAGGTCTGTCTTCTCAGATGAGTTTTGCTCTCTGTAGACATTTTTTTTTGCTGGTCTCTGGTAATAGGCTGGTTCTATTCAATTGAGTTATTTTTTTCTTACTGTCAGTCGACAGGCCATGTTAATTAACTATAGTGATATTTTCTGATCTGACACAGGGACACGTGGACTGACGAACTTGAGTGTCCCTGTGGGAATGAGGAATGCATTTGAAATTGGAGCTGCCCTAGAAATTGGGGTCAGGGCATGGTGCCCACTCAGTTCCCACTCTTCTCTAAGGACCTAATCTCTCATTGGAAAGACACCCCATTAGATGTGGTAGAAATAGTGCTAATACCATATTAGCAATCATTTACCGAATTTCTGCTAAATGTTACTCTGTTCTAGGGGCTTTTACATGTACTGTCTCTGAATTCTTACTGCAACCCTGCGTATTTGATCATTGTATAAATATGAAAACTTAGGCTTAAAAATTGAGTGACTTCCAAGGCCACAGGCAGGGAGAATAAATCTAAATCAGATGTCCGGCTCCTAACTTCATGGTCTATGCATTATGCCTTCTGTTGAAGGCCAGAGCACATAAAAATCAGGCACTAGCTGTGGGTACCAACCAACCCTAGGGATCATTTTGCCCTTAAACATGTGGACTAGGTTTGTTTTCTGTTTTTACTGTGATCTGATTTCCATAGTGGTGCTTCAGTGAAAATAATGTATTTCAAGTGCATGAACCTATGAGGAGAAACTGGTAGAAGATTCACAACTGAAAGATGCTTTGAAATGTGAATCTGTGAAATAAGAACTTTAAAAAATGTCTATATATTTTCTCTAGATAGAAATGAGGGAAAAGTTGGTGTTCAGATTTTCATGTAGCAGTGGCAATCCTGAGGAGTTTGAAGAGTGTAAAGTGGGGGGTGAGGGGGTTGCATTCTCCAGAATCCTTTCTTATCTTCTGCTCCAAGCACCGTTCAGAGTCCGGTGTTTCTTTAGAAAGTAGCAGAACTGTTGGACCTGTGATCAGAGTTCAGTTTTCCTAGAGTTACCTAGTGAGGCAAGGTGTCTCCTAGCTTTTCACCCGGTGGAAGCTGTCTCTATGCCTCTGGCAGCAGCATGAGGGGAAGCTCCTCCTTAGAGCCCTGCAGCTCTGGAGGAACTAGTTAGACCCCATCAGGTCTTGATCCAACAGGATGCAAACCTCTTCCTGCAATTCATGTCCTCTCAGAATGTTTATTCCTAGAGGGCTGCCCCTTAGGCCTCTGGGCCATTTCCAGAGCTTTCCAGACAAGAAGTTTTCCACTGTGATTTGGAAGAAGAAAAGGGAAAATCATTCCTAAGAATTGCCTTTTATTTATGGTGTGGGAAACCTTAAGTTTGATAAGTACAAAACTTTGGATGAAGAATTGTGGGATGTGGCTCAAGGGTCTGAATCACTCAGTCCTGATTAACAATGGCAGGAAGTGGTGCCCTTTGGATGTGCTGAACAGATTGTCTTTCTCCTCTGTTCCTCACAAGAGAAGATAATTGCTGTCTTCAGTGATCTGGAGACTGTGGGCTTGGAAGGGTAAGTACTGAATTTAAAAATGGGATAGTGCTTTTTAATGAAAGGATGAGCAGAGTGCAAGGGACCATGGAGGAAGGGAATAATTCTACGGGAGACATCAGATCAGAGGGCTTTGAGTCTTAGACTAGAAGCAGAAGTTAAGATTTTTGACAGATGACTGGGAATCCCAAGCAGGGGGTCCAGCTTGTGTCAAAGGGATTGAAGCAGGAAAGTACAGGAAATGGTGAGAGAAATGTGAGCATTCCCTTGGGACTGGACTCTAGAACTTGGGAGGAAGGGTCAGTGGAAGGGCGGTGCTGGTGAAGAGCCTTGAATGCTATGCATTCAAGGAGTATGATTTTCTTCTGGAGGCTGTGGGTTGAGTGTGTATGTTTGTATTCTTCAACACATCCCAGGAAATGTGCTATGTGCCAGATGGTGTATCGTTTCTCATGGAGCATATATATGTACTTCAGGGAAGATAGAAGGGCATTAAACAAATCCTTGTTCTTCCCTCTCCCTTCCTTGTTAAGCTTCAGTCATCCTGGCCTTTTTTCTTCCAGTTCACAAGCCCACTCCTGCCGGGCCTTTGCACTTACTGCACTGGCTTGTTTGCAATACCAGATCCTTGCACGTTTCATTCCTTTTTTATATAAAGGCCCCTGCTCAAATGTCACATTCTCAGAAAGGATTCCTTAACTTCCTTTCTATAAATAGCCCTCTATCACCACCCTGGTCACTCTTCATTTACCCTGTTTTATTTTCTTCCTAATACTTAGCATGTACAGTGGCAAATGAATGCTTATTAACATTTAAGTGGGAAGCAGGGTGAATGGAAGATTCCTCTGATGTTGGAGAGAATTGAGATTTTGGGGCCAGACCAGAGATGGACTCCATGAGAGAGAGATTCAACACAGAGATGAGGACAGAGATAATCAAGCCAGGAATTAGGTGCGGGATTGGCAGAGAAGCAAGTCAACTTCCGGACCTTTCCAGGTGGGAAGGAATGGAAGTAGGGGAAAGAGGGGCTTTTCTCTTCTTCTTGGCATCTATATTTCAAAGGAGGTCAGTTGACTTACTGGTTTCAAGAGTGGAATTGGGGAGCTGAGTTGACATGGAACTTGAGATCACTTTCTGGAGAGACACACAAATAGTCACCCAAAGTAAAAGGCCATGGAAATACAGTGAAGACCCAGGGGAAACATGAATTTGTAGCACTCAGTTTATTCCTCCAACTAATATTTGATTATTTGGTATATTCTGGGCACTGTGGTTGGCAGAGGGAAATGTCCAGTGCCACCACCCACTGTACAGTGGCATCTGTGTACAATCGGAGGAGGATTCCTTCTCTCTGGGCAGTGGCAGCTCCCATACTACATGACATGGCTTTGTTTGGATTGGTCTCCTGCCTCTAGGTGGGTGCAGGCCTGTGCCAAAGTGCAGCATGGAAAGTGCCGTGGAGAGCTGGTTTCAGGCCGCCTGTGCAGTGGCCTAGAATCTGACAGTGAGCAAGGAAGACATAGTCTTTAGCCTCCCAGACCTCATGGTATAGAGGAGATGGGTGAGGAAATTGGCAGTTTGTTGGTGGGGAGTGGGGCAGGCTTAGTGCTGGAGCTTAGAGGCTGTTTGGGGGTGTCTCGGGACTGGGTTTTCAAAGCATCAGGAGCAGATGAACACATCCACCAGGGGTATTTGGTGCATTGCTGACACTGCCGGCACTGAGGTCAAAGATTGGCAGGGAGGCCCTCAAGGGGGAGCTTTGGTGCAGCAGGTGGGCAGTGACCTAGTCAGTGGATGTAGGGGGAGAGCAGATTCGGGGACAGTGAGGAGAGGGTTGGAGGAAGAAGTACCTGGCAAAGCAGGTGCTGCAGTAAGTGAAGTGCCTGAGAAGAGGAAGGAAGCAGCTGGTGGGAGACTGCTGGGGACATACATTCTAAAACTAGAGGATGTCTTTGTCCGATCAGGCATAACAAAATACCACAGCCTGGGCGATTATAAACGATAGACTTTTTTAAAAAATTAAGGTATCATTGATACACATTCTTATGAAGTTTTCACAAGAAAAACAATGTGGTTGCTACATTCACCCATATTATTGAGTCCCCCCCTTCCAATACCCCATTGCAGTCCCTGTCTATCAGTGTAGTAAGATGCCACAGAGTCACTACTTGAAAGATAGATGTTTCTTTCTCACGGGTGTGGACGCTGGAAGTCCATGATCAGGATGCCAGCATGGTTGGGTAAGGGTTGGGTAACCTCTTTCAGGCTGTAGACTTGGACTTATATCCTCACATATTGGAAAGGCTGAGGGGGCTTGCTTTGGCCCCTTCTCTGAAACACTGATCCTCTTCCTGTGGGCCTCCCAAAGGCCTCGCCTCCTAATACTGTCACATAGGGCATAGGATTTCAGCCTGAGTGTTCAGGACAACACAAACATGCAGACCAGAGCAGAGACTATACTGAGGGCCTTCTCAGTGTGGCCTGGGGAGCAGGGAATGCCCTGTCCCCTGACTCCCAGCCCAGTGAACCTGAGAGGAATAGGTGTGTGGCGTGGACTCTAGTGGGGATAGCGTTCAGACACAGAGGCAGCAAGGGATCCCCTCGGGCCTGGGGGAGCTCAGCGCAATCCAGGGAGCACTGGCCCATGTGGAGCGGCTGAACAGGACTTGGCAGCTGTAGATGTGCAGACTGACCTGGAGTGCTTCCTGGGGGGACGGATGAGGGTCAGTGGGGCTACCTGCGACAATGTCGGAGGACTACTATGGAGTTGCAGAGAAAGTCAGAAGTAACACCAAAAATGGAATTCTCAGTCTTACCCCAACCCCTTCTCCACTGTCTCCCTCCAGAGTGTGGCACGGAGTATCCTCATAGCAGCATGCATCCAGGTTTCCCTTTTCTGCAAGGCACGTTTTCTGTTCTGCTTTGCTTCTCCTCAGGAGTGCCAAGGCACCGCTGATGAGTTCCTCAGCAGAAGTTGCCGTCCTGCCTCTGAAACCAGTGCTTGTTTCTGCTCGAGCAGAACATAAGTAACTGGGCTTGTACTCAAGAGCAGGGAAAGCTGCACACTGGAGAGGCCCATGGTTTACGGCTGTTCTTTCCATGGAATCAGTAAAGCCTAGCCTGGGAGTCTTTTGGGTGTTGGCCTTGTGGCTGGCAAAACATGACTTTTGGGCACGTGGCTGTGCTGTTGTACACCCATCCTGGAGCAGGGAGGCCACCCGCTGTGCTGACTGGAGGCTGGAGATTTCTGACAAGCCAGGCCCTAGGTGACCGATGAGCGTAGCCTCTACTGGTGAGAGGCCCTCTGAAGAAAAGGCTGTCGGCCACTTCTATGATTCTCATGTGACCAAGACTGACAGAGCGCCACAGTGCGCTAGGCTCTAGGGAAGGAAAACAGGTAGGCTCTCTTGCCCACCACTAGCTAATTAACTGCTGGTCCTACTGAGGAGACAGGCGGTAGTTTTTTATTTGATGCAGTCAGCATAAAGTCTGGGTGATGTGACCTGTAAGCCCTGAAACAGGAACATCTCACATGTCCCCAGAGGGGGTGCTTACGGATGGTGTCCAGAAGGAATTTCCACAAGTTAAACTCTGAAGGATGAGCAGTCAGGCTGGGATGCTGGCCTGTCAGCCCTCCTGCCTCATACCCCGCGTCTCACTCCTTTGGGGCCATTGTGCTTTCAGCTCTTCTGTGGGTCAGTATAAGAAACGACTGTGTATGAAGTAGCTAGTTGCATTCTCTGTATTTGCACAGACTCATGCAATGAACTGTCCTTAGACCCAGGAGAAGTTTGCCTCTTGAAATAATCCAGTGTGCTTGCTTTTATTAGCAAGAACTTAAAAACCCTGTTGTACATTCCTCTTGGCTGCCAGGAGTCGTAATGTGCACATGTGAGCTTAAATCAGGAAGCTTTCTTTACTCAGTTTTTCATGTAAAGCCTTTTACTCGTTACCATTCCCCAAACCCTTTATTAACCTTGTCTTGCTCTTTTTATTTACTGTAGTAGCACAAGCCTTTAAATCCAGTAGCACAAAACATAAATTTCTGGAGAAAGGGCAGGTTGAACATCATTTTATTTGTTAGCATTCCTAACTGTCTAGAGCCAGGATGCTTCCAGGTTGCCCGCTTTTGATTATTTGGCATGCCACTTTCCTCTCAGAGCCATCCTTTAACACCTGAGTATTTGAAATCAGTTTGGGACCTGTTTTACATCAAGATGTTAATAATGACTGACCAGACCAAACAAGGTCAGGGCTCCTCTGTGTTTTGACTGCTAGGGAGTAGGCCTACTCTGGCCCAAGTGCAGTCTGAGGCTGATATTCTAGAACCATAAATTGTTAAAACAGGAAGGGACCAGATAACCATTTAGCCCAGGTCTTCTAATTTGATGACCCAAATGGGTTCAGGGATCCTTTTAAAGTCATGTAGTCAGTGAGTGGCAGAACTGAGATGAGAACCTTGGTCTCTTAACTAATTTTAGGGTCCATTTATATTAATCTAATGCTTCTCAGACCTTTTAACTGCTTGCTAGGCTTGCATTTTGCAAAGAGCATTGGATAGGAGACTTCCGCCGGTACCTGGCTGTGTGACTTTGGGGAAGTCAGTCTCGTTGAAACTAGTTAGGCGTGGATAAATGGAGGTGCTGTGTTCCTTTCTTGGTTCACAGGGTTACCTTCTGTCTCAGGTACAAACCATCTTTTTCTCCTTCCCCATTTCAAAGGAAGAGGAGACATGAGACTCCTTTGGATTCAGGCTCATCCCCGTCTTTTTCCTCTCAGCTGTCAGCTATCCCCACTTCCCTGATTGCTTTTTCGTAACAGCAGTGCTTTTGTTCTCCCTGGGGTCCCTGTGCAAGCTCCTTCTTCATAAAGCACCTTCTCTTTGCCTCTTGTTCATCTGATAGTCCTCTTTCAGGTCTGACTTTCTCTGATAGTCTCTCCCGGGCTGCCCAAGGTACCTCCTTCCTTTCTCCCTAGTGCTCTCTTGAGCTCTGAATGTGTAAACTTCTGGAGGGTAAAGAGTTTTATTCATTGTTGTATTTGCATCTGGAATATAGTAATTTTTTTCAGTTTTATTGAGGTACAGTTGAGATGATGTTTCAATGAATGAAGTAATGTATGCAGAATTCCTCTCTAAACTGGGCAAATTTATGTGCTTATATGTATATGTAAGGGTGTGTGTATGTTTATTTATGTATGTATGAGTTAAGACTATCTTTCAACCTTTTGCAGAGTATTGTCTTTGGAAAGGATTTCCTATTCCCTAGCCTGTCCTCTCCGTGGGTCAGGATCAAGGCTGATTATGATCTGTCAAGCTTCCTTGGAGAGTGAAAACAAGCAGCAGTACAGGTTTTAAACTCTGGGAAGGGAGAACAGTTTTGGTGGAAATAGGGTAATAATAAATTGGAGAGACAGAGCTAGTTTCTGTGAGAAATTATCTGAATTAAGAGAGACTAGCTAGAGAAGTAGAAATAACCTGAGTTTGTTCATTCCATCAACAGCTAAGTTTGAATGCACTGTTTCGTCACTTGTAAAATAGTCATACCATTTCATCCCAGGATTTTTTAACAGAATGTATCAGCTCTTGGCATAGTTACTGTCCCATCACCAATTTCCCCCCTGCTTTGATCCTGGGTTGGCAACTTCATGTGGTTTGGCTATTAGTGATTCTTCTTGACTGCCTCTCACCTGAACCTTTCCACTAGCAGTTGTGAGGTGCCGACCTCCGTAAACTTTTGTTGCAAATCCCGGGAGCTCATAAAGAGATGGGAGCAGACATTCCTGACTTCTCAGAATCCACCGGAGGAGCTTAGTTGAGCCTTTTTCATAAGACAAAGACAGTGAGGCACACACATCTGTCTTGTATGGCAGTAGTCATCAGTGATTTGCCCCTGGGTCTCCTCCCTAACAGATGGTTGTCATTTCAGACTCCCTTGGTGTGCAGTGTAGGCTGCCCTAGCTTCAGCTGTTGAGACCTGTTCTGTTCTGAGTCCTTCTAGTTCAGTGAAGGTGTACCTGGAGTTCAGTTTCCTTTGTCTCATGTGACATTTCAATTGCCATGGACTCCATCTGGAGAGTGGTTTGTCCCTGGTTAGATCAGGCACACCCAATAGAATACATTATGCAGCTTTCACTCTTCCCTCCCACCTTTGCCTGACTCTTTGGATTCTTGCCTCTAAATGCTGGCAACTTGGAAATGAGTGTCCAGTTGCAGCTCTGCGCTGGTTCGTGTGATCTTCCCATCTCTGAGCTTTTTATTGGCTGGTCACATCCCACATCTGGCAGTTGTGTATGCAGATGTTACCAGTCTTTAAGATTATTGAGTCATCAGTTAGCTTTGATTCCTCAGAAATAAAGCTATTGGTATTCTTATTGGCCTTAAGTGTTTCTTAATCAGGTCTTTAACCATTATTACCTTATTCTGTAAGCTCTGAAAATAACTTTTTAAGTCACTGAAGCTTTATCGAACCAATGACCTTGGTTTAGGAATCCCATTTCAGAGTTTCTTCTAACTGCCTATATGACTTCAAACACTGAATTCAACCATACTCTCAGGACCTAAATTTACTTTAACCTGTAAAATTAGGATTGGCTAAGAAGTTTTTCAAACCTGACTGTGGAGTTGGATGGGGTCAGGACAAGAATGACAAGCTCAGTGAGTAGGACCCAGGCTCCTCATTCAGGTGACTGTACTTTTATTTACTGAAGAGTTGTACTATTAAATAAGTTGTAAAAAGAATGGACTAGATGGTCTGAGACTGTCTTCAGGCTTGGCATTCCGTGATCCCTTCCAGCGTTAGCATCCACTTTAGATTACATTCAACAAGAACACCTCATGATGGCACTTGGCATCCTCTAGCTTGGTGTCTGGTCATCCCAGTGTTCCTGTCTCTTTGCTTCCACCCATGTAGTTCCCAGCAGCACATGGGTTATTTGTAAGCCTCCTTTCTCCCAATAAGTCCTTCTGAGTCTTCAGAAACACCAGTGTAAGTGTCCTGTTTCTTCAAGAAACATCTGGCAAGTTGTCCCGTCTTCCCAAAGTGGCTCAGAACACTTTGCCTTTGCAGTTGTGTATGTATGTGTAAGGCTCAGAGAGAAGCTTGGTTTCTTCTTGCTAAATCAGCCCAATGCCTGGCATTGTATTTTTCTGAAAGTGCCATGGATAGATCATATGGCTCAAAAACTCTTTTCTCTTTCAGGATCGAATCATCAATTTAGTTGTTGGCAGCTTAACATCCTTACTGATTCTAGTAAGTACCTTTTTTGTTTTGTATCTCACCTAGGCTCTTCACCAGTTTTGAAAACTTTAGTGATTCAATTCACTCTCCAAAAAACCCAGACAAACCCCACTTAAAAAGGGGTCAGTACCTGAGGATGTCAAGTATTCCAGTCATAGTTAATGCTTTGATTTTATGACCACTTAAAACTGCAGTTCGTGCCTGGACTAGCTCACCTGATGTTCACCCTCACCTCCCAGCTGAATATGTGAAGTAGTAGTACAAGTCAAATGACTTGGTTCATTATCTGTAGAGATTTCAGCCAGGTGAGTCTTAGAATCACTCCTAAGGCCTGACATAATTTCTCTTCACACAGGTAACGCTGATCAGTGCTTTTGTTTTCCCTCAACTACCTCCAAAACCACTGAATATATTTTTTGCTGTCTGCATTTCTTTGAGTAGTATTACTGCCTGCATACTTGTGAGTACTCTTTAGGACTTAAATTGAGTATCCTTGAGGGATGAAGGTTGCAGTGTTTAGAACAAGTTGTCAGCCCTGGGTCTCTATGAAAGGGTATCTCTAATTATACCTTTCTTCCCCCCAAAAGACGTCAGAATTCTCATTATTGTTAGTGTTTTGAATCTGAGTCTGCTTTTCTTCTAAATCTCAAAGTTGTAACCCTAAAGGTAAACTGCTCCCTTGATAACCAGAAAGAAAAGAACAAAAAATAGAAGACTTGGGTGGCCAAAGATTTGATGTAATTTACTTAGTTCATCTTCCTTTAAGACCTACATCCAGGGCCCATTAGGCTTTGGGAAATGCCATTACTGCTCTTACGGGAAGACATACAGCATGCTGGATTTATTTATTTTAATCACAGAATTAGTCTAGTTTAAAGCTACAGTTGTATTCTTGTCACAGGAACATTCAATTTTACTATAAAAGAAGCCTGTTAGGTAATGAAATAAAGGTGGTGGATCCTCAGTTGGGTGTTTACCAATTATTCAGTCAGTCATTATTAGTTGGCTGTTTCATTTCCTTTGAGAGGCAGAATCACAACTAAAACTGTAAAAATCATAATAGTAATGTGCTTATCTGAACTAAAATTAAACCAGGGGACATCTCGAAGTTTTGAATTCACTGCTTCTGCTCTCTGACCTGAGGGAACACTGGCTCGACCCCCTTTGGGAGCTTTTGGAGCAGGGCTGCCAGAGGAGCTCTCCTCCTACCCACAGCTGGAAGCCAGAGGCAGCTAACACTCATCTAGTCTGTAAGCCAGATGTATGCATAGTGAGCCTTACTTTGTATTGGCAGTCTGAATCAGTCATACAAATTTAAGAGTAATCCTTCCTTCTAATATCTAAAAGTTATATCTTTTATTGGATGGCTTGCCAAATGATTGGTGGACTCTATTGGTTTGAACATAGAACAAAGTTAACTGAGAAATATAACTTCAATGTGGAAAATGAGTTGGTACTACTTGAATCATAACTAAGAATTAAACACTTCTTAGGGGAAAAGGTATATACACATCAAATCGTTCATAGTGGAGAAAGAATTAGTTGTATTTAAAATTTTTAATACTCAGCCCAGTGGTAATTACTTAAGACTTTTAATTCTTCTTCTTTTAGATCTACTGGTATCGACAAGGAGACTTAGAACCGAAATTTAGAAATCTAATTTACTATATCTTATTTTCTATCATCATGTTATGTATATGTGCAAACCTGTACTTCCATGATGTGGGAAAGTGAGGCTGCCAAGGAGAAATCCTTACCAGGTCTTTTCAAAGCTGTATGTATTAGGACTGTGAAGAGAAGCTGGATAAGGGCTGGTGAAGAATTCCTGCAGACATCTGGTACATGATTTTCATGTTAACTGTAAATCTAAATCCCCTCTTGTGGGGTAAACATATAATAAACGACCTTGCTTATTCTTTAAGGAGCTGATGTTATACTTCAACATTCCAACCCTTAAAGCTCAAACAGCACAAGTAATATTCACTTTGGAAAATAAAAATTTTTATAATGTATGCATGGCGAAAGGCTATGTACCAAACAATCTTGCATTTTAAGACAAATATTCTTTTATTTCTGTTAAACTGAATATATAATTGTTCCCTAGGCAACCAACTTTTGCTTATAAGTACAATGTAATTTCACATTAACAAAACACAGATGGTGAAAAGACAACTTTGATTGTAAAGATCTAATTACAATAATAAATAAAATAATTTATACAAGTTTTTTTTTTGTGACTTTTCTATAGGGGCTATTTTCATTAAAGCCCTAGAGGCTAGTTTTGGCTTAACCTTCTCTAATATAGGAATGACTCTTGATTTGTTTCCTTCCATTACAGAAGCAAATCTTTTAACTGCCTGAGAGGGAAAAGTTGTATCACACCCCATCAGCTAATGCTCTAAGTGAACAGCAAATTCTGATAACCTCCTCAACTACTTTCTGGGTATTTCATATAGCAAAACAAAACATGTAAGAAATGGTCATGTTATAGGATAGGCAACTTTACTGCCTTTCCTATTTAGTTCTATTTTACTTCAAAGTGCTAAACTTTGTAAACTGTTGACAGTGGGTTCTGAGGGGGGAGAAAACTCAGCTTCTGGTGAGTTTTGTTACAACTCTCATCCACGATCCCTTTAAAAGTAATTTAAAAAAAACTGTAGTGAATTTTAACCTTTTTAATGCTTTCCTCTTTACCCAGCCTCAGTCAGCTCCCACTGTCAGCAATGGGTAAACCAAGAAATAACTGCTATATAGTCACCACCTACGTCTCTACTTGTATCCTGGTCAAGTCTCAAACTAACAATATTTAATTCTGTTGAAGAAAAGGTCACTGGTAAAGTCTAGACCGTGTTGATATGACCTCTGTAAATAAAAGCAGGCCTACGTGAGACTGGATAGGGGGTGGCCATGCCTGATCTTTAGAGATGACTATCACTGCTTTTAAAATAGTAAACTTCGGCAATTTTAAAGTGAATGAAACTCCCTGCTGACAAGTAACACTAGTCACAGGAATCTTGGCAGTCAAGATCCCCACACTCCCCTTAACTACACACTGTGTAAGACCAGACCTCAGATGATGTATATATATATATATACACACACACATATAAAAGAGGTAAAAAGTCATAGCAGCAACAGTGTATGTGGCTTAAGCACTGTAGCTATTTAAAAGCTAGAGGAATGGTAAAATTAAGCCTGTTGGGGGTTGCTCCCATTTCTTTGGAGATGTTATAATGAACAGTGTGGCTTCTTTGCCTGAACCACCTGTTTCTAAGAAATTACCTAATGACAATGTACCAAATCCTCAACATCCTTTGAGTCTTCTGAAACAGGACTGCCCAATGATGATCCAATAATATTTGATTCTTCTTGATGATGTTGGAGTATGGGATCTGCAATGAGTTTGAATTTCAAGTCAATTTTAAATATATATATAAATGTATATATTCTCTAATCCATGTCAAGAATTTAGACTAAGTATTCTACCAAAGTATAAATTCTAACATGACTAAAATTTTTCCTGTTGGATCAACAAAGAGTAAAACAACTGAATTAAATAGCTGCCTGATTATTCCCTTAAGACTGACCAGGCACGTGATGGAGTAGTTGTATTACAGTACCTGTTAGAGTTGTCAGAGGCAAGGTATCTATAACGTCAGATGCCTGGATAAAGCCATGTGGTGAAGGAACAATAAGTATTGTTTCATCATCAATTGTCGTTTGATCAACTTGTTCTTCTATGGTAGGTGACTCTAAATCCTAAATAATTTAAAAAATGAGATTCTGACTCATATTCCTTCTTAGTTTTAAGATCCCGAATATATTTAGGTTTGGAAAGACTTAACTTTCAAACATTATTCCATGTAAAAACTAGAATATAAAGAAATGAAAGGTCTTAAAATGGACAAAAGTAATTACCTCATACTCTACTAAGTATTAACGAAAAGCCCTAAAGAACAAATTCAGTTATAGGTCCCCTGAATATAGAAGAAACCATGTGGTTACACTGGGAGTTAAGGTTCCTAAGCTGAATCACAAGCTTCTATTATTAACCATCCTCAGGAAAATGCTTCCATCTTTTTGAGGTAGAGAGGGAAAGGCTTTCGTGAGCAACTGGGAGGAGAGCAACACTGCTGGTTCACTGGTACTTATGAGGCCACAGGCAGGGGTTCGCACTTTGTGTGTATGTGAAGAAAAATGATACCAGAGGTCATCCCCCGTAAGTTATTTCTAGATTCTTTGTAAACTGCAGGTTTGAGACTCAAGGCCCACAACCCAGAGGCTGTTCTGTGAATGAACTTACCTCAGTGACATATACACGGGCTAAAGGAGAAGGTGACTCCTCCTCTTGTTTAAGGTTGGTGTCAGAGATTTCTTCACTTCTGACCATAACACTATTCATCAGTTTTGTGCTATTTTGGTCACTGAATTTGGATACATGAGCATCATTAAATGATGGCTCTACAGTCATCTTGGGCTGATGAATTTCATCTGGGAAAGTGTCTGCTTCTAGGGCATCTGGAGGCTCAGGAAAGTCAGAAGAATGAATATCACTATCTATTGTCAGTTCTGCTTGGGATATGGAAGAAGTGATATCCTCTGTGGCAACAGTCTGAATGATGACTCTTGGTGTGTGACACTGCACTGTGACGTTGTCACTTGTGTTCAACAAATGTTCTGGCTATAAAATGTTAAAGAAAACGATCAATAGCAAAAGGGAAAAGTACCTACCAGACTTGAGTTCTAAGCACCAAATGACATAGGTGGTATCCTACCATCCCTTCCCATATGTCTCACCTCTGGAATGGCAGTATTCTTACCACTATTTTTCAAGAAGCCTGCTCTTTACCCACGGGGCCTTTGCTCTCTTAATATCAGGCCATCTCATGTTAGGAGACACGGGATGAGGGATAAACCCCAGTGAAGACAGAGGGTGGTGTAAAATACTGCTCCTGGGACATTGGTGGGAAAAATTGTGTAAATGAATGGATTGTATTATTTTGGCTCTTGTATTTTCTATCAACTAATCCTGGTCCCTAACAGGTACTCAAATACTTGAACTGAGCTTAAACAAAATCATTTTTTTTGTTGTAGAGATATTGTTACTGAAGGCAAGTGGGTTCTCCCATAGCAGTAAAAACTAGAAGACATCCTGTCATCTCTGACACTTAATGGTTAGCCAATCTTCTCTACAAAAACTGGAAAAATCAAGTAAGGTAACATACAGATAAAGCATGAACAATGATCTGTTCAGGAGAAGCAGGAGCAGCAGCTGTCAGGGTTACTGTGGGACTAGCAGTCAGAGTTAGGGGAAGGCCTTGGCTTGAGCTTGTCTGAAGTAGGTAGGTGCCTGGCGTGCCAGTGGGTTGTAAATGGAAAGACTAAAGGAAAAAGAAAAATAAGATCAACACAGGTACAACAGACTACTAAGTACACTCACTAGTACTCATTAAGTCTAGCTTTACATCCAAAACAGGGGACTTTATAATTTATTAGCACAAATGTCCTTATCAATTGTGAAGGTGCAAACAAGTAATAAAATGAAGGGTATAACATTCTTGACTAAGGTATTACTCCACCTGGGGTTTAACAAGAGAGACAAGGCCTCTATCCTGCTCTTTACTCCCCACTACCGTGGTCTGGTCTCAGCTCTTTATTTTAGGCACCAAGACATGGACGCCTAAGTCACTGCCCCCAGTGCAGTAACAGGCACACCCAGTCTTCCCCTTTACTCTTCCATGTGGCACACACAAACTGGCATTCTCCCAGTTAAAAAAATAACACAAAAACCTCACATTTTTGAAAAGGCACTACAGCAGTGTTTACTTACTTAAACTGATTTTTTCCTAGTATAATTTAAAGTAATTTTTTATATCAAGAGCAAAAATACAGAAGTACAGTGTTCTGGGAAAAAGAAAAAATATTTATCTTATGTGGTTTTTTAAAGAAAGTATAGCTATTCAACACCAATATACTTTTAATAGCCATAAGGTTCTAAATAATTGATTTTGATTTATCCTAACACCCTAAAGGAAAAAATTATTTGTACTTATAAAAGAGCTGGAGGTTGAAGTCACATGGCCTGTTCTTTAGTCTGATGTGGTCTTAATGTACGTCAGCTACAACAGTGCTCCTAGGTACTGAATCACTGAATCTATGTTTCCTTATTGTTAAATGGGGATAGTAACTACCTCTCATGGGAAGGGTTGTGAAGACTGACACAGTGGGTACTCAATTTCTTTCCTCCCTCTCTAAAAGTGAAGCTGATTGTAATTCAACCACTGTGGAAAGCAATATGGAGGTTCCTCAAAGAGCTCAAAATAGAAATACCATTTGACCCAGGAATTCCACTTCTAGGAATTTACCCTAAGAATACAGCAGCCCAGTTTGAAAAACACAGATGCACCCCTATGTTTATCGCAGCACTATTTACAATAGCCAAGACATGGAAGCAGCCTAAGTGTCCATCAGTAGATGAATGGATAAAGAGGATGTGGTACATATACACAATGGAGTATTATTCAGCCATAAGAAGAAAACAAATCCTACCATTTGCAACAACATGGATGGAGCTAGAGGGCGTTATGCTCAGTGAAATAAGCCAGGTGGAGAAAGAAATACCAAATGATTTCACTCATAGGTGGAGTATAAGAACAAACAAAAACTGAAGGAACAGAACAGCAGGAGAATCACAGAACCCAAGAATGGACTAACAGTTACCAAAGGGAAAGGGACTGGAGAGGATGGGTGGGAAGGGAGGGATAAGGGCGGAGAAAAAGAAAGGGGGCATTACGATTAGCATGTATAATGTGTGCGTGGGTGCCCGGGGAGGACTGTGCAGCACAGAGAAGACAAGTGATTCTGTGTCATCTTGCTGTGCTGATGGACGGTAACTGTAGGTTTGTGGGGGGGACTTGGTGAGGGGAGGAGCCTGGTAGACTTAGTGTTCTTCATGCAATTGTAGATTAATGATACCAAGAAAAAAAAGAAAAAAAAGTGAAGCTGATTGTTTCCTAAAAGTTGTACTTATTAATCACATATGGCAGGCAGTGGCAGTAAATACTTTATATATACATATGTTATATGTATGTACTTAGTAAATATTTAAATACATTAATGCTCATAATTTTTTGAAGTTCAGGCACTATTATCCTTTTTTATTTACCCTTAATAAATTACAACAGAAGTCTCTAAATAATGTGACCTCAAAAGTAAAAACCTGAACACATATCCCAAATATATGTGCATATATTGTTAATTTGGCCACAGCGAGGGAAGAGGCTAGGGGAAAAAAGGTTCTGTTTTCCACCTGTGAAAAATAGTTTCTTTAAACATCTCTATTTTGGAGACCACTAGACCAGGAAACAGGCTTAGGTTAAGTAAGCTGCTAGTAAAGGTTCCAAAGTTCTTCCAAAAGAACCTTTTGCTATGTTGCCTATCACTGTGAGATCTGGCTGTGGAGAGGGATTATAATAAATTCTTGCATTCATACCCTTATGTTCTTCCCAGCACATAAATAATTTAAATAAAATCTCTATCTTCTCTCCCAAGAAATGAGCTAATTCTGGGTTGACTTATTTTAGAAGGCAGGGCAAGAACTGGGACTTGTGAAGAAAAATTTCCATCACCCTCCAACAGAAACCCCATTCCAATCATGCCCCATTTCTCCCCAGAACCTCTCAGAATACATAGCTATGAATGTACTTCATGTTTTCTATGTTTGCCTATCTTGGACAGTTCATATAAATGGGAGTCACAAAATACTACATGGCACTTTATGTCTAGTTCCTTTACTCAGCATCTTTCAAGGGTCATCCTGTTGTAACAGTATCAGTACTTCACTCCTTTTTACTGCTGGATCATTGTATGGCTATAGCACATTTTAGCCGTTTATCAGTGGATGGACAAATTTGGGTTGTTTCCATTTATTATGAATGTGGACGTTCACATACAAGTTTACACTGTGGAAAGGTTTTGATTTCTCTTAGGTGTGCCTGGGATTAGTTTTGGTAGGTCATACAGTAACAACATATTTAACTTTTTCAGGGACTGCACGATTCTTTTCCAAGGTAGCTATCACCATTGAGGATTGGGACTTTTAAATTGCCTCCCCAAGGGCTAGTGCAGTGTTTATACAATCAATATTATTGAACAATTCATTCCACAACCTTTTTCTCAAATCAATGTGAACTTTTTGGTTACTTTTTTTATGACTCAATACAAATCCAAAGCGTGTACCCTACTCATTAACACTGCCCTTTTCATATATAAAAAGAGCATACTACCGGTTTATATACATATGAAGAAAAAGACTAATTATAAAACTGAAAGTATGATTTATGTCATCTTCCAACCATCTAGCCTCAAAATCATGGACATAGTTGCAGTTAGTGCCAATCATGTTAACTTTTACAGTTCATTTACTTGTATGTAACATTTCTAAAACTGATATGCATAAACACGGCCAACATCTACTTTGTGAAGTATTACTCACTGGAAGAATCTCAAATGTCTGTAGTGTTCCACTGTTTAGTGTTATTGTTTCCGGGTCAACAGTAGCAGCAGGGGAGTCTGTCGAAGCTGTTGTAAGAAGGACAACACTAAGTAAAAAAATTTGTCAATTTAAATTTCCCTAGTGTACTCAGTTATTATGATGGCAATCTCATATTGGGTTATTCGTCTGGAGACCTTAAGTCATTTAAATTTCATATGAGAGACAAGAAATCTAATGGATTTATCTGGGATGGCACACAGATGAGGGCTTAGCCAACTATGGCCCACACAGCCAAACCCAACTGACTACCAGTTTTTATGAAGTATAGGAACATAGCTCTTTAATTTATTTTATCTTCTGTGGTTACTACAAGGGCAGAGTTCAGTAGCTGTGACAGAGACAATATTTGCTAAGCCCTAGTATAGATCACAAAATATTTCCGATGTTAGGAAGAGAAATTAGTGTATGTCTCCTTTTCCTAAGCTGCAAAAAGAGATAGGAAATTAGTAAAAAAAATTTCCTGGACATTCTGGTAAGCAACACAGATACCTGGAATAGCAGTCCCAAAATACTAGGCTTTACTTCTGGCAACATCATTTCCTAACAGTGTGAACCTGGGCAAATTATTTCACTTTAACCCAAACTAATGTTCAGAGACTATCTGCCTGCCTACCTCATATAATTGTGAGGATCAAAAACATGAAGTATAACACAGTATTAATTCAGAAGACCATGTTTAGGAGACTGAACAGCACCATCATAGATGTGATATTATAACCCTAACCCACTCTTTATAATATCACATTCTAATACATGAGATAGCATAATCTATAGATGTGTCAACTGAGGTTCAGAGTTGATCTGTCACTGCTCAAGTTTATAAAGAACTAAGACTAACTAGAAAAAAATACGATCTCTCTTGGTGCTTTCAGTTGCACATATGGGTAAATCCATGTGAAAAACAAATTGGAATTGACTTTCAGTATTTAGTCTTTATTGTTAGTTTATAACGCTTCTCAGTTGGAAAGCCATGTGACATGTTTACCAAAAGAAACACACCTCATTCATATTTCCATGTGATAAAGGATTCTTAAGATTATACCTAGAATAAGCGATTTCAGACAAATCTAAATCAAGGTAAGCAAGCTATGGCTGGGGACAAATGTGGTTCAAGACCAAAATGGTTTTTATTTATTTTAAAGGATTGTTTAGAAACCAAACAAAATTCCACAGAGACCTATGTGGCCTCCAAAACCTAACATATTCGCATTTACTGTTCTGGACCTAAAGTTTGCTGATCCCTAATCCCTAACCTAAAGGCAGAAACCATCATTGAGAGTTTAGTCTGAATTCCAAGAATGGGATGCTGTAAATTATTCTAAATAGTTTAAAAAACCCATGCTATGAATATTAAAAGTCCACTTATAAAATGTTTGCTATTTTTTTCAAGTATCATTAATCCAACAGTCAAAGAAAAATTTTAACATACCCCATGCACTATCAATTTGTAACAGTAGCTCTCAAATTTATGGTGGGCTAGTAATTTCAATTGCTTTGCAATTCTCAAGACTAAAAGAAAGCAAGCAGGGCCAAAGATAAGAAATTCCTCATCCTTTATCATAATGGTAGAAAGCTAAAGCAAATAACCAAATTGAAATGAGCACTTTAAGAATGAAACAGGCATGATTACTTTAAGTATCTCTAAGGTAGTTTTGATAGTTTCGACAGTCATTGTGTACTTAGATATACACTGCTAATTAACATCAATAGGGTGCCTGGTGATTCTCAAATAGGATCAGACGGTACATTTGAAAATTTGTAGGGTATTTCTTTTTATCATAATGATTGAAAGCACTACTGGCATTTTGTTGTCAAGGTTGGGGACACTGAACATCCTGCAATGTACAAGACAGTCCTACCAACAAAGAACTATCTTACTCAAAATGCCAATAATCTCCTGGTTGACAATAACATGCAGTGACTGCTTTACTCCTGGCAATGACCTTTCCATAGGCAAACAGAACATAGGAAAAAAGGTGAGATAAAAAGTGAATAATAATAATATTCTGAGAATTTTATTTTCATCCCTTTCTGTCACTCTATAATGTAAAGAAAGGTAGAAAGACCAACTTGGCTTAGATCTTAGGACATAAATTTCCCGTCCCTTTAACAATTGCTGTGTTATCATCTCACTGAGCACAAAAAAATGTCAGAGGCAAAGGAAAAAAGAGTAAACAAAACAGTTCCTATAGGAAACTGGCTCTGCAGTCCCTGAAGAAAATCTTCTACCTCACCAAAACCCTTTTCTACGTACCACCTCCAATTCATTCTCAATTTGTCTTCTGGTGAAATACTACAAATGATGGATGCATCACCTTATGAATTCTATTTCCTTACTCAGTTGATTGTATTTTAGGTAATTTTCTATTACTCATTCTTTGGAGCATCTAGAAAGTAAAATGATTTAAAATGGTTTAAAATGACTGGGAAGTTCGTCATCAGACCTTCTTGTCCCCATATCCATCCTCCGTGCAAATATTAATTGAGCTAATAAACATAAAATGCCTTTAGATCTTAATTTGTCAATGTGGGTAAATTTCTGTCAATATTCTAGAATACTGTAAGTTTGTCAGAGCAGTTAACCAAATCACCTAGGTCAAATTGCAAGGAGTCCTGACATTCAGAGACTTACCGACATGGGTGATCTGGACTGGAATCTGCAATGCTGTCATTGGGCTTGGAGAGATGGGTGTATTGTCTTCCAAGTGAGCGACTCGGATCTGAACATGCTGTACACTGGAATTGGTACTGTTTGGAACTCCAGATGCTGATTTATTCTCCAAAAACACTGGGTTGTTTTTTTGATTCTCATGTAACTGTTTAAGACCTTTTATTAAGACTGAAGGGAGATGGGTAGACAAAAAGAACATTGATTCTCCGACAGACCACCATCTAAGCAGTAAGGCAGGTGGGGGGTAAGGAGGGAAAGTATTTGGAATAAATAACTGCATACTCAATGTGAGATCTTAACCAAATTAACAATAAAAATATTTAAAACTATAACCTGTCTGGAAAATTTTAGAAATGCTATCCATCACAACAGTTAAAATTCCTAACAATGTTCTTACAATCTAAGGTACATTAAAAAAATAGCCACAACATGAAATTAAGACATTTCTATGACCTAGGGCTTCTTGATAACATTATTATTATTTAGGAATAATATTGATAATGTTGAAGAGCTTATTTTCATTTTTAAATGGTATACTTTTCTCCCTAAGGACTCAAGGGCACTTGAATGTTTCTGCCATTGCAAGAGAATAATCAGTTGCTTGTCAGTGTAATCCAGAGCAGCTGATCTTTTCCAAAAGTAATATGGAACCACCTTGAGTTCTAGAACAGTAAAGCTGACTCGACTTGCCCTGTTCTTCTACTCATGATAAACCACATTACGTCCTATCAGTGCTCTCAGGTGATGCCACCATCTGGCTGGGTTCATGTTACATTAGTATTCACTCTTCTCATTTTAACATAGATTTATAAACTTATAATTGGGCATTTAATTTTAAAAAAGTCCTACTCCTTAGGCCAAGTTCATCAGCATTAATTTTCCTTTGGGAAAATGGAAGTTGGAGCTCTATACTAAGAGGAATAAATTTTATTAGTGCCTGAGTGCAAAGCAGGCAATCAAGTGACAAGTATACTATGCCCCACTTTTTGAGCAAATAAGATCTTTAGATTTACATAACAAATAAAATTGAAATATATAGAGCCTTGGTATTACAAAATAAGAACCATTCTTCATAGTTTGTGTGAGAATAAGAATGTATATATTTTCATCTTTAGGTGCTTTCAGAATTAGAAATCACATCAACTCTTCAAGGAAAACAAAGACATCTACTCAAAGAAATAAGTGGAGGTTTAAGTGCAAATCTATGGGTCATATCCCTTCAGTGGAGGCCAATAACTTCTAACCTCTAACTCTTGAGGAGTATATGGTTAAGACAAGGGAAGGACTTAAGCAAATAATACATTACCAGGAAATGAAACATCTTTATGGTTTGCAATTTGCCTTTTGATGGTCCACCATTTACTTCGAAGCCATTGTGGTGAACGGACACTGCTCCATCCCTCTGCCAACAGATCCCAGTTTATGTCATTTTCATCAGCTACATCAAGTTCTGCTATTCTACAGATTACAAAATAAACCTGTTAGATATTATTTTCCTTTAAGAACCCTCCTCCGACTACAAGTGATGGCACCAGCAATAAAGGGAATGGCAGTTATGTCACTGAGATGCTACTGGTAGGTTGCATGGAAAAGGATCCTGGGAGTGCAGACCTGCTACCAGAACTAAACTATGAAATATCACCAGCAACAGCCTTTGGTTAATGGTATAACCAATGGTCAGAATCAGAAATGGTCAGAACCAGATGAAGCACTGTGAAAGAAAGGGAGTAGCTAAAGGTTAGAACAGGTTAAGAACAAGTTTAGCTATACAGTGTTCTGTACTGTTTTATATTGTTATAGTCATTCATTTTTTGGATCTGAGCTTTACCATTTGTAAGACAAAAATGTTTAGAAATGAGTAATTTCTAAAGACTAGTTGAAAAAAAGTGTATTAAAAAAAACCCAAAGCAAAAATGAAAAGACAAAAATAATACAGCAGCAACCAAAAAATCAAACAAAACAATAACACAACTAAATTTGGGATTTTAAGGGCCTATTTGTTTTCTGGCTTTAACGTCATGATGATTTTGATTTTCAGTAGGGAGTAGCCACAAAGACAGCTCCTATTACCTTAGTGTCTCAAACATTTTCTCGCTGGTATTTTTGCCCATTTGAATCAGTCTTAACAGTTACATCAACTAATTTAAAAAATAAGTGTGGAATTAGTATCTTAATCTATTTGTGGATATGTATGAAATGTAAGTATCTGATTAGGCCCAGTTTGTGGGTAACTAGTCTGGGCCTCTTCTCGGTAATGTTATTACAGTAATTGAAGATTGAAGGGCATGGAGACTGAACAGCCCTCTGACCTGCAATGTAGTGCCCCTAGGCTACTGCAGTGAGGCACATGCGTGGGACAGTGGAGAGCTGCACTGCCGCTGCATGTGCCGTACCTGTTCTGTGGACATACAGAGGACTTCAGTCTCCACGACTTCAATCTGGTGCTTTACACGAGCACTAAATCCACTAAAAAGGAACAAACACAAAACAAATAGAAAGAGCTCAATATGAAATATTTAGTATCTTAAATATGATCTCTACAGAAAGGATGTGTTTCAAACATTAGGTATCTATGGAAACCAAAAAAGGAAGTCCATTAAGATACCCATAGCCTTTAAGCAACTTTTTTCATTAAATAATTTATGACACAAACCTAAGGATGAGGTTGATTTCATCTTCCTTGGTCCACTCAGTACCTCCACTCTGTTTCCAGTTCAGGTAGTTGAGCCATTTAGAACGACACTGCTTTTCTGAGCGGGTACCCACTCGTTCTGCCACAGCTGCCCAAGATACACCCTGTGTGACTATGTCACCTGGCTCAGTGCTCGTCAATTCATGAACCACCTCTGCAAGTCTTTTTTCTTCTTCTTCTGTCCACTTCCCTGAAAGAAAGAAATTCAACTATGACTGCAACCTTTGCCCTTTTCTGCAAATCAGATTCCACCCTGTATTTCCAAGGACTGATGGGAAATTCTCAAATAAAAGTATTTCCAAACAATCTTCAGGTGGGAAACTGCACACACCTACTAAGACAGTTGCATTTCACTAGCCCAGTAAGGCTCTTAATACAAAAGAAAAAACAGAATCCTAACAGAAAACACTGATTGACACTTTAAGGGAAGAAAAACCACCCGCAACGAGAAGGAATTATGTATTGTCAAGTTACACTAAGTCCTAAGTGTGAAGAGTTTCCTCGATGGCTTGACAGATACAGAAACTCACTTTTTTCTTAGTCTCACCTAAGATACCCGGCTCTGCACAAGTGGAGTACGTTCAATAGACTATTACTTATAGGAATGAAGGACAAGTGGAGTAACACCTATGGCCTCCCACCCATTTTAGTAAAGCAAAAACTAGGATTATACAATCCACTTTCCTTAGTATCCCAACTCTAAGCTACTGTGATGAAATGTAAGTATGAGACTGCTATTCATGAATATTTTTATTTCAGGTTTTCCTGAATCCATAAACCCACTAATAACATCAACTGTTCCTCTTGGTCTTTTCTTAAGGAGCTTGGGCAGAAAAACAGAAAGAAAAGAGAACTTTTACCTCTATTTGTTTCCACTTTGTCACTAGTAGTAACACATCTAGAAAATATCAAAAAGGCTATATATGCTTGCTTCAGGGATTTATTCAACAAGTATTTATTGAATACCTATTATATTCTAGGCATAGTTCTGTGTATCATGGATCTGAGACAAAGTCCTGCTCTCCAAGCATGGTAAGAAAGGAAGGGAAAACTCAGATTGTACTGTCTCATGGGGTGGTACAGAAGAGGTAACTCCCCATAAGAGACATGAAGTCAATGGGAAAGGAAGTAGGCAAATCAATTTCTCAGGCTGGCAATCAGGGAATGGCAGTTTTTCTAAATTAAGCTAACAAACAAAAGGGGTTCTGTACTCACAGTGTCTCACATGAACCTCTGGGGTCCCATTCTCAATCTAAAGCTCCATCCTTGTTTCATTCATTAAGCTATCATTTACCACAGAATGATAAATGGTGGAATTTATGTTCTCAGTGCCTTGCAGGTTATAGTGCTGGCTGAGTGGTTAAACAGGAAACATTTCTGATTCCACCTTAGCAGGGTAGGGGGTGAGGACAGCAAGTATACTCTCTAGAAGCTCAAGCAATTACTCAAAAGCTATTTTTGTTATTAAAGGACTAAGCATACATTGTGGACCCTTCAGAGAACATTAGGGCTAAAAGGGAACTGAATTCACCAATTCTAACATCTTCATTTTAGAGGAAACTGAAGCTCAAAAAGGTGAGAATTAGAGGCAAAGCCTAACTGTTATTGGTCACAAAGGTTAGGTTTAACAGTATCATCAGTACATCTCTGTACATTAAGAGTTAAACAAGCATTTGTGGTCTGCCCTGGGGACTGAAACACCATTCACAAGTTTTTCCTATGGAAAAATATCCTTCAAGTTTGAAATAAGCAAAATATGCACAACCTTTGGAATACAGCTTCTTCTTAGGCTGGGACCTGCCTGGAACTGAAGTTTTTTATAAACATGAGCTGATAAGCTGTTATTTACATAAGCTTAACAGTTATATAGGTTTAAAGTTATTTCCTGTATATATGCCTTAAAAACACTTTCTCAACTGGAGCAGTTTTGAATTGCTACAAAATGCAAACATTCTAGACCTAAAACATTTTAAACTGAGATGCTGTGTCCCTGTGGACCGTGTCACCTTACACAGAAGCACAAAAATAAAGAATTAGATGGGTCCATTAAAGCTTGAAGAAAACGGAAGACTAGGAAATAAAATCTGAACCAAAGTAAAGGACAAATTTCTCTCCAGAACAGAAGAGAAAGCAATGTCTGAAGGGGCAGGAAGCTCAAATGGTGACAAAAAAAAACACCAGCAGTAGCATGCACAGTACCTGTGTTGCAAGTATCCTTCATCAGTCGGCACCGATCTTTGACGGAAGATGCACTTCTTCCTAGCGCCGCCCCTATTGTTGCCCAGTCATTGCCATGCTTTATCCGGAGCCTAAAACAAGAGTCTGCCAATCAGCATTTGGTTCAACTGTTTTCTCCCTTTTAATTTCATCATTTATTCTTCATTCTTCTTCTTCCCATTTGACTGGTTTGGAAGTTGTGAGCAGCAATACTTTGAGAGCCAAAGTTTGAAAGTGTGGCCTTTTTTTGGGGTCCACAGTTGTCTGTGGGTGAAAAAAAAACAGGCAGCAATTGCCTTTTTCCTGGGTCAGAGAAGAAATAAGTAACTTGGATATGTGTTGAAAAAAGACCAAATTTCCCCTCAGGTTATTGACATAATCTCCCAGGCAATCCCCAGATTTTTCCCTTTTGAGTACTCTTAACAAGTTCTTCTAAGATATTTGAAAAAGTTTTACAAGTCCTTATGAACAGGATCAACCTTCGATTTTTTACATGATCCATACAATCCATTAACCCATACGTTATGGCCTGAACTCAGTGATGCAAAATTATGTTTCCCGTGAAATATCCTCTGTAAGGCTGAGTCAGCCTAGACATTAAGTGAAACCAAACATTTGCCAAGTCATCATTCTAAACTAATCCATACAGCACAACCCTGGTTTTCATCCTGGCATTTAAGTCCCCCAAATGTGGTCTTCAGGTCACCAAGAATGGCTATCCTGACCTCTTCTGTAACCCCTATTAGTGGTCTAAGGATGCATTTCATTTGATAACTGACAATAGGAGCCTAAATTTATGGGCATGGCTACTCTGTACAGGTATGGATCTGGTAAGTTCTTTTTATGGTTAATCATCGGTAACAGCAGGATTAAATCATAACAGCCTACCAAAGATCTCTTAATGTTTTCAAAGTAAAACTTTTAAAAACACAAGACATTAAAAAAATTAAAACCCAATTATCAGAATTAATGGAAAAAATATGTTAACTTACTCCTTGAGCTTTTCAATTTCTTCTGGTGTATATCTAGAAATTTAAAGAAATTTTAAAAGACCAATTAAAACAAAGAATGCTAAAAATCTTAATAAAAATCAAATTGTCCCTTAGGGAGCCAAAAGTGAAGTCACTTACATAGTGGTATTTTTAATGTAATCAATTTCAAAGTAGATTAATACAATTAAAATTAATGCTATTTATTTTCTTTAAAAAGTATTTTTAGCTATAATAAAAGTGAGCATTGTACAATTTTCTTTAGGAAAATCCAACATTTAAAACATATTTGCTCCTATGCTGCCTAACTCTTCCTTTCTTTTAAAGTTAGGTTCAAGTACTGTATCATAGCTATTCTGGAAGACATATGGATGATATTATAAACCAGAACTAAAAAGAAAATCTATGGTAAATTCTGATAATGCACTGAAAATTTAAAACTTTCTCCATTCTACTCATGCATGGATATCTGACATACTCTTGTTCCAGTATAAAGGCTCTTTTTTCTAGTGGGCAAGTACTCAATACAGCCAAGGCAATGTTCTTTTTAAAAGCAGTATCTAGTAAGCCATACTACTACCACCTAATATTCCAAAAGAGAAATAAAAAATATCAGTAACATTGCATAATCATTGCATTGACAATATACCTTCCTATAAATGCTACCTGTAACAGAAATCCATGCACTGTATCCAGAAATTCAGTTATTTTCTATTCTGGATTAAAAAAAAAAAATAGCCTAGGAAATGCTATACTATAAAAATGAGTAAGAAAAATGTTACCAATGAATCTATAGTGTTCTTTCCATACTTCCTAATCTTTAACCACTGTCATATTTTTTATGTTACTTTACTACAAAGCAGATTTTGATGTGTAAAGATAGCCAAATCTTAAATCTAACCTATAAAAGGTGACTTAGATTCTAATTTCTAATAGAGGTCTTACAATGAGATTTCACCATATTTACAACATGGACCTGGAGAAAAAATATTAACAGTAATAGTTGTCTCCAATTAAATCTTTGATCATAAACGATTTAAAAAAATGATAATTCCTTAAATATTTCCCCTAATTACATGAAAACATGCAGCATTACAAGTTTTCATACTTTCCCACGTGGTTTCTGTCATCATACATGCGAAGCACTCTTCTATAAACTGCAAACAAAGGCCGGTTCAGACCCCATGCTATAGTCCTGTAGAAATCTTTTCTTTCGTCTTTTGACATCTCAAAGATGATTTCTGTAGCATCTTTTATTCCGCGTGCCTAAATGGGTTACATTTCTTTGATTTAGGGATTTTTGATAAAATGCATATGGATAAACTGCTTTTTAAAAGTTGTTTATGTTTAAGATAATAGCATTTTAAAATAATGTAGTTAATTCATTAACAAGTCAAATGTAAACCTTAAAAAGTTTCAAGAGATGATACTTAAGTGTTCCAAAAGTAACTGCAGTGAATTCAATAAAGTCAAGTTCTATCAACCCCTTTTAAAATTATAAAAACTTAAAATCTAAAGAAAGCAAAGGAAGAAAATTTTAACAAAATTAATGGAATCAGGTAATAAAGAATAAAAAGGATAAGCAATGCTAAAAACTGGTTCTTTGAAAAGATCAATTAAGCTTAATAAAATATGAAAAGATAAATTCAAGGCAAAACTAAAAAGACAAAATAATACTGGAAGCAAAAATGACTAAAAAGACAAAAAAATACTGGAAGCCTAAGTAAAGATGTTACAGAGATTACATAGTTAACACTACAAAAATTTTATGGCATTAAATTTGACAACTTACATAAAATGCATTAATTCCTAGAAAAAGCCAACTTACCAAAACTGACTAAGGAAGAAACAGAAAATCTAATAAGTAATAAGCACAGATTATCAAGAAAATTCAATCAATTATTAATACTTTTCCCACAATGAAAACACCAGGCCCAGATGACTTTAAAGGTAAATCCTACCAATCAAGAGACACATTAATTCTGATTTTAAACTATTCCAGAGTAAAAAGAAAAGGGGACACTTCCTTATTTATTTTATTAAACAAGCACCTATAAGGCTAGTGTAACTTCAATAGCCAAACCAGACAAGGCCTTTCAGAAAAGAATTTTTAGGCCAAGCTCATTCATTAACATAGATCTCCCAAATCCTTAAAATATTTTAGCACACTGAACCCAACTTGATATAAAAAGGTTAATAATCAATGCAAAAAGTTATCTTATTTCAGGAATATAAATTTGTATTAATTTCAGAAAAAATTATTAGTGTAATTAATCCTATGAGATTAATGGAAAAAAGTATAAAATCTCAGTAGATGTGGAAAAAACACTGATAAAATTTAACATTCATATATGATAACACAGCAAGTTAGGATTGCTGATAATCCGATAAAAGAAAAATATATGAAAAATAAAGATTTGGGAAAGAATCATTTACAGATTTTATATATACAGAAACCCAAAAATCTATGAAAAAAATTAATTGATTTAAAAGAGTATCAAGGCTGCTGGTTGCAAAATCAATATATAAAGTCATTTGCATTTTTATACAAAGCTCATAAATTCTTTAGAAGTTCTCATTTACAATGGTATCAAAATGAAAAGCATTAAGACTCAATCTTAGGCAAGTCACAGAAGTCCTTTATGGAGGAAAACACAGAAGTATCAAAGGACATTAACGATGAACTAACTAAAATGGAGAGCTATACAATGATCATCAATAGGGAGGCAGAGTATTGTAAAGATGTTAATTCCCCTCAAATACATGCAAAGTTTCAATGCAGTCCCGATAAAAATTCCAACAGTTTTCCATTCTCTTCAAAGGAAGAGCAGAGGGCCAAGAACCACCAAGATATTCAAGAAACTTGCCCCATCAGATACTGGGACTTCTGCAAACAATGTTGTACTAGTATAGGTATCAACAAACAGAACCTGTGAACAAATTAGAAAACCTAGGAACAAATCTTTCGAAGTTTGATTCAGGACAGAATAGACACTACTGGAAAAAGACTGATGCTTCTATAATGGTGCTGGGACAAACTGTGATCCATACAAAACAAAAACCCCAACACTGAAACCCTATCTCACACTTGCAGGAAAAAAATCAGCATTAAAGATAAAACTAGAAAACTTTTATGCCAGTGTATGAGAGTATCTTTATGCCCTTGAGGCAGAGGAAGATTTCTTAAGCGTGCAAAACATAAAAGCAAAATGGTGATAATTTCCATATTGAAATTAAGATTCTTTTTCATTAAATGACAGCTAGAGAGAAGGAAAAGACTGGCCATTAACTTGGGACGAGACATCTGTAACACAAATAACCAAAAGACCGTTAGTATCCAGCATACATTAAGAATGTTTAGAATATGAAAAAGATAAATAACTCCACAGAAAAACTGATAATAGACACAAACAGGGATTTCAAAGATGCAGCACAAATGGCGAATAAGCATATAAAAATATGTCATAAGAAATACAAATTAAAGCCAAAATAGCATTCATACCTACCATTTTTGTACAAACTAATAGCAAAAAACTACAAATAACAAGAATGAACATGAACTGTGGAATGGGTAACTTACAGTACATATATTTGAACAATGAAATACAGCTAAACAAATCAACAGGGGATGGGTTCAAAATCATTACTGAACAAAAGCAGCCAGTTTCAGAATACCCAGGGAATTAATTTATACAAATTTGAAAAACAGGTAAAATTACACTGATATGCATTTTAAACTCTCTTTTGAATGTGTGGAACCTCATAGTAAAAAGTTGGTTAATTTCAGAATCTTCTCTAAAATTATTTTATGCAGTTTCAACTCAGCAAATGATTGAACGTAAATATTTACAAGCACGGATAAGCAAGACACTGTGTTGCAGGATGACCATAAAGTGAAATGAAAAGATAATTTTGCTCTTTTGCTTGTGGCAGTAACTTTCATTTATCCTTTTACACAACATATGGAATACGTGAAGTCTAATTAACTGTTTTAAAATGGCTCCACAATGTTCTTAGAAGAGCACTACATAATAAAAACCATGGTCAAAAATCGAAATAAAATGAGTTATCTTTTTCTAAGATCAGTGCATCTTTTTGGACATTTCTTACTTCTGCAATCCTATCATCATTCTCTCAATTATCCAAAAAAAAAGCTCTTATGTTATTCCAACTAATTTTCCTTCTTCCCCAATATCCAATCACCAGGCTCCTTTAGAGACTACTTGCTATCTGCCCTCTCCCTGTCAATTCTATTTCTAACCACTGTAGTTTACAGAATCCTTACTACTCTCAGCCGGTCAACTGAAATGGTCATCTAAAAAGCCTCAAATTTCAGTTACATTTCTGCCCTTCAATAAGTTGGAAGAGCTCTTGGAGATCATCTAATCCCCTAACAAGAAACCAGTGTCTTAATTCCCAAAGCTCAGGATTCTTACCATTCACTACTGTGTTATCTAAACCTGTAGCATTTTCTCAGTTTTAACTAAAGTGTATGTGGACCAGTGGACAATTTAATACACTTCTGGATACATCTTCACTGGTCACTGTATTTTTGTTTCTCTTAAAACAATTAGCTTCATGGGAAGGATCTTTATTTGTTAACAAACTTTTTTACTCTTAGAATTTACAAAGCTTATCTTGGGAAGAGTGCAGCTTAAAAGTAAGCTTAAGAATGTGGACATTCTAGGCAGCAATGTATTTAAAATAGTGAAAAATCATAAACAATCAAATATTGAACAACAGGAGAATGGTAAATAAATACTGTATACCTCACATTCCCAAACAATGCTAATGGTCTGTATTTCAAACATGCACTATTTGAATCTAACCCATTTACAAGGATGGTCAGCCAATTTGTAAAGATTTCCTTGAGAAGAACAGAAGAGCAAAGATCTACCCTACTGATCTCTTACTTAATTAACAGTTCTTCCTCATTTCCTATAGGAAAGAGTTCTAATTCTCTGGCCTGGACTTCAAAGCCAAGTCTCCAGAGGTAATTATCTCAGTTCAAGGGGATTAATTTAATGTGATCTGAGTCTGATCTCTAATTCCTTGGCGCTCAGCATTTACTTAAAGCTGTTCCCTCCAGCACTATTCTAGCTTAAGTTTTGACCCCCTTTGAAAATATCAAATCCTTGCTCTTCCAAATACTTCCCTAACTGCCCTAACCATGAGAATACACTCTTCCTTCTCTGCCATCTTTTGCAGACGTCACTACATGTATCATTCACTTGGTACAAAGCCTTGTCTCATTCTTTACCTGTTTTCAGCATTCCCAAATGGACTGCTGACTTCAAAAGCAAACACCATGTGTTAAGGCAATTTATATCTCCAGTGCCTCAAAAATATTGTGTTCAACAGACATTTAATGAAGAGGATGACTAAGCTAACAGGATATAAGCCTGATATGAAAAGGAACTAAATTTTTCATTTTTCTTTTAAAAGGGAAGGACTAGTATGATGTCATAAATTCATTCAAAGAGGAAGATGCACCTCTTACGCTTTAGACAATGTAAACTTAATTTCTAACTTATAGGCTGCTTGAAAAGACAGGGCTTTAAGATTCTGTCTGAGAGGCTACTAAGATTTTGTCTAAACTTTAGGGTATTAACTGAAGAACCGGATTTTTAAACTGAGAATTCAAAATCTGTTTAAAAATACACTGTAACTATATATGTTAGAATTATTAAGCTACAATCTATTAGCTAATCATGCCTTACAAACATTACTGAAAAGCTCCTAATAAATATACACAATATGCTGCTTTATTTTTGTAATTAGCAATGTAAAAAAGTAATGCAACAAAAAAATATGCTGAGGGATACCTTCAGATAGCGTTCAATATTGTTCATCAAAATATCAATTTCTTCCTTGGACCACATCCCCTGCTTCCATTTATGTCCTTTAAAAGAAAACAAGTAACGTTACAGAAAATGTTATTCTTTGAGAGGAATAAAATACAAAAGATTTGCTTTATGATTAAATAATCTGTGGGAATAAAATGTAGCAAGTTTCTCATTCATCTGAAATCTGAAAGATGCCTAGATAAAGTTGCTTTTGTAATGTCTGGTTTTTAAGAAAGAATATATTTGACCCTACTAAATAAAGACAAAAAAAATTACCTCCTCTCAGTACATCTTTTATCCTTTCAGCAGTATGGGACTGCTAAAAAGACATAAGAACTATAAAAGCCAAATCATGCTCAAAACTTCTTGAAAAACTTCTCCCATGAAAAATAGATTTTATGGGTAAAAGGACATGCACAAAGATTCTAGGACAAGGTAAATGAAACACTGGATATCATTCCTAATAAGTTTTACTATACACTGGGTGAAAACAAACAATATACTTACTTTTGCTTCATTTTCTTACTTCAGAGCAGCATATACACAACCACTTTCTTCTAGGATTTTCCTAGCAATCCTTATGGGCATGGCAGCATTATGAACACTATGTTACTTTAAGCCTCTAAACTGTTTATCAAACTCAAGTTAGTAGATCTATAAAAGGTTTAACTTCCTACTCCCATAAGCAATAACTATAATGTCTCTTAAGTATCACCACTGTGCATTTATCATCTACTTCGTATCAGAGAAATAATGATTACTGAAAAATAAATGTTGGTTTCATGATCCCATTCAGAGCCAAGTTTAATTCACTTAGAAAAGTTCAATTACTGTAACTACTCCATCATAATTATGAAGGTCCAACTCAGAATCCTACTACAACCTCTTTTTTACCCTGATTTTTTCCCCACTGGACATTAAACTTCACAGTGCATATTTACCTTTGTTAGTCAGAGAATCCTTATCTTCTTTAGTTGTAAACCACGCTTGGCTAACTGCTGAAACTTCCTCATTACCCAACGGAGATATTTCATCTAGTTGTTCATTCTGTAGAATCTTGAAAAGATAAAAGTAAAAACAAAAAGTAGCACCTTGACTTAGTATCCAACCTAACTCATATCCATTTGTAATGTGTAATGCTAAGCATTATAAAATGCTAATAAAACTTTAATAATATGGAATTCATTTAATGTTAGATATAGTAAAAGTATATTCAAGTTATAGAGATAAATACTTTCTTGCTCTTTTTATTATGGCAATATGAAAACAAAATTAGCTGCATTAATGAATTATGACTTTCATTTTAGCAAGTAACCAAACTAGTAGCCTGGATTTTATAGAATACTGGCTAAGATTCCACTCAGTATTTTAAATCAATATAGGATATCTGAAGCTATTTGTATTTTTATATATGAAAAATGAGTTCAGACATAAAATAAAAAAATGGAAATGCAAGGGTTGAGGGCTATGGTTAATGTCCTCACAGGTAGTGTACTGCTTAATTATGTAGTCATTTCTAATGTACTCTACTCTCCTGCTAAATTTCAAGGATTAACAAGATAAATCAAAAGATATTACTGTGAAAACATGGTCCTCTTGTTATTCAATGACAATTTTGTTTTAATCAATCTTTAAAGTTGATTCTTATCCTCATTAATGCACATTCTTCTCAAAGAACTTTACCTTTTCTTCATTACTACAGCTAGAGCACTCTTTATTGAGAAATGTAGTCGAAAAATAACAGCTTTATTGAGATATATTTCACACACCATAAAATTCACCCTTTACCAAATACAATTCAGTGATTTTTGGTACATTTAGGCAATTATCACCAGGTACATTTTCAATCATAGACATAACTAATCTAGCAAATACTATAGGAAAAAAGCCACTTTTAAGAGAGTTGACCCTGGGCTAAAGACAGCTACAGTGTATGTGAGAAAGATCTGGCAGAAGTGCTACCATGTCAGGCATGAGCCTACCATAAGCAAATCAGGATAAGGGGAGAGTCACATACTAGTGTCCCTCAATCCAACCTATGGATTTGATCAACCTATTAAACTATGCCATCGGCTGGAGGTTAAGTCTTAATTACTGGACTATTTCTTCAATAAGCAGAAACTGAATTTCTAATTTCAAGAGGAACTGAAACCCACCTCATTTGCAAAGAGAAAAGCTGTCAGTGAACCACCAAAGAACAATGAGAAAAGGCACACCTGTACTGTCACCTACTTTATTTTTATATCTGGTGGTGATGAGTATATTTATGAAAGTGTTTTTTTAAATTCATGGGCATAAAGCTAGAAATCACTAGAACAAGAATGAAAAGTTTTATAACCCATATTTATGTGTCATATATTTTAGATACAGAGGGCTATCAGAAATCCTTGATATGTAAAATAACCACTTGTAAGAAATGTATTAAATGTTCTCCTGAGATGATCATCTCTTATATTAATCAGTTGGTTAAAAGAATAAAACCACAATTTCCTATCAGTCTAAATATATAACAAAGCCCATTCTATGAACCTCAGGAATAAACCTTTCATGCTGATCAACTGCTATCTCTGGACAAACACTTAACATGCCTTATGGCTCAAATTTTCCTGATAAGGAATTACAATTATTACTTAAGTCATATAAACATGTAAATAAACCACCAAATGAAGCAAGTAACTACAAAATTTTAGCAGTAATATTCAACATTGCCAGTAACAAATGAGTTAAATGAGTATAGCAGGAGACGTAGATGCCTTAAAGAGTGTCTGTTTGTATTAGTATATAGATATTAATGTTTTACAGTATTTTACTCCCATTTTTCACTATTATATAAATAAATTTTTGAAATTACTCAGGCTTTATTTAGTATGCTTTTGCTTTTTAAATGAAGCTTTTGTGAACTGGTTGTGGGGTTTCATGTCTATGATATATATAGACTACGAAATCTAAGAATAAATATTTCACCCATTGACTACCTCTTGAAACCATAAAGTATTGTATATATTGAGAAATATTTTAGTGTCTAATTATTTTACCAGCTAGTCCCATCACTGGAATGAGAGTACTATGTGAAATAGCTACACCTGGTTTGATGCAAAAGGACACAGCAAAGAGCAAACTATTTCTGAATGTTTAAATATGCTGACTTTCACTCACAACCTAATGATAAATCTTATCAACAAACATTAGAAATCATTAAAAGTTTTTCATTTACTAAAGTAGTAAGAACAAACCAAGAGGTTAATGTTAATTTTAAGTCATTAACTGTTCAGAAACAACTCAAACAAAACAATCCTGCAACTGTCTAACAATGCCATTGCTCAGTCTTATAATTAACTAGGTTGTAACCGAATCACACATGTGTGTACAGTTATTTTTACTGTGCTGAAAATGGAATGGAAATGAGACTCTTAGAGAGTCTTTGAATCTGAAATGGATCTGAAAAGCCCCATTCTGAAGAAAAGATGTGCTCCACTGCTTCAGAGGACTTGCCAAAAATTCCTGTCCAAATGACCCACTGAAACCCGAGGGTAGATTATAAGAATTCCAGCCTCGCTCAAAGCTGTTTGAAGCACATCAGACTCACTCTTCTGGAAATCCTGTCATTCTGGAACCACTATGAAGTTCCGTATTGCAAAAGGTTCACAGTGCACCTACCTGAGATGTCCTTACTCCCTGATGTTACCTATTATATGTCTTAACTGAAGAAGGGTCATTGTGATGTTTCACGTAAGAAAAATAACGGTGTAATGTCTTTACTGTCTAACTTCAGAATATTTCATTAAAAGAACAGATGAAGAAAAGAACACAGTAAAAATAAAGGTGCAATCAGCCAGAGATAAACTTTTAAGTAGAACAGATTTAAGTTTTAGGTTGTACAAGAAAGCAAAAAACTGTGATAATTTTTGGAAGAAATAACTCTTCAGTGAGACAATTACAGAGGTAAACCTAAGAGGAAAAGAATAAGCGTTGATTACTATCCAACCTAGTTCTACAGGCACCAAAAACAACTACCATCACTACAAATGTTTTAATTGTCATTACTATTTGAAATGACTAGTTCCCATTCACATTAGAACACAGAACACATGCAGTCTTTCTAAATCAATCCCAGTAAAAGTTATCTTAAAAAGCTTTACATTCCAACCTATATCTTAAATAACAGATAAGATAAAATTTATAGTTATTTAACAGATTGTGAGATCATTCCATGGAGACAGAATGTACATCATCATCTGTTTCAATAGGTGTGAACTACTCTACAGGGGATGAATTTTAAAATTCTTTATTTTCTTTCTTTCTTCATTTCTTAATTCTGAGACTCCTGTATGTGGGGACTGGAAACATGAATGAACTATTAAGTCTTACCTGAATTTTGTGGTTGCTACTTTGTCAGACTAATATGTTCTCATCATTTTATTACTTTAGGTGTTATGTTAAGGATAATCCTCTTGCACCAGTGAAAAGACTCACTATACCTGGATCTGTGTCACAGTTCCCTCAGTAATCTCATCATCTGCTACCTCGGTGGTTGCAGTCATGGTCACTTCGAAGCTCTGATCATTTTCTGAAACTTCAAGAAAAAGAACAGTTCAACCCCAGAATAATAATGGCAGGTTTTAATTATTTTTTAAAAACTCACAGAAAAAATACATGACCATCTAATTTCCTACCACACTCCTTTCCATTTATCACCATATACATGGATTTATTTGCTTAACAAATATTTATTGTGCCTCTAATACATACTAGGTATTGCTCTGGGTGATGGGGAGATAGCCGTGAGCAAAAGAAACAAAAATTCTGCCTCCATGGTGCTTATATTTTAGTAAGGAAGACACAAAATTATGTTGGATGGTGATAAATAGGATGAAGAAAAAATAAAGCAGTAAAGTGTTGGGAGTGGTTGAAAGTGTTTGAAATTTTAGTTAGGAGGCCAGGAAAAGTAACCAAGGCTTGGAGCAAAGTGAGGAGAGGCGTACTTATGCAGGCACCTTGAGGAAGAGCGTTTCAGGCAGAAGGAAAGCCAATGCCAAGGCTCTGAGATGGGGGCATGCCTGGACTGTTCACAGCAATAGCAAGGAAGACAATGTGGCCAGGACACACTGAACAAGAACAGAGAGATACTGTGTGGGGATTTGTGAATACTGTAAAGACTTGGGCTTTAACTCACAGACAGGAAACCACTGAAGATTTAGCATAGAGGGAATGATATCTGAGCTTTATTTTAACAGGATCACTCTGGCTGCTACGGGGAAAATATCCAGAGGGGCAGCAAGGGCTGCAATGATATCAGTTAAGAAGCTAATTGCATAATCTAGATAAGAGAGGTCAGTGGTTTGGATCAGGGTGAAGGCAAGTGAGGGTGATGAGTAGTTCAAATTATGGATATATTCTGATGGTACAGCCAATAGGATTTTTGCAGGTAAACCAAATATGAAAGAAATTAAAAAGCCAGGGATGATATTAAAGATTGTTTTAATCTGAGCTACTGAAAGAATGTACCTGCCACTAATGAGATTGGGAAGATTGTCGAAGTAGCAAATATAAGAATTTAGGAAGTTTCATCAGAGTTTTAAAAATATTACTTTGAGATACCTATGAAAAACATCTACGGTAAAGAGAAGTCTGGACTAGAATAAATCTGGGAGTTATTACCAGAGATAGGATTTAAAACCATGAATTCTAGGGAGTAAAAATCAAACAGAAGCAGTTTAAGACTTGAATCCTGAGCACTCCAATTTTCAGAGGCTGGGAGATATGGACAAGTCAGTGTGAGAGTCTGAGAAGGAATGGACAGAAAGGTAAATAAAACTAGAGGAATGTGTTTCCTAAAAGCCAAATGACAAAATATCCCAGAGAGGGGACAGTGATAAATTGCCAAAAACTATGGACAGCTCAAGTAAGACAAAGGTAAAAAAACAAAAAAATCTTTATCAGTAAGAAGGTCTCTGGAGACCTGGGAAAATAATTTTGGTGAGTGATAGAAAGCCTGACTGGAGCAGGTTTAAGGAATAATGGAAGAAGAAATGGAAGACAAGTACAGGCAATTTTAATGTATTCTGCTCTAAAGGAAGGGAGAGAAATTGGGTGGGAGCCCAAAGTGGCTAGTGGGACTTTTCATTTTAAAGAAGTTTTAACACTGATGGAAATGATCCAGTAGAGAATGAAAAACTTTTGATTCAGTGGGGAAAGGAAAGAGTTGCTGCAACAACATTCCTAAGTAGGCAAAAGGAATGGGATTTAGTCAGTGCAAGGGCTGGCATTACTTAGGAGAAAAGATGGAATATATGGACATAGATACATGTGAGCAGGTAGCTGTGGTAGCAGAAACTTGTAGAAATTATTTTATAGCTACTTTAATTTTTTCAGTAAAGTAGGAAGCAAGTCTATCAATGTAGATAAAAAAGGTGAAGGAAATATTTAGACGTTCTGGTATGTATGAAATAGGCACCTCAGAATGGGAGACAGGATGTTAGATTATGGTGTGACTGTTAGGTAACATTATGAACCCACTTCAAGTTCATGATCATGGATTTAAATTAAAGTGAGACCAGTCAGCGTTTTCTCTGATCCCTCTCACTTAGCTGTTACCAGTATTAATAGGCAGGGTGGTGGTTTTGTCAAAGAACAATGAAGTGAGGAAAAGAAAAAAGGATTTGAGGGTAAATGCAAGACAGCCATTATAAACGATGAACCATGAAACTGAAACTGGGTAAGGAGGAAACAAAGGATACAAGTGGAGAAAAAACAATGAAAAAGTGAAAAAAATCAATGGGTCCATGTGGGGCAGGAAGGACTATCAGAGGAATTAAACTAGAAAGACAGAAGGTAGTGGTAGGAAAACAAAGTCTGAAGTAGATCACAAATGGGCTCCAGTTAATAGGTAATAGTAAGGTAATAGCAAATGGGGTAACGTGAGTAATGATGAGGCAGTGCGGAGAACAAAACGAGTAAGAGGCTAAGGCATTGCTACAATCACTTAAATGAATAATCACCAGGAGCTACTATGAATGGGGAATGGAGAATATGTGGTGGCATTCCATTGTAAAAGGAAAAAGAAGTGCTCAGTAAGTACTCTAGACTGATTAACAGGAGAGTTAAGAGGACTTTCAAGGCTCAGACAAATTTTTATCAGTTTTATAAAGCATGTAAAGATGATCTGAATATTAAAATTAAAGTTGAATCTTTAAAAATATTCACCTCCACAAGTCCAGGAAGTAATGACTTGCCTATTAAATTGGTCCCAGATGATTGTGATGGATACAGGACTTCATGAATTTATGTGACTTTAAAATGTAGCAATTTTCCTGAGAAAGTTGATTTTATCAAAATTCTTTTATAAATCCAGGAAATATGTAAATACTTCAAGTCCACTTTTTACCAATTCAGCCTTATTACAAGTATTAGGTTCCAGAATATCTTTCATATGTCATGATTCTGTGACCCAGTATCAAGCAGCTCATGTGATTTTATGTCAGCATATCCACATTATCTTAACCACATTGGGTGTGAAGGATTCAGTCTAACACCATAAAACAGAACCAACTTATTATCGTGATCAAGGAACTCTAACCAAATGAATTAAACCAGTCTGCATTTATGTCAAATAATCCCTCAAAAGTTCTGACTTAAATATTTTTTTAAATTTTATATCCTAGGGATGTATGTACAGCTTGGTGACTACATTTGAAAGCTGTTAAGAGAGTAGGTCTTAAAAGTTCTTACCACAAGAAAAAACAATTGTATCTGTGGGTGGTGATAATTTTGCACTATATACATATACTGAATCACAAGTCAATTATATCTGAATTTTAAAAATTCTAGTTTAGAAGTTGTCCATATAGGATTACATCTGTATACATAGGCCAATCAAGTTTTAAAATTGAAATACAACATGATAGTCAAATTAGGAAGGAGTTTTAAAAAATTGTATGTATTATGTTTAGGAGGAAAGATCACTTAATTAGAAATATATTACATTTGTATGCCACAACTGGAGGCATTATTAGCATTAACATTGTCTTTCAATAAATTTTTACAGTAAACCAAAAAAAAAAAAAAAAGCTGCTTTTCTGCTCAATTTAATAAGCAATTAACTCTAAATTCAGAGTAAGCATCCACTTGTGAAGACACGATTTTCCATGATGGAAACCTAGTCTTGGTTTTCTTCCCCTTGGATGAAGACGTGATTTTGTTTGATGCTGAGTACAAAACCAAAGTTCTCAGATATGGCTAGCCTCTCCTTTGTGTAGAGTGCCACTAAGAGCCTTGTGCTCCAACCCCACTTATCATGGACTAAGACATGTACGCCAGCTTTGTGGGGCCATCACATTTCAACAAGATTCCAGATCCTTTGCCAAACAAATCAGAAACAGAACCTAATGCTACAGTTGGTGTGTTGTAGTCTTTCACCAACAGGATTCAGCCCCAAATACTATACCACCTTAGAATCTAGTTTATTCTAAATGACCCTGGAATATAAACATGTTAAGAACTTTCTTAGTGAAAATAAACTAGTCAGGTTTCCATCTAACTTCCATTTAGCCACTTACCACATGAAGAGTCAGTGAAGCACTGGGCTTAAAAGTATGAACTACAAGAACCAGAAAGCCTGGGTATAACCTTAGACAAATTATTATACCTATCTGTGCCTTAGTTACCTCATTTATGAAAGAGGGAAAATAATAATTCCTACTTTAGGTATGCTTTTTCAATAAGGGTGAATATGCTGCCTGGTGGCAGGTGAAAAAATCATATTCTCTTATTTAACAAAAAAAGAATATACAAACATTGGAAAAAACCAATCTAGCTGTAGTATTAAAATTTTATGGGAGAAAAGCACAATCAGGAGAAAAATGTCAAAAAAGGATCCTAGTTTGGAGGGGGCCATTAAAAAAAAGGTTCAAAAGATTAAAACAGGCATACATGAAAATCATCTGGAGCCATGCCTAGCACATAAATAAGCACTCATTTAATGTTAAAAGAGAGATTTTTTTGACTAAATGAAGAGAGAAAGAATGGGTCCAAGTCTACCTTGAAATGCCAATTCAATCTCTCACAGGCAAAAATCTGATTTCAAAAGGGAATTCTATGTTCGTAATACACAGTGACTTACGTGGAAGTGCAACAACTGATATGCAAGGAGTAGAATCATCAGTACTCTGATCATCCTCAGAAGACAGACAAAGCCTTTTATGTGGAGGTTCGGTACTATCTTCTGAGTCTATTTCATCAGCTTCTAATGAAAACAAAACAAAACAAATCTCAAAATCTTCAAACCAGTGAGGAAAAAACAAAATTTCAAAACAATTATTAAACAATTTTCTTACCAATCTGCTCAGTTAACTAACCAAGTTGTACAAGGAGAACTCAAAACATTGCCTTCTCTGTGCCTAGTCAAGTACCTCAGAGCTCCTATTCTTGGGACAAGGAACCATGACCAAAGGCGTCACTTTTAAGCCATCACACTTTTGTCCCATCAGCAACCTAGCTTTCCCAATATTTCACATGTAAAGACTACGGCTGGTTATTTAATTCACTCACAAATATTTACTGAATACCTACTATGTGTGAAGAAGTGGGAACAAAACAATGAGAGACATCCTGACTGTCAAGGAGCTCACAGTGTAGTAGAGGAGATGACTAAACTAACAATTTCAAAATAGTGTAAGAGTTATGAAAGTAGAATAAAGAGGCTATTATACAAACAGAGAGGAGAGGCATTAAATTTAGAATGGAGGTGAAGGAAGGTTTCCTGGGGAAGAAGTCTTGAATTTGAGTAAGAAAAAGCAGCCAGGGGAAAATGATTAATTACTGGCAGTACAAGTAATATGTACCATGACACCGAGGTATGAAAATTTAAGTATTAAGAAAATAAAAATAATTGTGAACTGCTGGAACACAGATACATGAATTCAGGCAGGGAGTGAGGCTGGAAGGAAAACTGAGATGATGGGAGGCCTATGTGAATTAAAGAACCTGAATTATATTCTAAATCCAAGGGGAAGCTTTAAAAAAAAAACTACACTACTGAGTATCATAACCAATGTCATCAGCAGTTTGAAACATGAATTAAGAGGTGGGAAATTGGCTAAAAGGCTACTGGAGCAACTCAGATGAGAAATGAGAATCTGAACTAAGAAAGAGGGACTTGAGACAGAAATGGAACAGATTCAAGAAACAGAACACTATCAGGAAGTCTTCATGATGGAATGAATGTGGGAGATGAGAAGATTTATTCCTTCTCACTTATGATCTGGGATATTAAGTCATGAAATTGAGAAAGGAAAAAAGAGAATTAGGTTTGAAAATTCTGTTAAAGAACTCACTTTGGAAAAGGTGAAATTTAAGATGCCTACGAGAAACAGAATTCAGAATAAATACAGAAGTTTGAATCCTTTTAACGGGTAGGTGGTAGTTAAAACCACAAATCTGGATGAAATAACCAAGGGATTAAGCATTAAATGAAAAGAAAAGATAGAGTGTAGGTTGAACAAAGAGAACTTAGAAGCAAAATAATAAATGTTAAATAAGAAACAGAGAAGTAACAATGCTATTACAAGCCTCAGGGCTGTTGAATCTTATCACATTAAATCTTAAATAGTCATGTAAAATTCTCTAACAGAGAGATTCTAGCGAAAAAAAAGTTCATCTCTTTGCCCCAGCAAGACTACTTCTACCTTTTCTAATACAGTATATACACTGCTGGCACCAAATGGCTTCAAATAGGAAGTGTATTATAGTTAACCCATTACCATCTTTGGAGGCTCAGCAGATTCTACGTAAAAAATAGCTACAAGGTGTCATACAATTTAAAACTTATGGTAAATTGAGAAATATACAAAAGCATATTTATAAGTAAAGAAATAAAAATATAATTAATTCTACCGTCCTAGCCTAAACTGTCTATCTGGGTATCTGGGTAATAGAGATCAAAAGTGACATGAAATCCAGAAATTCAACAAGATTTATAACTATGTTAGCAAGTTCTCCTACCATTCTGAGGGCAATGAAGAATGAGGTTCCCGTCTGTGTCCCGAGTCAAAGTCACAGAGTTTATAGTTTCTACTGTTACAGTGTCAGAATCCTCTTCAGCTGTGCTCATACTCAAATCTACACAAGAACAGATTTCAGATTAGGATTGAAAAAATTTCCAAATATGAAAATGAAGTAGGCCCCTGACCTCACCCTCCCCCCACAGTTTTTATCTGCTAGTTTCTTTTGTGAAATTGCAATGACAGTTCAGACTTGAAAATTTGTTTCTCAGAAGTTTATATCCATTACTTAGATAGAACTAGATATAATAATTGCAAGAATTTGACTTCTATGATTCATTAAAAACCTATGGCACTTATTTTGTAAAAAGAGTTTTTACCACATCCAATGAAAGAGAATCTGTTCCAAGTTTTCTGTCATATCAGCAAACTCGCACCACTTTTTAGTTATTTTTTTTTATTGGCAACTTTGTGATATACTCAAATAGGTGTTTAACTTTTGATTCTTTAGCCAAAGACTCATCAAAACGTTTATTTTAATTGAAGAATTACTTCTCCAAAACACTTTTTATAGTATTTAAGCTATATTATTATCTGAAACATAGGAAGACTAATTCTTTTTGCTGTTTTACTTAACATATGAAACAATTGCATATATCCATCAAAGACCAAATTGCTTTCTAATTGATATGGTGCTAGGCCTTCTTTTGATAAAGAGAAATGTTTTTGTTTAAAGGGCCTTTACTTTCCATTTTACACATACATTATTTTCTTCCTGTATAGACAGAATGATCAGACTTGGAACATAATATTTCATGATTGATAGGGGAAATGTATGGAATTATAATCAATGGCCTGGTTGAAGCCTCAGTTTTATTTTATAAATGTTCAATGAAGTCCTTGCCTCAGTACTCAATTTTGGTCTTGTCCATATAATTTTTACCAACTAAATTAACACAGAAGACATAATAAGCCTTAATGTATATTCATCTCTTAATACTTCCTTGGCTTCCATCCACAAAATATTACTCTGTTCATATATACCATTTATGTAAATTTTTCCTTGGCAGGAAAACTTAAGATTAAAACATGGTGAAAATCCAGTGATTCATTAATTTCACTATATAAACTTTTTATATATACAAACATTAAACAAATGTTTTTATAAACATTTACTTTTACAAATGTTCTAAAATCTTCACTATTTTACAATGGTAACGATGCCATTCCCAAATTAGATGGAAATCATGAACTAGTTATGACTAAAATTTGCAAATCACAAGGTGAATTCCTTGGAACAAAGGTAGGCTTACCTAGAAAATAGATGAATCAGGTATAGCCCTTCCCACAGAACCAAGTCTCCTTCCCTTAGCCACCAGCATCACTTTCATGTTATCCAGACTGCTTTTTCCCCATGTCCCCAACTCCACAACACTCTGAAAAAGTAACAGCATTACACGATAAGGTTTTAATAGGAATGAACAGTTGTGCACTAGCAGTATGCTGATTATACTCTAGCCTCAAGCCACTAGAAGAGAAATAACAAAACCAGAATTCTTTAAGAAACCTTTTGAGAATCAGCCTGTAGAAGTACTCCCCAATGAAGGGCAGAAATGATGAGGCACTATATCTACTAAGTTTACAGGCAGTTAGTTTCTCAACTGAAGTTGTCCATCACTGGGAAGTCAAACATCAGTAAGTTCAGCGTAGACCTAGGTACATGTAACATGATCCAGGGTGTACATTAACCAATATAGTACCATAAACATTACCAGTAACTACATAATTTAACACCTCTCTTTACATATAATACCATATTTCATCTTAAAGCATTAAAAATTATGTGTCTTTGCTACAGCATCTTACTACACTGATGGACAGTGACTGTAATGGGGTGTGGGGGGGGGACTTAGTGAAGAGGGGAGCCTAGTAAACATAATGTTCTTCATGTAACTGTAGATTAATGATAAACAAACAAACAAAAATTATGTCTTTGAACAATCCTGCCTAGTGATCTGTGGAAAAACATCCTAAACCATCAGGCCAGAAAAGGTAAATTACGAGCAAGCTTTTGAATGTAACATGAAATGTAGAAAATCTGAAAGTTTTTAAAGGTTTCTTTCAATAATCTTCTCATCTCCACCCCAAAGGGGCAACCAAAGAATTAAAAAAGCACAATAGGATTTGAGATGCAAGGGGATGTTTCTGCAAAAACTAAGGATTAAAATTCCAATTTTTGCAGTATTCTAATTAGAACTTCTCTTCAGTGGTGGTATTTGAGAACTGCTATACATAAATAAGTCTGAAGTGGAAAAGTTACAGATCCTGCTAGAGAAACCATAGTCAGCTAATAAAATTCATGGTGTTCTCATTTCCTAATCCATTACATTTTTTTAAAAAGAAGCTAGTTAATAATACCTACTGCAGAAGATGCAGAATAAAATGTCAAAAAGACAAAATCAGAGTTCACTCTTTGATGGGTATGTATGCATGAGACTAGTGTATAAGCAATTTTATATCCTGCTTTTTAGAATTCATTCATATTGAAAAGTATGCAGGAAACCAAGAAAGGTATTTATCTATCTATCTATCTATCTATCTATCTATCTATCTATCTATCTATCTATCTAATCTATCTACTTTTTTATTTTGTTGTCATTAATCTACAATTACATGAAGAATATTATGTTTACTAGGGTCCCCCCTTCACCAAATCCCCCCCACAAACCCCATTACAGTACTGTCCATCAGCGTAGTAAGATGCTGTAGAATCACTACTTGTCTTCTCTGTGTTGCACAGCCCTCCCCATGCCCCCCCCATTATACATGCTAATCGTAATGCCCCCTTTCTTTTTCCCCACCCTTATCCCTCCCTTCCCTCCCTTTCTCCCCAGTCCCTTTCCCTTTGGTAACTGTTGGTCCATTCTTCCATTCTGTTATTCTGTGTCTTTTGATTGGTGCATTCAGTCCATTTACATTTAGGGTGATTATTGAAAGATATGTACTTATTGCCATTGCAGGCTTTAGATTCGTGGTTACCAAAGATTCAAGGTTAGCTTCTTTAATCTTACTAACTTGACTCACTTATTGAGCTATTTTAAACACTGTCTGGTCATTCATTATTTTTCTCCCTTCTTATTCCTCCTCCTCTGTTCTTTATATGTTGGTTGTTTTATTCTGTGCTCGTGTGCTTCCTGTAACTGCTTTTGTGGGTAGTTGATTTAATTTTTTGCCTTTAGTTAGTATTTGGTTGGTCTGCTTTCTTTGCTGTGGTTTTAATTTCTCTGGTGACATCTATTTAGTCTTAGAAGTGCTCCCATCTAGAGCAGTCCCTCTAAAATACCCTGTAGAGGTGGTTTGTGGGAGGCAAATTCCCTCAACTTTTGCTTGTCTGGGAATTGTTTAATCCCTCCTTCATATTTAAATGATAGTCGTGCTGGATACAGTATTCTTGGTTCAAGGCCCTTCTCTTTCATTGCATTAAATATATCATGCCATTCTCTTCTGGCCTGTAAGGTTTCTGTTGAGAAGTCTGATGATAGCCTGATGGGTTTTCCTTTGTAGGTGACCTTTTTCCTCTCTCTAGCTGCCCTTTAAAATTCTGTCCTTGTCCTTGATCTTTGCCATGTTAATTATTATGTGTCTTGGTGTTGTCCTCCTTGGGTCCTTTCTGTTGGGAGTTCTGAGTACTTCCATGGTCTGATCGATTATTTCCTCCCACAGTTTGGGGAAGTTTTCAGCAATTATTTCTTCAAATACACTTTCTATCCCTTTCTCTCTCTCTTCTTCTTCTGGTACCCCTATAATGCAGATATTGTTCCTTTTGGATTGGTCACACAGTTCTCTTAATATTGTTTCATTCCTGGAGATCCTTTTCTCTCTCTCTGCATCAGCTTCTATATGTTCCTGTTCTTTGGTTTCTATTCCATCAATGGCCTCTTGCATCTTATCCATTCTGTTTATAAATCCTTCCAGAGATTGTTTCATTTCTGTAATCTCCCTCCGGACGTCTGTAATCTCCCTCCGGACTTCATCCCTTAGCTCTTGCATATTTCTCTGCAGCTCCATCAGCATGGTTTTGGGCTTTATTTTTAATTCTTTTTCAGGAAGACTGGTTAGGTCTATCTCCTTCTCAGGGTTTGCCTCTGTGATCTTGGTCTGTTATCAATTTCTTCTGCCTTTTCATGGCGTTAGATATATTTGTGGGGAGCTGGCGTGTGTGTTGGGTAAGAGAAAGTCCCTTCTTGCCAGTTTATGGCCTTCCTCTCCTGGGAGAACAGCGGCCTCTAGCGGCTTGTGCTGGGCAGCTGTGTGCAGACGGGGCTTGATCTTGCTCAGCCGTGATGGAGTTTATTTAGCTCTGCAGTTCTATGGGTGTGGCCTGCCTCAGGCTGCTGCTCCAATATGGCAGAGCTACGTCAGAGGGGGAACAGAAGGGAGGCTGTTTATTGCGGTGAGGGGCCTCCGAGCTGCGCTGCGGGGGTTCGGGCACCCAGAGTTCCCCGGGATTTGCAGCTGCTGGGCTAAGTGTCCCAGGGTGCTTTCGTCCAGCTGTGAGGTCCCTGTCCCTTTAAGACTTTCAAAAAGCACTCACTTTTTTTTGTCCTGGGTGTGCCAGCTGCGGGGACCTGCTCACAGGTCTTACTGTATGTTCCCCTAGTATCCAGCACCCCACGCACACACCGTGTGTCTGCGCCCTGGTGCAGATGGCTAGGGCTGGGTGTTTAGCAGTCCTGGGCTCCGTCTCCCTCCCCACTCCGACTCCTCTCCTCCTGCCGGGAGCTGGGGTGAGGGGCGC